>NC_065444.1:86909189-87229668 GCF_917563875.1 Diabrotica virgifera virgifera | reverse complement strand
ATTTTAAAAAGGAATTTGACAGAGTCAAATTAAAAGACGTTATCCATTTATTTTACGCAAGAGAGGTACCTCTAGGAATAATTAAAACGATCGAAAATATCTATCAGAACAACACGATCAGAGTAAAAGTAGATAAAGAACTAACTGACCCAATTGAAGCTGGCAATGGGATAAGACAGGGAGACTCCCTGTCTTGTTCTCTATTGTTCAACCTGATCATGGATGAAATAATAAAAAAAAGTAAGAACAAAAGAAAGATACCAAATGGGAGAAAAACAACTTAAAATAATCTGCTATGCAGACGACGCAATACTAATCTCTCAAAGTGAAGATGATTTACAACGTATGCTGCACCAATTTAATATAACCGCTAGAAAATTTAACATGTTGATTTCCCCAAAAAAGACTAAATGCATGGTTATAACAACAAATCTAGTTGTAAATTAGAGCTGGACGGTCAGATAATAGCACAAGTCATAGAGTTTAAATCTCTAGGCATCACACTATCTAGCTCTATCTACGGAAAGCTCGAAACCGAAGTACAAGCTCAGGTAAATAAAGTAAACAGAGCCGCAGGCTGCCTGAATGACACAATATGGAGAAATAAAAATATCGGAAAAGAAATGGAAGGCAGAATTTACAAAAGAGTCCTCAGACTAATAATGACATACGCGACAGAAACACAACCTGATACAGAAAGGACAAAAAGAATGCTAGAAACAGCAGAGATGAAAACACTTCGAAAAATCGATGGTAAGACACTATGTGATAGAGCCAGAAGTGCAGATATACGTATACGACAGAGATGCAAGGTGGACAACATTAATAACTGGGTGAAAAACAGAAGAGTAGAATGGTGGAATGACCACAAAAGCCGAATGACAATAAACAGAGTAGTAAGGACGGCGAGAGACGGTTCCCCAATAGGAAGGCGATCAGTGGGAAGACCACGAAACCGATAGAATGACAAATTACTGGAGTCACATTGAAAAACAGACAGAGTTATGTCTACACAAAAAGATGAAGAAGAAGAATAAATGAATATAATGAATAAAATGATGCTAGGTAATAGTAATTTTAACAAATATTTTTAGTGATTTTATTTTAGCTCCAGGTTATTGTTGGAGTTTACTAACGACATTTTAAATTTAATAATATAATATTGAATAATAAAATATTATGAACAATATAAAGGTAGATACACTCCGGCCAAGAAAATCGAGCTTAGTAACAAATAAAAAACAAAATGTTGCAAATCCTGTAATTGCAAAAAACGCTCAGGGAGTTTGTCAGTGATCCAAAGTCAGTGTCAGTGTCAGTTTTTTTAACAGTAACAGTGATCCAAAAAATTTTTTACGGCACAAAAATATCAACTGTAACAATTTGTTTAAAACATTTTTAGAATTTTTAAGTGCTTATTTTCCGAGCTCTGTTAATATGATGTATTTCTGCACACGTTTAAAGCAAAAAACTTTTAATAATTAGATACAATTATTCTATTATAGAGTGAACTCTCCCTTGGATGGACAGTAGTTGATCCGCATAAACTGTCCGTTTAAGGCAGGTGTCCGTTTAAGGGAAAAACAAATATGATATAATTAATTATTTTTAATGAGAAATAAGCCACAATTTTACTAAAAAAATTATTTCATTAACGTTTCGACGTTCAAGTCGGGTGTCATCAAAATAAATATTACTAGAGTAACAATGTATTACTAGAGTAATATTTTGTATTTTGACAACGACAAATTAAAAATGCCACAAGGAAATAGCTTCAGAACAACAATGAATATGTTAATTTAAAATTTTTAATAACTTTAATAACTAAAATTATTTCAGTTACTTTAATTATATGTACATATAGGTTGATGGCTCAGATCATGCACAAAATTTATTGTGAAATTTAATCCGAAAATAATTTACGAAATTTTAACCAAAACGCTAAGACCTACAAATTAATACAATGACGTCTATTGAACCCAAATATCTTCATTCGACAATTAAGTTAAGATTCATATTTCAGTCAAAACACAAAAATTTATCGAGGTATTTATTATCAGAGTAATAATGGGGTCAGCAATTCTTTCATGGATCGACATACTTACACATTAAAATTTTGCTTGCGTTGCTAACAGTTAAAAGATGTGAACAGATTTGTATTACATAATAATTAATATAGCGTAAACAGTATTCATACCGAATATCAAATATCACTCGTGTAAAGATCTGTTAGCCCGATCAAGAAATACAAAACTTATCGAAAACCTCCAAAAAATAAATTAAGGATGAAAATTTGGGAATAGGTAGTTGAAATTGTCTATTATTATATAAGAAAATGTTTACAATTCTACATCTCCTCCATTTTACAAAAATGGAGGGGAATACACACTTCTTGGGGTTGAAAATATACATTCAAAATAAGTCCGGAATTGGATAAAATAACTAATTTTAAGCAACTTTTGTTCTATAGAGTTTTTTCACTAAGTCAATACTTTTCGAGTTATGTATTTGCAAGTGAATATGTTCATTTTTATGCTTATGAACGGTTTTTCGCAAGTAACTCAAAAAGTAAGTATTTTATCGAAAAATGTATTCTTAGCAAAAATATAGCTTATAAGAAAGTGAAACAAATGGTGTACATATGAAGTCTGTTGAACCAGTAGAAGCAGAGTTGTAGCTAATGAGGAGTAGGTCCTTCTTCGTCAAATTTCAAATCAAATGTTTCGACGTGAAATAACCAAAAAACGGAGCACTTTTCAGTTAAAATTAATTACAACTTTTTTAAAGTGTTTAAAAAAAGGTTTATTTTTGTTTTTTAAAAGAACTTTTAACGTTAAAAGTAAGTGAGTTACGCTCAAAATATTGTTACGCAAATAAAAGGGCTCAACCCTTTTTATTTTTTGGTATAAAAATCGCGAAAATCACCCCCTAATTAGCATCTCAAATAAATTTAATCGTTACCGCTTCACACTTTACTTTTCTTATGTATTCTTTATATGATCTGTAAGTTTCATCGGTTCAAAGTGCTTCTTTTTGAAATGGCTTTAGTTAAAATGGCTTGAATAAGTCACTAATCACGAGTGTATGCAAATTTTGAACAGTCTTAGCATAACCAATTTTTGTCTACCAGGAAAACAAAAAATCCAAAATAATCAGAACTCAAAACGTACATTTTATTACTGTTTGAGGTTTTTGGTATTACTAATAATTTTTCAGTTATTTTGAAAAAAAAAGGAATTTTTTTCAAAATCAGAAATTTTTTTTTATTTTAAAACCAATTTTTTTTCCAAATTGAACAGTTTGAACCAATAAAACTTATAGATCATTATAAAGAATACATAAACAAAATACCTTGTGAAGCAGTAACGATTCATTTTATTTGGGATGCTAATTAGGGGGTGATTTTCGCGATTGTTTTTACCAAAATATAAAAGGGAGCAAAAATATTTTGAGCGTAACTCACTTACTTTTAATGTTAGAAGTTAAAAAAAAAACAAAAATAAACCTGTTTTTAAACACTTTATAAAAAATTTTAATAAGTTTTCCCCGGAAATTTCTCCGTTTTTTGGTTATTTCACTTTAAAATATTCGATTTGGAATTGGACGAATAAGGACTTACTTTTCATTAGTTACAACTCCGCTTCTACTGGGTATACAGATTTCATGCGTACTCCATTCTTTTCACTATTTATAAGCTATATTTTTACTAAGAATATCTTCTTCGATAAAATACTTACTTTTTGAGTTATTTGCGAAAAACCGTCTAAAACATGTTTTTTGTTGTTAAAAATGAATATATTCACTCGCAAATAACTCTATATTTTTCACCTCCGAGAAGGGGTATTCCCCTCCATTTTTGTAAAATGGAGGGTGTGTAGAGTAGTTAACTTTTTCTTATATAATAATAGACAATTTCAACTACCTATTCCCAAATTTTCATCCTTCCTTTATTTTTTTTGGGTCAGATTGTTCTTTGATCGGGCTATGTATCAATTTGAAACGATAAAACAATTACCTACAGTATCATACGCAAAGCATGCGAAACATGGGTGCTGAAAAGTCAGAAACAGACCTTTTAGAAAGATTGCAGAGAAAAATGCTAAGAGCAATATAATATGGAGGGGCGAAAATAGATCAGTGGAGAAGAAGAACCAATAAAGAACTGGAAGAACTGTATAAAGAGCCAACGATAACGATGGCGATCAAAGCACAGAGAATAATATTTGGGGCAAATCGAAAGAATGAGAAGTAAAAGAATGCCAAAATGGTACTCTTACGTAGACCATAACAAAAGAGAAGGAAAGGCAGGCCAAGAGAAAGATGGGAGGACAGTGTGTACGAAGACCTGAAGAAAAGTAACATTGAGAGATGGAAACAACTAGCATTGAACTGAAGGAGAGCGAAGTAGGTGGTGAAAGATTGTATAAATGGACTGAATTGTAATTATATAAAATTTATAAGACTAAAATAAAATGTAATCAGAAATGTAAACGTTTTATTCCTAGGCCAGCAAGGAATATTGAGCTTAATAAATAATAAAAAATGTAGTTTTATATCGTAAAATATTTGGAAAAAGTTCTTCATTTTATATTTACTATCCACATTTGCGGATAGGTGCTGTCGCCACAATTATTCAATGTGTACTCCCAACTAATATTTCAGGAGGCACTATGGGAAAGAATTGAAGGTGTAAGGTGTAAGGAATGGAGGGAGCATCATTAATAACATAAGATTTGCAGACGATACCGCAATCATGGCAGAGAATATAGACAATTTACAAATTCTCCTATATATCATTAACAGAGAAAGCAAAAAGATGGGACTAACAATGAATATAAATAAAACCACATTAATGGTGATCTCAAAAAACCCTGTTGACAACATACATCTGACATTGGAGGTAAACCGATAGAAAGAATCGAGAGGTATAAATACCTAGGAGCAATTATAAACTCACAATTAGATCAAGATGAGGAAATAAAGGTGAGAATAGAAATAGTGTTATAAAAAATAAAAAAATCAAAAAGGATTTATAAAATTCAAGTTAATGTTTACAAATAAGAAATTCAGTATGGACATTAGATTGAGGTTCGTCGAATGTTATGTTTGGTCGCAACTACTATATGGGGTAGAAGCTTGGACTCTAAAAGCACAATCCGTAAAAAAATTGGAGGCATTCGAGATGTGGCTGTATAGGCGTATTCTGAAAATTCCTTGGACTGCAAAAGTCTCAAACGAAAAAGTGTTAAGAAGAATTGGACATGGCAGGAAGTTTATGAACACAATTAAAATAAGAAAAACATCGTATCTGGGCCACATACTTCGTAACTATAAATACTCTCTGCTACACGTCATCATGCAAGGAAGAGTAGCGGGGAAAAAGGTTTGGGAAGAAAGAAGAAATCTTGGCTGAGGAATATCAGAGATTGGACTAACCTCAGTGTTGAACAGATATTTCACTTTGCAAAAGACAGAGAAGCGTTTAAAAAGGTGATCGCCAACCTTGGTTAGAAGACGGCATAAGAAGAAGAAGAAGATCCGCATTTACACATCATTTTTACTGTCAACGTCCGGTGTTAAGTGTCAGTTGTCAGTTGAAGGGTACAGGTTCATATATCGCCGAATTATTTTTGTTTGAAAAACCGTCCATATAGAGGAGGTGCCCGGCAAAGGGAGGTGTCTGTTAAGAGAGAGTTTACTGTATTTCATATTATTACTAGAATTTATTACTTTATTAGAGCTATTTATCACTTTTAATTCATTGTTTCAATTTTTTTGTGTGTTTTTATGCTTTTACTTACTTCCGAAGTAACAATCACTAAAATTGACTTTCCAGCCTAGGTCCAAAATACCTATACGCGATTTTCGGCAATTTCGTGAAATGAAAATATTTACCTAAATTTATTTTTTAATAAGGTTATTAAAAAATAATTTATATTATTTAATGGACACTTTGAATTTTGTACATGTATAATATACTAATTATAGAAATAGTCCGTTCTTTAACGGTAAAATATTGCAAAACCTCTAAATTTTAAAGAACCGCTTGGATTGACATGAAATTTGGCATACACATAGCTAACAAGTCAAAGAAAAAAAGTGATATTGTGCCGATATGTGCTTTTGCCCTGGGGGTGGTTTTCACCCCCTCTTGGGGGTGAAAAAATATTCGTCCAAAGAAAGTCAGGAAATGGATAAACTGGCTAATTTTAAGTAACTTTTGTTCTATAGAGTTTTTTCACTAAGTCAATACTTTTTGAGTTATTTGGCAGTGAATATGTTCATTTTTTCAACAAAATAACCACGCTTTTAGACGGTTTTTCGCAAATAACTCAAATCGTAAGTATTTTGTCGAAAAAACATTCCTAGCAAAAATATAGCCTGTAAAAAATTTTAAAAATTGGTGTATATATCACGTCTCTATACCTGGTAGAAGCAGAGTTATTACTAATGGAAAATAGGTTCATATTCTTCAAATTCCAAATGGAATACTTTAACGTGAAATAACCAAAAATGAAGCACATTTCGGGGAAAACTCATTACAACTTATTTAAAGTGTTTAAAAAAAGCTTCATTTTTGTTTCATAAAAAAAATTTCTAGCATCAAAGTTAAACAAATTACGCTCAAAATAATAAAGTTAATCCCTTTTGTTTTTGGTAAAAAAAACGAGAAAATCACCCCCTAATTAGTATCTTAAATGAACTTAATCGTTACGACTTACAAGTTTCTTGACTCGTGTATATATTGTTTATATGATCTGTAAGTTTCATCGGTTCAAAGTCCTTATTATTGAAAGGGCTGTAGTTAAAAAGGGTTGAACGAGTCACTGAATACGAATGTATGAAAATTTAGAAACACCAAATCTTAATCAATTTTTGTCTAACAGAAAAACAAAAAATACATGATATTCAGAAAAGCAAATCTGACTTTTTTTGTTTTTCGAGATTTTTGGTATCTCTAACAATTTTTAAGTTATTTTGAAAAAAGGCATATTTTTCAAAATTTAAATTTTTAAAATTTTTACTTTGAAACCAAATTTTTTCAAAAATAAGCACTTTGAACCGATGAAACTTACAGATCATATAAACACAACATAAGTAAAATAATTTGTGGAGCGGTAACGATTAATCTCATTTAAGCTGCTAATTAGAGGGTGGTCTTCCCGATTTTTTTTTGCAAAAACAAAAGGGACCAACTTTATTTTGAGCGTAACTTGCTTAAATTTAATGCTAGAAACGTTTTGTAAAAACAGAAATAAAGATTTTTTTAAACACTTTAAAAAGTTAAAATGGATTTTCCCCAAAAAGTGCTTAATTTTTTGGATATTTCACGTCGAAATAATCTATTTGAAATTTAGTGAATATGAATCTATTTTTCATTGGCTATAACTCTGGTTCTACGAGATCCAGAGACCTAACTCGTACACCATTTTTTTTACTTTTTTATAGACTATATTTTTGCTAAGAACGTTTTTTTCGACAAAATACTTACTTTTTGAGTTATTTGCGAAAAACCGTCTAAAAATTTGGTTATTTTGTTGAAAAATGGACATATTCACTCGCAAATAACTCGAAAAGTGTTGACTTAGCGAAAAAGCTCTATAGAACAAAAGTTACTTAAAATTAGTCAGTTTACCCATTTCCGGACTTATTTTAGACATATATTTTTTCACCACCGAGAGGGGGTGAAAGTCACCCCCAGGGCAAAAGCACACATCAGAACAATATCACTTTTTTTCTTTGACATGTAAGCTATACGTATGCCAAATTTCATGTCAATCCAAGCGGTTCTTTAAAATTTAGAGCAAAAACCGTGAAAGAATGGACTAGGATAATATATTTAATTTAACGCTAACTATGAAAGCAAAGCAGATCTGCGATTACTCATATTTAAATAACAGCTGCACAAAATACTACGACCGCAAATCTATAACAATGAAATGTCTGGCGTCTGGGAACGTTTACACAGCGTTGCCAAATAACGGAAGTCACAACGAGCGGTGTGGTATACGGAAGTCCCTACGCGTTGTGTATATCACGTGTATTCTCGTACGGGAGCGACACTAGCGCTGATGATATACCGTCGTACTAAAATCTGATCTTATGAGTATATTAGATACGATGTGACTTCTAGTGAAATTTTTGATATAAGCCTTCTAATACCATCTAGTAGCCAAATTCGTAAAAATTTAGGCAAAACGTTGTGACTTCCGAAATCGGAAGTCATAACGGTATATATGAAGTGACAACGTATTACGAGTATCTACTTTGGAAGTTACATGGATACATGTATCAATATATATATATATATATATATATATATATATATATATATATATATATATAGCCTTACGCTCTCTCTTCCTCTCTTTTTTGATGGTCCTGTCAATAAGTTACACTGTTTTCTCTTGCTTGAATTCTGGCATTCTGCAGTATGTCATTACTTGTTACTCTCAGTCATCGTCTATCTAAGGTATTTGGTTGTTGTGACTTACATTTTACAATTATTATTTTATTTATCGTTGGGAATCCAGTTTTAAAATAATATATTTATATGTAAATGTATAGTGTAATATGGTTATAACTAATTAGTTGTTCACCTTTACGGATATTGTGCATTTATTTAGAAGTCAAGATAAAAAACCAGATATACCAGCCGCACCTCTAGTAATGTGGCCCAAATATTTCAATTGAATGTATTTGCCAACTAGATTTTTGTTTATAAAAATTAATTTTTATTGTTAATAACGTATTTTTATCTTTATTTATATACTTATACCAAAACTGTGATATACAGCCTTACGCTCTCTCTCTTTCTCTCTTTTTTGATGGTCCTGTCAATAACTTACACTGTTTTCTCTTGCTTGAATTCTGGCATTCTGCAGTATGTCATTACTTGTTACTCTCAGTGATCGTCTATCTAAGGTATTTTGTTGTTTTGACTTGCATTTTAAATACTAATTAATTGATTGGTTGACTTACCTGTTAAGGAAGGACAATCATAATTGTCCTATCTTACATTTCGAACATTTGTACTAATAGTGGTAGTGGCATTTTCTGGCCGCTGATCACAGTTTAAAGAAGAAGAAGAAAAAAGAAGATATTAGGCTTCTTGACACGTGACGTGAGCGCATCACTGTTTTTTTTTATTTTATTTTGATCGCACAAAAAAGGGTGGGTTCGAAAGAATTAAAGGGAGGGAGCGTACAAATGTTCGAAATGTAAGATAGGACAATTATGATCGTCCTTCCTTAACAGGTAAGTCAACCAATCAATTAATTGTCCTTCACATTACATTTCGAACATTTGTACTAATGGTAGGCTGTTGAAAGATTAAGCAATATTGTGCGATAAATAAACAAAACTACATTGCAATCTAAAAATCGATACTATACATTTTTTTTTATTATGAACTTTACAAAAATAGAGAACATATTAGAACAATTAAGAGTAATGTTTATAAATAACAAGAAAATTAGTGTTCTTATGTAATAATAATAACATAAACATATAATTACAAACGCATAACAAAAAATAAACAAACGAAGAAACATACTTGGACTAAACAGACAATATAATTTTTGCAAAGAGTCCGTAATCTTTTGCTAGAGGTTTATTATAAAAAATATTAAATACTTGAGAATTTTCTGTCCATCCCGCCGTCTCTCTAATAGTTTCTATATTTAATCCAGCCCTAGCTTCTGCTGACGTAGATGCATGTCTAACACTATACCCTTTAAAAATATTGGTGTCTATGTTACATAATTTTAAAACATCTTTTAGCCATCTACTCAAAGTCTGCGTAGATGCTGCTTTATATGGTTTTTTTATAGTTATAAACAGCTTGTCCTCTGATTGAGGACGAATGTTTTTTGAAATCTCTAAATAGTGACATAAAGTCGATGCTACACACAACTGTGGATTTTCTTTAAAATAGGGAAATCTTAAAATAGGTTGATTTTTATTTTTCGAAGAAGTCTTTATCCTATCTGGTATCAAAATCTCAATTTTATTTTGATCTATGAAAATATTTTGAATTTTTATTAGGGATAGGGTCTGCAATCTGTGAGCTGTAGTCAGAGCAATCAACATTACAAATTTGTAAGTAAGTTCTTTTAAGGAAAGACCTGTGAGAGGAAATAATGTTTCTAAATAAACTAATACTGGTTGAGGGCCCCAAATAAATTGATATTTGGGCAATGAAGGTTTGTTATTATATATGCCTTTGTAAAATTTTTTAAAAGTATTTTTATGATTTTCTGGGATATCAATTATCAATGCCAATGCAGCTCTATGAATGTTTATAGAGCTATATGTATAATCCTGATCTACGATAGATTTAATAAAATTAATAATATTTAATAATTCATAAGCAAAAGGGTCCATATTTTTTTCTATACTATACCTCCACCATCTCTTGAAAACTGTATCATATAAATTTAGTGTTTTTGTTGTAATAGATGTAATCATAATTGCGATGGAATCCTCAGGAATTCCTTTTCTTAAAAAAGCTTGCCTGACAAACATGCGGCAGCCAGGGTAAGATGTTGGTGTCCCGGATATGGAAGCCTAAAAGGGTTTAAAATTAAATTTTTATCAGGTCCTAAAATTATCTTTTTGCCTGATATGAGTTTATTAAAGGTTGGGTACCAAGGCTGATTTGGCCATTCTGGTACTACCACAATTCCTACTGCTTTGTCACATATGATTTTTTCTAAAACTCTTGGAATAACAGCAAAAGGTGGAAAAGCATAAAATTTTAATCCATGCCAATTTAGAGTGAAGGCATCAACTTTCTCCGATTCAGGGTCAGGTTTCCAAGATACATACCTTGCACATTTCTTGTTAAGATATGTGGCAAACAAATCGATTTCTGTAATATGAAGCTGTTTAAAAATTATATTAACACAATTATCACTTAAAGAATACTCTGTTTCTATTTTCAAAGATCTTGACTCTGAGTCAGCAATAATATTTTCTTTTGTACTGATATAAGATGCAAATATTTTTAAATTCCTATTTTCACAGTATTGCCAAATTTCTCTGCAAATGTTGTTAAGATTAGAGTATTGCACACTCCCCATCTTGTTAATACAAGATACAGCTGTTATGTTATCTATTCTTAGCAAAATATTACAATTCCACTATTCCTTGGAAAAGGATTTCAAGCCATTATATGCTGCCAATAACTCAAGAACATTTATATGTAGTTATTGCTCTTCATAACTCCAAAAACTATGAGTTTTGTTATTATTACAGCATGCTTCCCATGCTAAAAGAGATGCATCACAAAATATTTCAAGTACATAATTAGATTCTTTTATATTTTGTTCACTAATTGGTATATTATTTAACCACCAATTGAAATCGTTTTCCAAGTATTTAGGTATGGTCATTTTTGTGTTAAAACTATTAGTTTTAGAAAGAGCCAGCCACTTTTCTTTTTCTAAATTTTTTAAGTATAATTTTCCATATTTAACTGAAGGACAAACTGCTACCAACTGACCGAATAATGCTGCAAATGATCTTATCTTACATGTATTTTTATTTTTTATGGTCTGAATATTATTAATTAATTTTTCTTTTTTCTCAGCAAAATATATCATTTTATTAGAATCAAACGTAAAACCAAGAAAAGTTATAATCTGTGTGGGTGAAAGTATTATTTTTTCTTTATTTATAGTAAGTCCCAGAAGGGAAAACATAGAACAAGTTTCAACAATATTTTCTTTGCATTCTAAATATGACTTTGAAATCAGTAAAGTGTCATCTAAAAAAATTACAGAAGTAAAGCCTCTTGTTCTTAGATTGTTTAAGGCTGGTTTTAAAGTTTTCGTAAATATAAAAGGCGAAATATTTAAACCAACTGATAAGCAGTTGAAATGATATAGAATATTTTTGTACTCAAATTTTAAATATTTTTTTGAATTTTCATGAACAGGAATAGAAAAATATGCATCTTTTAAATCTACTTTTGCCATAAAACAACCCTTGAAAATAAGCTTGAGAACTGACCTATAGTCTTCCAAGTTAAAATGTGGGGCTTCTATAAAGCAATTTAACTGTTTTAAATTTAAAACCAATCTATGAGTTCCGTTCTTTTTGAGCACTAGAAAATATGAAGAAAGGAATTGCCCTCTTGTATGTGAAGAAGGAGAAACAGCTCCCTTTTCAAGTAATTGTTTTATAGCTAAATCATACGACTCATTTGGGTCTATCAACACTTTTGGTTCTCTCTTTTGAGAGGGTGTTGTTTTAAATAAAATATTAAAACCTTGGACCCAACTTAAAACTTTGTTGTTTGAAGTAATCTTTTTCCAGTTTTTAATATAATTAGACACATTTCCTGCTGATTTTTTGTTTACCTTTAGTGTGACCTCCTGGTTGTTCTGGTTGGGTTTTGGTGCTGTTGTCTGCTCGACTGTTTGTATCTCCATGTTGGTTGAAGGTGATTTGGGTACTGGCTTTGTCGAAATCTTGGTCTGTTCGAGGCTGGATTGAAGTTTAAACGCTGCTGATTGAAGTTGTTAGATTCTGGAAGAACTCTTGTTGGATGCTGAGTGGAAAAATCAGCTTGGCGTTGTGGCACGGTCTTCGGATAAAAAGTGGCTTTTTGTGGCTTCATTATAGAGCTGACTTGAAAAGCTGCTGATCTTGTATCTTTGCTTTCTTTCAACATTTCAATCAAATTCTCCCCAAACAAATATTTATCTATACGTTGCTCGTTTAATAATTTCTTAAATTTTAAATTTAATCAAGAACAGCAAAAATCTTCTGTGCAAGGACATCTTATAAAACACTTCTATATTAAGGTTTATGGAATTGGCGATTGTTTCGATATTCCTTTTTTCGTTTAGTCCCAATTCGACCTCTTTATAAAGGGCCATAATACTTGCCGCTAAAATTGTTTGCATAGTTTGCAAGTATTTATCTTCCCTAATTTTATTTTTATCTTTTATGGCAGATAAAATCTCAGGATTCAACTGAGGTGGGCAAAGTCTTTCGCAGTTTGTAGCAGGTAGGAATTTTTCTGTAAGTTTTCTCACAATACTTTTGTCTAAGCCTTTGGAAAGAGAATAGTTTAGCCTTTTTGCTACATCTGGCAACATTTCTGAAGCATTAAGGTTAGTTTTTAATGGATCTTCCCCAATTAATTTAATCATATTTAGAGAAATAGACTCCTTTTTTGTAGGTATCTCTCCAATGAAAAAATCTTCTGTCTGTTGTTGCGACTCCTCAATAGGTACTGCTTGTTGTAGCTCTTCACTTGCCCCCCATTCTTCAATTATGCTCAAATTGCATTGGATCTCACTTTCTGTATTATTTAGTGAAGCTGGAGGGCTATGCACCTCCACAATGGTTTCTGTAATATTATTTTGACCTTCAGTTTGCCTCTCATCTAAAATTCAATGAATAAAATTTTTTAATATTTTGACAAAACCAAGCAAACATTTAGTGTAAGTAAACTTGCTACGCTTGAAATGTGAAATCAAGCTAAAATGTACAAAAAAAATGTTTAAATAAATATTCTTTATTCTATTTTAAATTTCTGGGCTACTATAAAGTAACTCTGAGAAATAGGAGCAGCTTAAATAAATCATAAAGATTTTCTGGGCCACTGAAAAGTGCCCGCTCCCCTAATATTATTGTTTGAAGACAAGCCAAACACAAATTTAGTGTAAGTAACTTACTATCCTTGTGATGTAAAATCGAAGTAAAATGTGTAAAATTAGTTAAATAAAATATATTCCATTCTATACATCTGGCTACCATAAAGTACCTCTGATTTATTGTTATATCCTTAATTATTTAGTCTGTATTACTTTAGACTACCTTAAGGCACCCTTATTGAGACAAACAATATAATTTTTGTTTGCAAAATGTGATGTTTTTACATGTCATGTATGTTAATCCATTTTCTACTAAATAAACATTAATAGGAGTGTGAAACCAGTGCAGTTCGGCAACATAGCGCCTGTTTTATATTCGAACAATAAGGTGGCGAAAAAACATGTACTATGGCAACAGAAAAATATATTGATAACAACAAAAAAAGATTCCACGTCTAAATTTGATTTAAATTTTCACCTTTCAAATAATTAATAAATATAGCTCTATATATTCACACTTAATTTAATCTATTTACCACAAGAAAACACAAAAAATATCATATAAATACCTGGGTCCCTCTCACAAATTTCCTCTCTCAACTTTATCAATTTCCGTTGCAACTCTTCACATTTTTGCCGCTTTCGGGACAAACAATCACCCTTTGATGACCTCTTTGGCATTTCAAATGCTTTTTAACAATTCCTATAAAATTATTTCGAACACGCGTGTGATCAGTCGCGCACAGAAAAAAACAGTGATGCGCTCACGTCACGTATCAAGAAGCCTAATATCTTCTTTTTTCTTCTTCTTCTTTAAACTGTGATCAGCGGCCAGAAAATGCCACTACCACTATTAGTACAAATGTTCGAAATGTAATGTGAAGGACAATTATTATTATTTTAAGTATAGTTTCGAATCCAGTTTTAAAATAATATATTTATATGTAAATGTATAATATAATATGGTTATAACTAATTAGTTGTTGACCTTTAAGCATATTGTGCATTTATTTAGAAGTCGAGATAAAAAACCATTACAAAATGTCACCTTATAATAATTATAAGTATTAATAATACGTTACAAACATCACCAATCTATTAATAATAAATCACTGAGTGAGTTTGGCGAACAAATGACAAAGTTTTAAAGTAATTAAAGCATAACAATTAGTCCTACGATAGCTTTTAACACTTGCAAGTTTAATGATCTTTAATTTAGTAAATGCTATAAATAGAAACTGTTACATATAGTCCTCCGAGTTCGTATATTTCAAGTCACAATACATATGCATTAAACGGCAAATGATGAATAACCATGATATTCCATGAAAACCATTTAACAAAATATTCATGAATGAACATGAGATCATTAACGAAAATATTATTATATTTTAAACTAATAGGACAAAAACGGAGTACGCTGTCATAAATATACATGCAAAAGTAAGCGAAACACAGGATTGTTTCAAAAGTAGCTATACTTTTCAGAAACAAAGGGTCTATTTAATAAGTGAAAAGTGGCCTCAGCGATATCCCAAAAATAAAAACACCATAATGTTCTACATCAAAAAGTATTCAAACAAAAAAATTGTTAGACGCCTAGACCCACCAATAACCCCTTAATTTTTATTATTTAGCTTAATGCCTCGACAAATAATGGCCACTGGCATGGTACATTACTGTAAAGTATAGTGTGTGCTGAGCAAATGTCTTGTTACTTCGCATTGACTTTAAAAAGAGTCAAAGACACGCTAATTGTATCCGAAAGTCTGCGGTCCCTCCGGTGACTACCGATCCCACAAGGAAAGAAACTAGTTTCATTTATTAATTTTTAATAAATGAAAAAATTTCTACCCATCTGAGATTCGAGCTCACAACCCCTGAATCCAAAGGTGGGCTCTCTTACCATTGAGCGACAAAGGAGGTCGGGAAAAAAATTGGCGCGAAATTAATTTTTTTTTGCTTTTGAAACTTTTAAACTAGGCCGAACAAAATGCCGAAAAAAAACATATTATTTACATGAAGAGAAGTATCCATAGTTCACAATGTAGTCTAGAGGTAACAAAGTACTAAACTCGTAAGAAGGTACCTCAAATATATTCTTTTTTTGTTTTTTTTTTGTGATACCTTCTTAAAGTTTAGTACTTTGTTAACATTTATTATTTATTGGGTGTCAAATTATCACCATGATTTTTTTTTCAGATTTTTATCTGAAGGTGATTTACCCCAGGTGGGGTCATCGTGGTCAGAATAACGAAAAATCATTTTCCGGTATTTTCTTCAACGTCCTGAATTCAATTTCAAAATTATTATTTACCATATTTTCCTTGAAGTATAATGAAATAAAATTTTTGAACCCCTAGACCTGAACATTACCTCAAAAAAATCGAAATATGTTATTTCGTTTTTTGACGATATCTTCGGCTCTAATCATTGTATGAACTTCATTTTTCTTCTAGTTTGTAGGTTTTTCATTGCTTACATGTTATTTTTTACAGAAATTTTAGCGTGAAATTAAGATTTTTTAACGCTATTGAAATTGGTATACAGGGTGGTTCTAAATAAGTGTGACAAACCTTAAGGGGTAATTGTACATAAAAAACAATAAGAGTTTGCTTTATAAATGTATTTCTGCAAATGCTTCGTTTCCGAGATACGGGCTCTTAAAATTGTTCTTACAAACTGACTATTTTTTTATTGCTCTAAATTTAGTTGAGATATTCCAATGAAATTTCATGAGTTTTAAGAGGTATTTATTGCGCATTTTTTGAAATGCAGTTGAAAATTTTATGTTTACCATTGGCGCTCAACAGACAATTGTCTGAATTTCTTCTGACGAAAAAAGTCTGTCTGAAGAAAGAAAGTTGGCTGCTGAGATATTTCAAACTAAAAATAAATTTTGAATTCTTCGTTTAGTTTTTGACAAAAAATCTATCTTCCATTTTTTTCATACGACGCACCGTTTTCATACGTTTCAAAAATAAAACATTTTAACTCTTACAGAATATTCGAAAAAAGTTTATAATAAATATATAGTTATACCAGCTATCTAAGAGTCTCATTAATATTCAGTTCAGCGGGGGGTTATTGTTCGAGCAAGAGATCTATCTGTTTCATGAAATTATCCAATGTTTTGTTCCACACCTCGAAAAATAGAACCCCGCTGCTGAATATTAATGAATTTCTTAGATAGCTGGTACAATTATAGTTGTTACATTACATTCATGTAGAAACTTTTGTTTCCTATATTATATTATTAAAGTTTCACTTTGTACCAAATATTTAAAAAAATTTCTGTTACAAAACACTTTTAGCCGATCAGGGAACACAAAATTTTACGAAAACCCCCAAAAAAATAAAGCAACGATGAAAATTTGGGAATACGTAGTTGAAATTGTCTATTATTATATAAGAAAAAGATTAAAATTCTACATCCCCTCCATTTTACAAAAATTTGGAAATACGGGATGAAACAATATTCTCGGGGGTGAAAAAATATACGTTCAAAATAAGTCCGAAATTGGAAAGTGATTAATTCTAAGTAACTTTTGTTATATAGAGTTTTTTCACTAAGTTAATACTTTTCGAGTTATTTGCGAGTGAATACGTTCATTTTTAACAACAAAAAACATGTTTTTGAACGGTTTTTCGCAGATAACTCAAAATTTAAGTATTTTAGCGAGAAAAATATTCTTAGCAAAAATTTAGCTTAAAAAAATTGAAAAAAATGGTTTATGCATGAATTCTGTAGACCCAGTAGAAGTAGAGTTGTAGCTATTGAAAATAGGTTCTTCTTCGTCAAATTCCGAATCGAATATTTCAATTTGAAATAACCCAAAAATGGAGCACTTTACGGGGAATATTCATTACAACTTATTAAAGTGTTTAAAGAAAGGTTTATTTTTGTTTTTTTTTAAACGTCTAACATTAAAAGTAAGTTACGCTCAAAACATGGTTGGTCCTTTTTATTTTTTGGTAAAAAAATCGCGAAAATCACCCTCTAATTTGCTTCCCAAATAAAATTAATCGTTACCGCTTCACAAGTTACTTTACTTATGTATTCTTTATATTATCTATAAGTTTTATTGGTTAAAAGTGCTCATTTTTGAAAAAAATTGGGTTTAGAATAAAACATTTTTTTTAATTTTAAAAAAAATGGAATTTTTTATGGAATTTACTTAAAAATTATTAGTAATACCAAAAATATCAAAGAGTAATAAAATGTACGTTTTGCTTTTCTGAATATTTTTAATTTTTTGTTTTCTTGTTAGACAAAAATTGGTTATGCTATGGCTGTTCAAAATTTGCCTAAACTCGTGATTAGTTACTCGTTCAAGCCATTTTAACTACAGCTTTTTCAAAAATAAGCACTTTGAACCGATGAAACTTACAGATCATATAAATAATACATAAGCAAAGTAACTTGTCAAGTGGTAATGATAAAATTTATTTGTGATGCTAATTAGGGGGTGATTTTCGCGATTTTTTTACCAAAAAATAAAAGGGACCAACAATATTTTGAGCCTAACTCACTTACTTTTAATGTTAGAAGTTTCTTTTAAAACAAAAATAAACCATTTTTTTTTAAACACTTTTAAAAAGATGGCATGAATTTTCCCCGAAAAGTGCTCCGTTTATGAGTTTTTTCACATTGAAATATTCGATTTGGAATTTGACGAAAAAGAACCTACATTTCATTAGCTACAGCTCTGCTTCTACTGGGTCTACAGACCTCATGCATAACCATTTTTTCAATTTTTTATAAGCTATATGTTCGTTAAGAATATTTTTTTCGATAAAATACTTACTTTTTGAATTACCTCCGAAAAACCGTCCAAAAACATGTTTTCTTTTTGTTAAAAATGAACATATTCACTCGCAAATAACTCGAAAATTATTGACTTAGTGAAAAAACTCTATAGATAAAAAGTTGTTTAGAATTAGTCGTTTTATCCAATTCCGGTCTTATTTTAAATGCTTTATATTTATTCCGCTTACTCATAACACGGCTGTTACCATTTGTTTGTTCATCTTAAAAACAAAATAAAATTTTGTGAAGTTTTATAATATACTGTATTATAATAATATATATTATGTATAAAAGTTGTATAGGTATATCATTTTTATTTTTTTTTTATTTCAGGCTAGGAGCACCTACACCATGCAACCCAAAAAGCCGCTTGCGATCTTCCTCTGCGTGAGTGGTGCATGCTTGTTCTTCACCGTCGTCGGCATCCTCTTCATGACACTATGGGCCACACTGTACGAAGCCATACTAAAAAGCCAGTTGACCCTTACCCCCAACAGTAACGCCTTCAGCCTTTGGGTGAAAAACCCAGTTCCTTTGACACTCACTTTATATATGTTCAACTGGACCAATCCTCATGATATTTACAACAAAAGCATTAAACCTAGGTTTGAACAAATTGGACCTTATGTGTACGAAGAGGAAAAGCTGAAAAGTGATATTATTTGGAACGAAAACGACACGGTTTCCTATAAGAACCTGAAGCATTGGTGGTATGTTCCGGAAAAAAGCAAAGGATCGCCGTATGACCCATTTACCACTATCAACCCCATTGCATTGGTAAGTTACATTTTACCACCAATGTATCTGCACATAGTTTCAGGAGTTATGCATCACCCAAAATTATACTCATTTTCATAGTTCATTTTTTTCGTGAAGAGATTAACGGATTCCGCTATTTTTTTAGATTTTTCTTTGGTATTGACACTTTTTGGCCAAAGTTTACTCAAACTCCTTTTTTGAACTCATACCTGGTGGAAGAAAAGAAATGTTTTTCTTACGTTAAGTTTGAGACACCCTGTAGAGAGGACAAGGTATACATATGAGTATACATCGAAATCGTATTATAATCTTAAGTTTTTTGAAAATTTTGTTTTTTGAATATTCCTGATATCTTTCGAAACAGAGAAAATAGACAGTTGTATTCTTTAACATGACGTGTTTTAACCCAAACAAAACTAAATTAACCATAAAAAACATACAAAACAAGTAAAAACTGCGTTTGTGCAATGGTATAAGAATTTTATTGAAAAACTATTAAAAAGTCATCCAAAAGGATTCGCAAAACGTTTTCGATCTAGATGAGATCACCTTCAGTGCCTAGAACGAAGTATTTCCACGTTAGAATGAATGCAAAAGGTTAAAATTATGACTAGTTAAAGAAAAGTGTGGATAATACTTACTTTCTGTTTAGTAGATGAAACTAGCAACCTACTAAAAAACAGATAACAAAACAGAAATCCCATAACGTTAACAGTTCTGGTCGACACCTTAAGGGGAGGGGGGAATGGTTTGAAATCAACGTATTAAGCACATTTTTGTGAATTCTTTTCGAAGCTATGGTACAATTATTTTATTTTAAAATTAAATAAACATATTAAGTACAATTCAAAGAATATTTTTATAGTGTAGGAAAGAAAGGTTGAACCTTGCAAAATGGACACAAGTCCGGTTTTATTTTTTTTTCTGGTATATCAAGGAGTGCTTATTATAAGACTAACTTTTTCTGAAAAAATTTCGCCCCGGAACCCCCCTTTTCACCCCTTTAAAGGGGGTAATCTGTGGCTTTTGCGGAACATAGCGCTTCCTGTACCTTTTACAAAAAATTTCTTTTATAGAAATATAAAAAGGACTATATTTTCTACGATTTATTTCCCGACAGCATCTGTCTATCGTCCACCGTTTAGCGGGGGTGGCGCCCCAAAGTTGACAAGTTTTTAAAAAAGATGTTTTTAAAAAATATATTTTTTCCTAACTGTAACGGAAATTAAGAACAAATCCTGCGGCAATTATTCACAAATAATTGATTAATTTTTTGGTGTAGGATTAACTTAAGGGTAATTGCCCTTTTTTTAATTACAGGGTGTTACATTTTAAAAACCCCTTTTTATACCATCTGAACCGTTTATGCTAGAGTAAAAACACTTTCAGCGATTACCCATGTACTGGTGCTATTTACAAATTTGTATAATGCACCCCCATTTTTTCCCCGGAACCACCCAAAAAAAAGAAGAATTAATAAATAAAGTGATTTTCTTGGATTCCTTCACACACAATGCCCTTTATTAATATGCTTCATACATTATTTTATGCAAGTTATTATTACCCATGCATGGACACCTAAAGCGATTTCCTAGTGCAATCCCTGTAGCCAAAAAAAAATAAATAAAATGGGGGGTTGAAATTTTTTTTTGTTTTTTGCTTTTTGCTCCATATGGGCATATGCTTCATCAATAGTGCTTTTGAAAAATATATATGGTTATTGCAACATAACTGCGGAAACCACCCCTATCCTTGAAAATATACTGCAGAAACTACCCCTACGCTTGGCGAGCATGTTTTTACGATTTTCTCATTACTTATGCATTCTTTTTAAACAAAACTTATACAAGGTTAAAGACCACAATTTACTCTAAAAATTAGGTCCTATTCATTTTTTTCGTATAAGCAACCGTTGCGGCACAGTGGCGCCGTAAACCTCATATATGCTTTGGCGGGCTCCAGTTCTTGTTTTTTTTTTTCGTCATCTGTTTATTTTATTGATATAGTACTTATGTAAAATGAAACAACACAGTGTAACCTACAAATTATGACTTATGCACATTTTACAATCTTTGCGCCCCAATGCCACAGTGGTGGCCCAAAATCAATGTTTGCATATTTTCGAAACCTACACGCATTTTATAGCATTAATGCTACCTTAATAGCACAATATTTACCCTTAGGTGGTCGCTAAGCAGTGGCGGATCCAGGGAGGTGTGATGGGGGTGATCACCTCCCCCCTCTCAAACCAAGTGATAATATATTCAAAGATTATAAAAATATTCTTTTATTTTTATGGAAGTACTTATATTATTATTTTTATAAGAATGGCGTACTTTTTATGCTTTACCGACAGTGGAAGATCCAGTATCGTTAAGAGGGGGGTGCCAATTGGCTAAATTTCTATAAAAATAAAAGGATATTTTTATAATCTTTGAATATAATATCACTTGGTTTGAGAGGGGGGAGGTGATCACCCCTTCCTGGATCCGCCACTGCTTAGCGATCACCTAAGGGTAAATATTGTGCTATTAAGGTAGCATTTATGCAATAAAATGCGTTTAGGTGGCGAAAATATGCAAAAATTAATTTTGGGCCACCACTGTGGCATTGGGGCGCAAAGATTGTAAAATGTGCATAAGTCATAATTTGTAGCTTACACTGTGTTGTTTTATTTTACATAAGTACTTTATCAATAAAACGAACAGATGACGAAAAAAAACAAAAACTGGAGCCCGCCAAAGCATATACGAATTTTACGGCGCCACTGTGCCGTAACGGTTGCTTATACGAAAAAAAATAATAGGATCTAATTTTTAGAGTAAATAGTGGTCTTTAATCTTGTATAAGTTTTGTTTAAAAAGAATGCATAGGTAATGAGAAAATCGTAAAAACATGCTCGCCAAGGGATAGGGGTAGTTTCTGCAGTATATTTTCAAGGATAGGGGTGGTTTCCGCAGGGATGTTGCAATAACCATATATATTTTTGAAAAGCACTATTGATGAAGCATATGTCCATATGGATCAAAAAGCAAAAAACAAAAAAAATTTCAATCCCCCATTTTATTTATTTTTTTTTGCCTACAGGAGTTGCGCTAGGAAATTGCTTTTGATGTCCGTGCATGGGTAATAATAACGTGCACAAAATGATATATGAAGCATATTAATAAAGGGCATTGTGTGTGAAGGATTCCAAGAAAATCACTTTATTTATTAATTCTTCTTTTTTTTGGGGTGGTTCCGGGGAATAAATGGGGGTGCATTATACAAATTTGTAAATAGCACCCGTACATTGGTAATCGCTGAAAGTCTTTTTACTCTAGCATAAACGGTTCAGATGGTATAAAAAGGGGTTTTTTAAAATGTAACACCCTGTAATTAAAAAAGGGCAATTATCTTTAAGTGAAACCTATACCAAAAAATCAATCAATTATTTGTGAATAATTGCCGTAGGATGTCTTCTTAATTTCCGTTACAGTTAGGGAAAAATATATATTTTTTAAAAACATCTTTTTTAAAAACTTGTCAATTTTGGGGCGCCACCCCCGCTAAACGGTGTATGATAGACAGATGCTGTCGGGAAATAAATCGTAGAAAATATAGTCCTCTTCATATTTCTATAAAAGAAATTTTTTGTAAAAGGTACCGGAAGGGCTACGTTCCGCAAAAACCACAAATTACCCCCTTTAAAGGGGTGAAAAGGGGGTTCCGGGGCGAAATTGTTTCAGAAAAGTTACTCTTATAATAAGCACCCCTTAATATACCAGAAAAAAATTAAACCAGACTTGTGTCCATTTTGCAAGGTTCAACCTTTGTTTCCTACACTATTAGAAACAAATTCAATCCTAAATATTGAAAAGTCAAAAATGGATTTTGCGGTGGACATCAGAACTCGTCACTAGATCATACGAAACAAAAAATTCAAAAAGATTAATTAGCTTATAAGTTTCACGAGGTCACAACGTCGAGGTTTTTATTTTCAATGATTTTTGAATTTTTGGTATCACTCAGAAATAAAAAAAAAAAATTAATTTTTGTTAAAAATTTTGGGAAAATCAACAGATTTATTATTGTTGAACAAAAATTAAGCAAAAAAAGAAAAATATCTCGACGTTGTTTCCTCATGAAATGTCTCAAGAAAATCTGTGCAGAATATCAGGTAGATCGGCCAAGTAGTTTTTCAGTTACAATGTCCACCGCATTTGAAGAAGCAGTTTTGAGAAAAATGCGTTTAAAGTTTTGACAACTGCATCTTCATCTTCTTATTTGTCTGACAAATCTTAAAGTGATTCACATTGGAATGTGTTTTTTGAATCGACGAGTAATCTACAAAAGAGAAGGCGAACAGTTGTTTAACGTTTCTCACTACGCTCAAGCGTGCTGGCGCGAAGTCGCGGCAAAGCGAGTCGAAGGTAGAGATATTCAACACGCTGTATCTCTCTGTGTCTCTGGTATACACTTTTATTTGAAAGTATACACTTTTATTTGAAAAGTATACACTTTTATTTGAAAAGTATACACTTTTATTTGAAAAGTATACACTTTTATTTGAAATAATAAAAAAAATTATATATTTCAAACCATACCCCCCCCCCCCCCGTCAAGAGTTATTTGTCGACCAAGTGAGCTCTATGCACAGCGCAACATAAGAGAGCCGAAATTGTTTAATAGTGGTTCTTTGATGGTTTGGGGTGGAATTTCCTTGAGAGTAAGTACGAATTTGGTGTATACGTGGAGGCTCTTTAAATAACGAGAGGTAAAATTATTGCACATATTTTCGTTGTTTGAACAATTTGTTCCTTTCGCACTATAGAAAGGAAATAATTTCACCTTGGTGTATGATAAGACTTGGCCACCTCATGTATCTCATGTCGTTAGTTAAAATGGATATTAAAGAGTAAAACCGTCTAGCTTCTTTCTTACTAAAGATATCAGAGAAACTAAAAAAAAAAAACAAAGTATTCACGAAATATGACACTACAAAATTATTTCGATGCATACCTTTGCATCATTTCCTCCCTACAAGGTGTCTCAAATGTTTGTTTCAGTTAAAACACATGTTAAAGAATATAACCGTCTATTTTTTCCGTTCCTACAGGTATCAGGGACATTCAAAAAAACAAACTGTTCACAAAACATAAGACTAAAATACGATTTCGATATATACTCACACTTGTACCTTGTCCTATTTACGGTTTGTCTCAAACTTAACATAATAAAAACGTTTCGTTTCTCAACCCGATATAAGTCCAAAAAAGAAGTTTGAGTGAACCTTTCTCCAAGTGTTTAAATATCAAAAAAAAAATCTAAGATAATAAAAAAATAGCGAAATCCGTTATTCTGTTCATTAAAAAATCAACTATGAAAATGAGCATAATTTTAGGTGATGCGCAACTTTTGAAACTATGTTTAGTTGCAGTATGGATTTATATTGTATGTACATATTTAGAAATTGAGTTATTTTGTATTAGTCCAGGAACCGAAGCTTCTCGCCTCGCAATTTTTACAGAATGGATCGATTTGCATGAAAATTTGAGAATAAGTCGTGGATAGTCCAAGGATCAAAATCTATATGATGACGAACGGCGCTTTTACCATTGTGGAGGTTGCCACTCCATCTCGGGGTGGAAATTTTTTATTATATTTTGACCACAAAAGTTGATAAAAACCTTTATTCTAAGCAAAAAATGTTTTATACATTTTTTTGATAAAATTAATAGTTTTCGATTTATTCGCTATCGAAAGTGTTAGTTTATATCGAAAAAATAAATGTTTTTCGATATATTATACTCATTTACTATTCACTCAATTTTTGCCATAGAAAAATTTTGGTTAAACCAAATTCTTGGGAATTAAATAACCTACAATTTCATATTAAACATTTTTTCGTATATCTGATCGAATCTTTCTATTCTGAGGAAAATGGCATTTTTTACCAAACTACAAAAATTTGTTATTCGCTTCTAAGTCCATTTTTTCAAAAACTAATTATTCTAAGCCAGTCAAACTTCTAGAATCTATTAATAATACATAAATAAAGAAGACTTAATAAGGCCCATGACTAAAAATACCGCTAACTTACATTATTATGCTTCCAATTTGATCATTTTTCCTTTCTTTTATGCTTCTTTTTTTTCAAAAAAATATATTGATTTTTATTCTTTATCTCAGAAAGCTTCGTAAAACAGAATTTTGTATGTTTTTACAAGATCTATAGGGCTATTAGTATTAAATTCTTTTAAAATCCTCAGTCGCTAAAATGGGTGACTTTCAATGGGTCGGTAAAGGTAGTTTTTGCATGTTATGTTTTAATTGTCAATAGCTCACTCAATTTTTGCCGTAGAAAAAATTTTGTATAACAGGTTCTTGGGAATTAATTAAGCTACAGTTTCATATTTAAACATTTTTTCGTATCTCTGATGATAATCTTTCTATTCTGAAGAGAACGCTATTTTTTACCAAACTCCAAAGAAACCTTTTTCGCTTTTAACTCCATTTTTTTTTAAACTAATCATTCTAAGCCTGTCAAACTTCTAGAACCTATTAATAATACATAAATAAACAAGACCAAATAAGATCAATGACTAATTCTAATTAGGGTGGTGATTAGGGACTAGGGGGTTGCTTCCTATCACTTTTTCACTGAAGAAAATGGAGACTAACGTTATTTTCATTATTTCACTTAATTTTTGAGCTAGAGACTTCTTTTATATCTGCAGATAGATATTTTTAAATGCTTTAAATTAGATTGAACAAGTTGTCCTCGAAAAATGCATAGTTTTCCCGTCTTTTGACTTTGAAACTACAATATTTAGCATTTGACGAAAAAGAACAAACATACAATAAAGTATAGATCGATAACTATTGGTCTTAAAGAAAATTAAAGAAAACAGTTTTGTTTATTTTTTCAAAAGGTACATTTTTGTTAAGTAAAATTGTTTTGATAAAACGAAAACTTTTTGAGTTATTATCAGAAAACTTATTATAAACATTGATTTTTTCGATATAAAACTAACATTTTCGATAGCGAATAAATCGAAAACATTTAATTTTATTAAAAAACGTATAGGACGTTTTTTGTTTAATATTAATGCTTTTACCAACTTTTGTTGTCAAATTTAAATAAAAAATTTCCACCTTCGAGATGGGGTGGCAACCATCCCCATGGTAAAAGCGCCTTTCGGCGTCATATAGATTTTGATCCTTGGACTATCCTCTACTTATTCTCAAATTTTCAAGCAAATCGATCCATTCTGTAAAAATTGCGAGGTTTTGTCCTATTTTAAGCTTCATTACTTGGACTATATTATGTAGAAATTTTCACTACCACTAAAAGTTAATACTCTTGTAAGAAAACTAGTAAAAAATACGTTCTTGCTAGACATTCATTTGAAATACTAATGGCTAATTTATTATACAACATCTTTTGGTACTGTCTCATTCTGCGGTAGATAGTCTCCATTGTTTTCGTCTTCAGTAAGTCTTTTTTGTAGTTTTTGCATGGGTGAACAAAGTTCATCATCCAGGCCGTGGAATTTCTTTACACTAAAACTTATACCACAAAAATCAATGTCTTAGTACTTCACCTTTCCCTTTTTAATCGTTTATCTACTCTTCATTACAGCTACTCCACTCCGCATCATTAAGAGTGACACCATTCTGGCTACATTCTTCAACTCCTATTTTTCAGACGCTCATTGTTTTTAATACGATAGCGTTCATGTCATTTACAAGATTCTTCACTGTTTCACTATGCAGACTGCAATCAAATAGCACGTCTACTGCGATTCCATCATTAAAGCCTTTCATAAATTCCTATACCCATTCAGATCATCTATATAATTCTTCTCCTTATCAACCTGTTTCATAGGAAGTTGAAATAATCATGTCCCTTGAATATCTGAGTCAGATCATAGTTTACCTACCACTCTTTACGGCTGACCCACAACTTGAAGTTATTGATGAGACGCTGAGTTAATTTAGTCTTTTTCCTCTCTTCCATTAATTTCCGCTCTCATTTATTCATTACTTTTCCCCTCTTACGTCGGGTTTTCTACCTCTTTTCATGTTCAGTTATCCGTCCTCTCCTCAGTAATCAGATACATCGATGACACACCGACCAGGATTGTGTCATAATCTGTTGACGTAAAATGCTAGCTAGTACAAACCGTAAGTCTTTCTTTAGAACTTTAGACTTTTCTAGTTTTGGAGGCATATTTGTAAATCTCATAATACATACATATAGCTGCACTCTATACAAGAGTATTGAATGCACGATCCCGTCAAAATTACCGGTAATCCCTCAATATTCGCCACTAGCCTAACCAGCAGGCTTAAGTCCGTTCCATTTCTAACAACTCGCTCAATATGCCCAGATCTCCTGAGATTCTGCTGTAAATTCAAATCAGGGTAACGCACCTTCTCATTCTCGACTATCCTTATCCGCTCTACACTTTTCTCCAACTCTCTCAGTTTTTTCGTGTTATTAAAAAAAACTGCTTCTCTCTATTGTCCCTTTTGGTCACATACAGTCCCCTTTCATTGATGCACTGTCCGATCTTCTCCTTTAGTTCATCTTGTGTTCTAGTCACCACTACGTCTGACAGATCGTCGGCGTAGCTGTCATCGGACACCCTTAGTCTCCATATGAGTACTCCAACGGCATTACATATCTTTGCACCCTCCTATATAAATATTATGTCGATTTACTTGTAAATTCAATCATCACAAGAAATGGACCAAACAACCAATGTTTAAATATGAGTATATTTCAAGTCAGACAAGTCAGTTCCCCGTTGGCTCTCCTAGAATCTTCTACACTCTGGAAGCTCATTGCGATTGAGCTTTGCCCGCTTCCGCTAGACACTGGGGCTAGTTGTAGTTTTTTACGCAACCTGTGGTTTTATTTTAACGCAAGGAAGCTTCTGTGCGAAAGAACTCACATTCAGAGTTCTATCAGGAGTCTCTTGCATAAAAATTATTTATCTTTATCATGTCATTCAGAATACATTGTCATAGTGACCTAGATTTTCGTTCCAGCCCGTTTTTTCATCCTATCTCGATCGCAACGAGACTATAATCCTTGCATGCACCCTAAACAATAGTACTTGCCAAGGTGCCGTACAAATGCATCATCGTTTTCACACATATCTCCACAAATACTCTTCCCACCTCCGGTGACCCAGCCAGACTCGAAGTCTTTTCTACCGGATTGCAGCAGCTAAGAGATCCATTGCACATGGTTCATGTATCTCTCCAATCTGCGGTAGTTTCTGCTATCTCTACGCATTATGTAGTAGGAAGAGATACTTTATATCTACCCATAAGCGTTCCTGGTTTATTGAAGAAAGCTCAATTAGTGTTACTCCAATTATTTTGTATGCTGTTGTATTCTTGACCAATGTCTTATATACTATATTTTCTCATTATTAATTTTCAGGCCCAATACATTTAGTTCTTACATTAATTCTTCAACCACTAAATACTGGTTTATTCATACTAGAAGCGAGAATATAAAGTAGACTGCACAGGTAGTTTACATCTTTTTAAGAAATCTGTTAAGAATGTAGTTTAAATAGTAAAATAATAAATACTTTTTTCAGTCAGCTGCACACTCAGTCCGAAACTGGCACATGCTGATTAAAAAGGGCTTCGCTTTTTCACTGAGGGCCTTAGTATCAGAGATCTGGACCACCCATTCGGTGACTGAAGTCCTTTTTGATGGATACGAAGATCCACTTTTAGCGATGGCTACTAAGATGTCATTTTTACCAAAGAGTGCCGTTATGGATAAATTCGGATGGTTTTACGGTGTAAGTACTTGTTGATGAATGTGTTATTTAACTGGTATGATCAATTTGCTTTATATAACACAATACCAAAAAACTACTCTAACTGTTTTTGACAGAACGGCATATCTTCTTTCTCTCCAGAAAAAATTGGTTTTTTTAAGTTAATTTGCCATCTACTGTGATGGCCATGAACTAAAACAATGTAAAAGATAAAGGCAGTTTTTGTTTACATTCGATACAGAGTTGGACTACCATCTCCATATAGCTATTTCAGCATCCTCATGCCTCCTCAGTGAAGCTATGCAGTCACAACTCTGAAAGGAATATAAACAATCTGCCTATTTAAGGGAAACCATCGCGATACAATGATTCCACCTTTTGAGACGCAATCTAGCGACATTTCTCGTATTACGAGGAATGTAAAACAATGTACGTAACTTACTTTACCGTGTCCGGAGATTTTATTCATACATTTTTGGGCCAGTATAGGGCTACGTTCATTATTATTCTCTTTATAGGGCTTTTCATTCACAGTCATTTGTTTCGAGCTTCTGTCAGATGTCGTATAATCCGTGTATATTCATATTATACACAGATTATACAACATATGACAGAAGCTCGAAACAAATGACAATCGATGAAAAGCCCTATTGGTGAGCTGCAAATAAATCTTCGAGAGTGCAGCGATGAGGACAGTTTTTGCATGTAAGATGTTCAGTATTTTGTATTTCTCTACAGTCTACAGTCACAGGTTACATCATATTAGACTCTTTTCTCGGTTCAGCCTACAATGTCACTAGGAAGCTTTTCTTGTATTTCACTCGCTTTCGTGGTGTTCTACCTCTATCATAGAGCATGCCGCTCGTCTGCGATTTGTTTAATTTTCTCTATGTGCTCTGCTACATTTCTACATCTTGAGGAATGTGAAATATCCGCCGTTTTAAATAGATTTGAGAGTGGAGTCAGTTTCATGGATCCTGTTTGCGTGTCTCATTTAGCGCCGTATCCACATGTTTGATGCGGACACTGTATCTGGTTCAAACGGGACACTCATATTCAGCAATTAAAAAAACGGTGTCTATGCCGTTTGTTTTTATAATCTGTCCTATTCTGAGGCAATAATATTCGTTTCGTAGCAATATTTATTTCCATGTAAGGATCGCTGGTCCATAGCAAAACCCCTTTTTCGGAGGACCATGCTCTCCCTTCCTCGTTCTTCCTGGTCCTGCCTTCCATTGGGGTTGGTTACCCAATCTCCAACAAGGTTGCTCAGGTTTCCGGGGTCCACTCGTGTGGTCAAGACCACTCTTTGTGGAGGTGAGGATAGGAATTGAGTAGGAGAGGCTAGAGATTCTAACTTGAAACAGCATCTTATAATGCGCATCACTACTCCTTTGAACCTCTTTGAAGAATTTAGATATCTAGGAGCAAAAATCACAAATGACAACAAATTATAGCGAGAAGTTTAAATGCGAATAATGGCAGGAAACAAATCTTTCTTTGAAATGAAACACCTAATGACGTCAAAACTTCTTTCACGAGGTGCAAAAATCCAGATATATAAGACCATAATAAGACCAGCAGTCGCGTATGGACGCCAAACATGGAGGCTAACAAAAAGAGAAGTAAATAAATTGCTGGTGTGGGAATGTAAAATCCTTCGAATGATAATATATGGCCCTTTAAGAGACAGCGCGACAAACGAATGGAGACGTAGATACAATAACGAGCTAGAGTCTCTATTCGGAAAAGAAAATCTGGTCAGATATATAAAGGCTAATAGACTCAGATGGGCAGGGCATGTGATACGCAGTAACGACAATCGCCTTATACATAATGTGTTCTGGGAAAGGCCAGATAGAAAAAGGTCTGTAGGGCGGCCTAGAAAAAGGTGTAAAGATGCAGTCAAAGAAGATCTAGCGAAAATGAAAGTGCGACAATGGGAATTAATGGCACAGGACCGACAAACATGGAAGGCAATAGTAAACGCGGCAAAGACTCACGAAGAGTTGTAGCGCCATTCAGTGGCGTAACTAGTCTGACCTGCGCCCCAATGCAAGTATTCCTCGTGCGCCCCTATTCCCAGACTTATTCTCCACCCCCCCCCAAACCTCCAACGAAACACTAACAACGACATTTCTCCAGAGAAAGATTATACAAAGAAATATAACAGTAATTTTAAAGTTAATTATTAAAAAGTTATTATTCAAAAAATTAGTTGAAAGTAAAATTAAGGGGCTATCCTAGTGTAAAAGTACGAAATTCAAATACTTTTTTTAATTTCTAAAATAAAAAGAACTGTACCAATTGTTTTGAAAATCTGCATGAGCAATGCACCGTGAAAATAAAAACATAGCTCCACTGCTGCAGTGATTGGGACTAATAGAGACCCTGAAACATGAAATTTCAAAGTTATTATTGAAATATAAGTTATTTTCTATACCATCAACTAGGGGTATTTGATCGGATAAAAAATGTCAATTTGGCGGTTTCTGAAATTGCAAATGTTTTAGCTAATTTTAAAAAAAATTTCAACACTTCGTCATTTTCCCAAATTTTAATATTTTTCAAAAATCGTAGTTGATGGCATAGGAAATAACTTATGTTTTTTATTTTCGCGGTGCCAGTATCTGGCGCATAAATCGTTTAATTTTTAATATTTTTTAATGAAATTTGTTTTACTTCTTTTTATAGTACATGCTTATGCCAATTTTCAAAACAATTGGCACAGTACTTTTTATATTATAAATTTCCAAAAAAAGTACTTTATGAATTTCGTACTTTTACACGAGGATAGCCCCTTAAGTTACTGAACATTTCCAAATACCAATAATATAACTGAAGTAAGGATGACATTATATACTTACAATTAATTAATGTACTTTTTAGGACGATAAAATATACACTACTTACTTTACTCAACATTTTTTATTTATTCAGTGCCCTATACACTATAGTATACATGATATCGCAAGCAATAATATAATGTTTATGTTCCGTTTTTCAAACTTTGCTTAATTTTACTAGATGATGCATTCTACAGTCAAACCTACCTACAGCTCATAGGAACAACACTGTACGTTAATTTCTATTCCCTGACAAAGCCCCTGCGGCTCTTTGTTTCTAGGAACAGTCTTGCTAACTTTTCTACATCTAAAGACCGAGCTCTTTCATGTTCAATACTAATTACACTAAGATCACATAGTCTAGTATTGGACATAGAGTTCCTTAAGTAGTTCATTATTATTTTTAGTTTAGAAAAAGATCTTTCACTACTTGCAACAGTTACAGTCTTTTGAAAAAGATCTATTTGTTTGAATGTCTTTAGGGAATGGCTCTTGAGGTCTACATGGTTCGGAGTTCAAAATACGAGATTTCAGTTCATCTTTATTCATATCTTCTGAGAAAAAAGCTATGTATGTATTCTCTATATTGCAGATTATACCTATGTCATCAGTATTTTCTTGTACTGTACTACTTATGCCAGTTGCTGATATAGAACGAGCTATATATGTTATATTTAAATCAGCAGACTTACTAACGTTTTGGTGGACTTCTGAATTTTGGTTATCAGCAAGAAAATGCAATGCGACAATCTCTTCTATCGTGGATATTTTGTCCCCACGCTCACATTCACTCTCACCAACACCATCGTCACCTGATTGACTTTTAGAAGTATCAGCAAAATCCTGTTTTTTTTTTAAACATGTCAATCTTTGGTAGTTTTTTTACTTTTTCATCTTCTTGTTTTTTCCTTTTTCGAATCTCAGCACCACTAGGTCTTTTTCTTTTATTTCCGTTCATTTTGTTCACACTAAATCCAGTAAAACGCACAAATAAACGGTCCACTTATTTCAATTGTATAACAAATACACCGACAAAATTTGTTTTGTATTTTTATGTAACAAGTAAAGCTACGGAACCGTACGATATTAAAACAAGGACTGACACATGACAGGGACACGTTGTCCTAGTTACTAAAATAATACTAAAATATTTTACCTGAATATCTTTGTAGCTAACAACGATAAATAAACAAAAGCAGTTGTGATGAGAAAGCCATAAACACAGATGTGCATCGTCGCGCCGAGGAGATAAGATAACGATAATAGTAAACAAAAGAGTCACCAACATTTTGTTGTGACTGAACGGAAGTGAGTGAACGAAATAAAATACCACGAATATTTTTTTTACATTTTTTATTTTCGGGAAGCTACAGTTTTGCTTCAACATATTTTTTTGCTAAATTGTTTCCAGAATATCAGTTTTTTGCGCCCCCCTAAGGCGCAATTGGTTGCATTGGCGTTAGTTACGCCACTGGCGCCATTGATGATGATGATGTCTATGCCGTTGATTTTATGCTGTCAAGACATACACCCCGTTTAATTCCTATTAGCTACCTGAGTATGCTGTTTCAAGTTGTTACTTTCCCTCTATGTTTTATACAGTGTTGTCTGGATTGGTCCAGAGAGAGAGACTCTAAGGGTAAGGACATAACAAGTAAGTCGAGGTGGATGTGTAGGTCGCGGTAGATGCCACTAGTTAAGTCGCGGTCGATGTCGACAGCACATAGCAAGGAGGTTACCTGCGCTGTCAGTCGAGCTAGAACCACTATCAAGTGAAGTAGTTTAATGAAATTTGAATGACAAAAAGACTGTGCTTTTGCGATGTTGTGTCAGTCAAGTTATGATAGTGATGAAATGCCAGCTGTAAATAATCAGATCCTCCTTCATATTTCAAAAATTTACTGAATTTAATTACTTTAGAAATTCAAAAATAAACTAAATACAAAAAAGGGATTATTTATAAAAAGTATCAACTCAGATAGCGCAGGTAATAAAAACTTGGCTTCTAACAACGAATCAATCACAGGAAAGCATCACAGGGCCGCGCAGTAGACATCCATGTAAAACAAACTCAAAAGCATCGATGTAAACCTCCTGGATGGCATCGCGCTAAACCTCCACCGCGACTTACCTGCTCTGTTCGCTTCCATTCATTACAATGTGTTTGTTTTACATGGATGTCGATATCGACCGCGACCGACAGCTACAGCTCCACCGCGACTTACTTTTTCTGTGCTTACCCTTAGGGTAAGAACATAACAAGTAAGTCGAGGTGGATGTGTAGGTCGCGGTAGATGCCACTAGTTACGTCGCAGTCGATGTCGACAGCACATAGCAAGGAGGTCACCTGCGCTGTCAGTCGAGCTAGAACCACTATCAATTGGCTGTAAATAATAAGATACTCCTTCATGTTTCAAAAATTTACTGAATTTAATTACTTTAGAAATTCAAAAATAAACTGAATACAAAAAAGGGATTATATAAAAAGTATCAATTCAAATCGTCCTTGTAGGCCGCGCAGTAGACATCCATGTAAAACAAATTTTATTTTCAAAAGCATCGATGTAAACCTCCTGGATGGTATCGCGCTAAACCTCCATCGCGACTTACCTGCTCTGTTCACTTACATTCATTACAATGTGTTTGTTTTACATGGATGTCGACATCGACCGCGACCGACACATACAGCTCCACCGCGACTTACTTGTTCTGTGCTTACCCTTACTTGTTATGTCCTTACCCTTAGAGAGGCTCTAAGAGACTTATGACCAACCTAATGCCCGTATTTATAGTCGAGTCTCAAGACCTCATCGGTTCTCGAGACCGATCTTGAATACAATTTGTGTGTATAATAAACACAACTTTTATTCAAGGCCGGTCTCAAGACTCGACGAGGTCTTGAGACTCAACTATAAATGCGGGCATTAGGTTGGTCTGTGTGTATAATTTATAGACATTCCACACAATTTAGAGTTTTCGCTTAGCTTCCTTTGCTCGAAGGTAGAAGGTACATACTATATTTTCTTAGAAGGATTGGGTCTCAAGGAACTCTGCAAGTAGTAAGTAGTAATAGTTTTCGTAAATTTTTTTCATTGGACACATATTCTAAGATCGTCAGCATACAGGAAGTCAAGATGACAGTAATTTATAGTGTCGTATAATTTGAGTAATATGTTGTGCCTTACTACGTTATAGGCTGCTGTCAAATCTGCGAAGGCGGTTCCGGTTGTAGTAAGTCTTTCTTGAAAGCCCTCTTCAATGTGTTCTGCTAGTGCGAGGACTTGGCCAGTGCCAAATTTGCTAATGGGATTTTCTGAGGGCTTTCCTGGTTTTAACAAGGCTATTATTTTAAATTTTGTCCATGAATTTGGAACATCGCAAGCTTTATAGTATGTGTAAACGTATTAACTGTGACTGGGAAATTGGGAGGGGGTGAAAATATAAAGGGATGGTGTGGAGGTTTATATACTGAGGTTATAGTTTATTTTTTAACCTCAGCGGTTATAATCTCTATACCGTTTACGTTAGTTTTGTCCACATTTGAGAGTCTGGTTTGAGTTCCCACAAATACCGCGCTCCAACTACAAAAAACAATGTAATAATTACTATTGAATGCTGTTCTTAGCGTTGCTTTGAAATTGGCAAAATAATCCTTCCAAAGAAAATTTATATTGCTTCAACTCTATGGCTCTCAGAAGCAGAAAGCCATGTCAAGCCAATTATAAATATTTATAATTTATTTTTCTCTGCTTGTCTGACATGCTGGAGTGTTTTACACTAAGCATCAAAATTAACGCACCACCTTAAAAACGGGACATTTTTGATGTTTTGTATTTCCTAAACCTATTGTCCGATTTTAGTGACTTTTTTTTAATATTATGTTATAGCTTTGTTCTTCAAAAATATTTTTTTTTTTTTATTATTAACTCCATTGAGTACAACAATCTGCCCATTGGGCATTAAGCATTTGTTATGGTAAAAAATATAGACATGTAGAGAGTTACTCCAGTGAGTAACCTCTTTACAATTCTAAAACTAAAATTTTATCAGTCTGAATACACTTTTGATTACGTTCAGTTGGTTAAGTCGGACGGCAGTTGCCGTTTTAGTCTACGCACTTCAAAGACGTCCCGCACATTTAATTGTCTGGCAAACGCATTAGGATGCACTAACACTCGTTCAAAGTATTTAACACTAAAACGTTGTATGGCTTCTTTCACGGATTCTAGGGGGATGTCGTGTTGAATCACCTCGTTGGATACATAGTATGGCGCATTGACTATGGAACGCAGCACCTTGTTTTGAAATCTCTGTAAGATGTTTGTATTGGAGACGCTAGCAGTGCCCCATAGCTGAATCCCATAAGTCCATATGGGCTTGAGGATGGACTTGTAGAGTAAAATTTTGTTATCCAGAGATAGTTTGGAATTGCGTCCAATGAGCCAATACATATTTCTCAATTTAAGTCCAAGCTGTTTTCGTTTTGTAAAAATATGTTTTTTCCAAGTAAGGCGGCGGTCCAAGTGCATGCCAAGATATTTGGCGTCCTCGGATTGAGGAATTAGACAATTATCAATATATACAGGGGGGCATGTTTCTCTGCGTAGCGTGAATGTTACATGTAATGATTTAGTTCCATTAGATTTGATGCGCCATACTTTCATCCATTGCTGAATTCTATTTAGGTTTGATTGAAGATTCCTTGATGCTGTTGTTGGATCTGTGTGGGATGCCAGGATAGCAGTGTCGTCTGCATACGTTGCAACTGTAGTTGTACTAGATGTTGGAATGTCCGCTGTGTATAAAAGATACAGAATTGGGCCGAGAACGCTGCCTTGTGGGATGCCTGAGTGAATGGGATATATCTTGGTGTGCTCGGTACCGTGCTTCACAAGGAAGTGTCTATTTTCTATGTAGGATTTTAAGAGCTGGAAGTGAGGATAGGGTAGGAGCTTCTTTAATTTTATTTGTAGCCCTATGTGCCATACCTTGTCAAAAGCCTGAGATATGTCAAGGAAAGCAGCAGAACAGTATCTTTTGGAGTTAAAATCCTCGTTTATTTGGTTGACTAGCCTATGCACTTGTTCTATGGTTCCGTGTTTGTCTCGGAAACCGAATTGGTGTTCTGGAATTATTTTATTTTCGTCTATTATCGTTTTCAACCTTTTTACATACATTTTTTCAAAGACTTTGCTAATCATAGGCAAAAGGCTTATAGGCCGGTATGAAGATGCATTTTCCGGTCTTTTTCCTGGTTTAAGGATCATTAGGATTTGTGCCACTTTCCATGAACTAGGGAAGTACTTTAGACGCAGAATTGCATTAAATATAAAGGTGATTAGTTTTATGCACTTATCCGAGACTTCTTTTAGAATCTTGCCAGAGATTAGGTCAAATCCAGGGGCTTTTTTGATGTTGATTTCATCTATTATTGTTTGTTTTACTTGGTTGACTGTAAATTTCGTGTGGGGCAGATCCATTTGAAACGGTGCTGTTAGGAATCTGGTTAGTTCTGTTTCTTCCTCTGTAGATACTGTAGAAGGGTATGGCGTAAATACTTTTTGAAGGTGCTTGCCAAAAAGATCAGCTTTTTCTTTGTCGTTCCTAGCCCAGGTGTTTGCCTCATCTTTGATTGGTGGGTTATGCTGTTGGGGCCGTTTGAGCTTTTTCGTGGCTTTCCAGAGTGAATAATCTGTAGCTTCAGTTGGTGTTAAATTTTCTAAATATTCTTGTATTCCATGGTTTTCTTCTTCATGGATTAATTCCTTTAATTCCTTTGTTGCTTTGTTAAGTTTTTTCTTATTTTCTGCCGTTCTTGACTGTTGCCAATTTTTACGTAATTGTCGTTTTTCTAAAATTTTTTGCTTAATTGTGGGAGACACATTATTTCTGTTTTGAGATGGTTCGTAGCTGGGAGTCGCGTACCATGCAGCAATTTGTATGCTTTCTGTTAGTTTATCTACAGCTGATTCAAGTTCGAGTTCATTTTTCAAGGACAGATTTAGTGAGATCAGGCTGTCTAGTTTTTCTCTAAATTGGGACCAGTTAGTCTTGGTGTTATGCAAAGTTGGTTGATGTTCTTTGTTTAAGATTTTTTCGGAGATTGTTATTATAAAGGGTGAGTGGTCTGATGATAAATCAAAGCATGATTCAGCTTTACATTTTTTGGTATCGATGCCTTTTGTGATGCAGAAGTCAACGACATCAGGTATTTTGTTTAAATCAGACGGCCAATAAGTTGGTTCGCCAGTAGAAATTTGTTGCAGGTTATTTTCTACCATTGCTTTAGCTAATTCTCTGCCTCTTGGAGTTGTTAGTCTAGAACCCCACATCGGATGTTTTGAATTATAATCTCCACCTGCAATGAATTTGTTCCCTAGAGTGTTAAAATATTTTAGGAAATGTTCTTTTTTAACGACATGTTTAGGTGGGCAGTATAAGGCAGATATTGTTATTGGGCCGTGTGCTTCCTCAATTGTTAAGCTGGTTGCTTGCAGGTAGTCTTTGTTATATTTTTCCATTTCGGAGTGTTTAATAGAATCACGTATAATCATGGCGCTTCCACAGTGAGCTCTACCGTCTGGGTGATTTGTATAATACAACTTGTAGTTGGGAATCCGCATGTAGTGTTTTTCTGTAAAGTGTGTCTCAGAAATTAATAATATATCAATATTTTGATTAAGTATGAATGTTTTGAGTTCTTTAGTCCGTTGATAAAGGCCATTTGCGTTCCAGACTACTATTTTATATTTAAGTTGTGAAGCCATTAAGCAATCTTATTGATGACAGTAGTAAGTAAATTGAGCATTGTGCCCATTTGCTCCATGAGTTTTTGCATCATTTCTTCCAGCTTGGCTAAGTTGTTATTAGGTTGGTTAGGTCCTGGTATTGTTTGGTTGTTATAGCTACACTGTGGTTGATTTTTGTTGACTATTTGAGCATAGGTTAAATCAGGTTGTATTTGTTGAGTATTATTTGTTTGGATATGCGGTTGCATGATTCTTTTCTCTCTGAGTGTTGGATATAGCTTCTGCTGTAGTTGAATGTGAACTTGGCATCCTCTATAGTTAGCCGGGTGGTCACCGTTACAATTGACACATTTTACTTTGTCATCACGTGATTTCCGAGGACAATCTTTTGTTTCGTGATTGCCTGTACATTTTACGCATCTGTGTACTTTGCGGCAGTATGTTTTGGTGTGTCCGTAGTCTTGGCATCTTGTACACTGGGGGATTGTTCTTTTCGTACGAGGAGGTTCGCATTTGATGATATTGTTTCCTAATTTTTCTATTTTATAAACCTCTTTGTTGTTTTCCTTCGATACGATATCAATGAAAAACATTGGCAAGGGGGTTTTTGATACATAATGTTTTATATTGTGAATGTTCACTGCTTCGTGGCCTTGTGCTGCTAGATTTGTCTTTATGTCATTAGTATATGTACCATGATGCAGTCCTTTTATGACAAACCTGAATGTTTTCTCGCTTTTTGGCCTAAAAGTATGGTATTGAGTATTCCTTTTATCAAGTTCAGTGATCAATTTTTTAAAATGTTCGGCCTCAACGACTTGAACTTTTACTGTTTCATAACTAATGGTTTTCATAGTGTATTTATCTCCTGTGGTTTGTTTCAGTAGATCATGAATGTGTTGGACAACACCTACATTATATATGGTTATCGGTGGGGGCTTGGGTACATGTTTTGTATTGTTTTCTTGATCTTTTGCTTCGTCTTGGCTTTCTTCGTTTTCTTCTGTAAGCATACTATACGAGTTTTTTGTTTCTAGTGGCTTTTGCAGCCAATAATCACTTAATTTTGTTTGTTTCCTGGATATTTCCACTTCGGGACTTCTTATTCTTTTTTTATTTGTTACTTTCTCCCATTTATCTTCAGATTCAGAGTTAGGAGCTGCTTGTTCATTCATGTGTTGGACTACCTGTGGATTTTGTGGATTTTGATATACTAAGTGTTGGGGGAGAGGTAAAGGATTTGGTTGTGAAAGATATTGTGGGAAAATTGGTTGCATTTGAGTAGATGAGCCTGGCATTTGCTGATATATGGCCTGTTGATTTTGATCATGGTAACCCGTTTGGGGCTGTGACATTGACGTAGGAAAAAAATATTGTTGATAAGACATATTATTGTTATTCACCTGATATCCGGATTGATGAGTTGGCACACCATTTCATTTGATATCCCTTTTTAACTCCACTCCACTGGTATGAAATTGTTGGATATTTTCTTCAGTTATTATCACTAATTGCCTTATGATAACTAGCTCGATTCCAAAACACTTATTTACTTTTAAAATGTAAAAATGTAATTAAAAATAAAAACTGAATTTATTTATTTAAACAAGTTTACGGAGACGTTCAAATTACTGATATTAAAACATGTAGGTAATTAAAATCACATTTAAATAATCACATTTTGTACACAAATCGAAATTAACGTTTACAATATAAAATGTTTTAAAATATTCTGGACTGAATGCGACCGCCTTACTCGGAGGTTTGTGGTCGACTGAATGGTATCGCGCTAAACCTCCATCGCGACTTACCTGCTCTGTTCACTTACATTCATTACAATGTGTTTGTTTTACATGGATGTCGACATCGACCGCGACCGACACATACAGCTCCACCGCGACTTACTTGTTCTGTGCTTACCCTTACTTGTTATGTCCTTACCCTTAGAGAGGCTCTAAGAGACTTATGACCAACCTAATGCCCGTATTTATAGTCGAGTCTCAAGACCTCATCGGTTCTCGAGACCGATCTTGAATACAATTTGTGTGTATAATAAACTCAACTTTTATTCAAGGCCGGTCTCAAGACTCGACGAGGTCTTGAGACTCAACTATAAATGCGGGCATTAGGTTGGTCTGTGTGTATAATTTATAGACATTCCACACAATTTAGAGTTTTCGCTTAGCTTCCTTTGCTCGAAGGTAGAAGGTACATACTATATTTTCTTAGAAGGATTGGGTCTCAAGGAACTCTGCAAGTAGTAAGTAGTAATAGTTTTCGTAAATTTTTTTCATTGGACACATATTCTAAGATCGTCAGCATACAGGAAGTCAAGATGACAGTAATTTATAGTGTCGTATAATTTGAGTAATATGTTGTGCCTTACTACGTTATAGGCTGCTGTCAAATCTGCGAAGGCGGTTCCGGTTGTAGTAAGTCTTTCTTGAAAGCCCTCTTCAATGTGTTCTGCTAGTGCGAGGACTTGGCCAGTGCCAAATTTGCTAATGGGATTTTCTGAGGGCTTTCCTGGTTTTAACAAGGCTATTATTTTAAATTTTGTCCATGAATTTGGAACATCGCAAGCTTTATAGTATGTGTAAACGTATTAACTGTGACTGGGAAATTGGGAGGGGGTGAAAATATAAAGGGATGGTGTGGAGGTTTATATACTGAGGTTATAGTTTATTTTTTAACCTCAGCGGTTATAATCTCTATACCGTTTACGTTAGTTTTGTCCACATTTGAGAGTCTGGTTTGAGTTCCCACAAATACCGCGCTCCAACTACAAAAAACAATGTAATAATTACTATTGAATGCTGTTCTTAGCGTTGCTTTGAAATTGGCAAAATAATCCTTCCAAAGAAAATTTATATTGCTTCAACTCTATGGCTCTCAGAAGCAGAAAGCCATGTCAAGCCAATTATAAATATTTATAATTTATTTTTCTCTGCTTGTCTGACATGCTGGAGTGTTTTACACTAAGCATCAAAATTAACGCACCACCTTAAAAACGGGACATTTTTGATGTTTTGTATTTCCTAAACCTATTGTCCGATTTTAGTGACTTTTTTTTAATATTATGTTATAGCTTTGTTCTTCAAAAATATATATGCAATAATATTGTTGCTAAACAGATAAGTGTCATTGTATACCGGATGTAAAAATGATAGTGTGTTTTTTCCTCCAAGTTTGGACACCCTGTGGAATATTCTGGCGTATATAAAATATTGAGATTAAAGTTCAACTGTAGCCTTAGGCTTTCTTAACATTATGCTGTTTGATGTATTCGCTTATGTTAGATAATAAAAATTTAGGTAATTTAACATCTAGCAACGTTCTTCATCAATCCAGGGTATTTCTAAATAAGTGCGACAAACTTTAAGGAGTAATAATTCTAGATGAAAAATAATGACCGTTTGCTTTATATACATATGTCCGCAAATACTTCGTTTCCGAGATACGGGATGTTGGATATTTCCTTACAAACTGACGATTTATTTATTGCTCTAAAACCAGTTGAGATATTAGATAGTTATTCTACATTTTTTGGCATACAATTAAGAATTTTATATTCACCATTGGCGTGCATACGGGTAATATGACCCAATGGTGGATATAAAATTTTTAATTGCATGTCAAAAAATTCGCAATAACTACCTCTTAAAACCTACTAAATTTTATTTGCATATCTCAACCGGTTTTAGAGCAATAAATAAATCGTCAGTTTGTAAGAAAAAAAATTCAACATCCCGTATCTCGGAAACGAAGCATTTGCGGACATATGTTTATAAAGCAAATGGTCATTATTTTTTCATGAAGAATTACCCCTTAAAGTTTGTCGCACATATTTAGAAACACCCTGTACTGATGAATAACATGGCTAGTTGTTATGGTACCTAACTCCTTTATTATCCCACATAAGCCAATGAATCGAAAAGCAAGATGTCAAGAAAGCCTAAAGCTACAGTTTAGTTTTAGTTTCAATATTTTATATACGCTAGAATATTCCACAGGGTGTCCAAACTTGGAGGAAAAAACACACTATCATTTTTACATCCGGTATACAATGACACTTACCTGTTTAGCAATAATAATATTACACGGATATTCTTGAAAAATAAAGCTATAATATACTAAAAGAGTCACTCAAATCGGACAACAGGTTTAGGAAATACCAGACATCAAAAATGTCCCATTTTTAAGGTGGTGCGTTGATGCTTAGTGTATCTATGTTTATGAGTACGGAAAGTATTTATAAATTTTAATATTGTCTTATACAGTATCTTAAGTAAGATACAGTAAAAAGTAGTAAAAAAATATGATATTTAGTGAGTTCCTTATTTTAGTAGCTACTGTATAATTGGCCCTTATTTCTGTAATTTTTTTTTTCATTTTACAGGTTTTAAATCTATAATAATATAGTTGAATTTCTCACTAATTTTCAGAGGAACGGTTCATCGGACTTCGAGGGAGTCTTCAACATGGACACCGGGACCGGGGGAGGCCAATTAGGCGAACTCCGATCATGGAAATATGCCGAACACACTGGATATTATCCGGACCATTGTGGCGAATTTAAACAAGCTTCAGCGGGTGATTTTTTCCCGAGAAGTTTAACAAAGCAGTCTGTTGTAAAGATGTTCTCTTCCGACTTGTGCAGGTATATGGATTTGGAATACGAGAAAGAGGTGGTTATACACGGCATAATTGGATATAAATATGCCGCAGGACAAAAATTTTTAGATAACGGTGAGTAAAAACATTGATTAAATAAAATTACATTTTTCTCGTTACCCTATTAAGCCGGAATCCAATGGAGTGTGGCGTGGAACGCTTCACCAGTTGGCAAAGTGAAATAGAAAATATACAGGGTGTAATAAAAAGCCAGGTCATCAATTAAATCGCATATTCTGGGACCAAAAATAGTTCGATTGGACCTAAGTTACCTTAGTACAAATATGCACATAAAGGTACAGCGCTTTGAAGTTACAAAATGAAACTCGATTTTTTCCAATACCTATATCGAAAAATATTGGAGATTTTTTATTGAAAATGGACATGTGGCTTGATTATGGCAGGAATACAAAAAAATAACAGTGAAATTTGTGCATCCCATAAAAATTTCATTGGGGTTGTGTTTCTTTAAACCCTCAAACTGATGGTAAATATCACAATAATGATTTAATTGGAACGTCCACAAAAGTTTGGAGAGAGGGGTTACACACCTAAGAGAAAAAACCCACATAACATTTTTATGGGGTGCACAAATTTTACTGTTATTTTTTAAGATGTTCCTGTCATAAGAATACCAGATGTTTATTTTTAATAGAAAATCTCTAATAGATTTCGATTTATTTGAAAAAATCGATTTTGGTTTTGTAACTTCAAAGTTGTAACTTTTTTATGTACACATTTCCAAGTTCTGAAGCTATTTTCTTGTGGCATTTTTTCAAAGAAGGATACTGGATATGAGACTGAAGTGTATAGAAAACCAACACAAATCAAATCACAACATCAACATTAAAAAGGGAATCATTAAATTCTTATATGATAGAACCAAACTGACTTGTTCTAACGAAAATTCATTCTTACAAGAAAGACATCTGTTTAGTTAACATCTGTTTTATTAAAAAATGATTATCCTTTATCGTTTATAAATAAGGAATTGTCAAGATTGGATCGAATGGAACAGAACAACCTAGATCGGGATCCTATAGCATTCACAAGAAATGATAAAAGGAAAATATCAATACCATAATAGCACAATATATAAAAGGATTATTCGAGAAACTTAAAACAATAGGAAATCAATTCAACATTTCAACAACATTCAAAACAACAAACACGTTGAGATCTATTCTATCTAAAACTAAACCTAACAATGAACAAGAAAGAACAAAAAATTGTATTTATAAAATACTTTGTGAATGCGAACAATTTTATTTAGGTGAAACATCAAGACCATTAAACGTTAGAATAAGTGAACATCAGTCTTATATTGAAAATGGAGAATTTGATAGATCTCAAATATGTCAACACGCGTGGGATAATGAACATAGAGTTCAGTGGAGAGATTCAAGTATAGTCCTGAAAGAAACAGATAGTAAAAAGAGAAAAATCAAAGAAGCGGCTTTAATTATGCTAAATGAAACCAATTGTGTCGCAAATTCCTCGGTAGAACGCAGTAGGATGTGGTTACCCATACTAAAGGAGGAAGTCAATAGAAAGAAAATACCAGGATTAGTAAATCAATAACATATCGAGTTAGTAAATATTTTATATTTTATTATTGTTTATATATCTATGTACTATTAATATTATTTTTTAATTTAAAATAAATGTACATATTAAGGTCAGAATTTGGTATTAGTTTTGAGAGTAAACTAAAGTAAGACCTAATACTTACGATGTCGGGATAATCTCACGAGGTTTTTTCCTGGTTTTCCCTCGTGATTTACTATGGAATCTCTAGCGCGAGAATTTTACTGTCACCATTGCATGTGGTTGTCTTTTTAAAGAAAGATGACATGTTATGATTTATTTGTGACGGATATTTTTGAGTTGAGGTTGATTTCATGTAATAGAATGAACTATCTTTCAACAAAGTCGTCCCAGGAACGCAACTCATAAATATTGGCAATATCATTTTAAAGTCTTTTACTTTAAAATGTATAATATATGTCTGAATTGCCGATATAAATGAGTCAGATTAAATAAATTATTAGAAGAATTTTTTTAATAAGCAACAACATTTTTGTTTAATTCAATAATATTTTTTGTATTTTGACAACGACACCCGATTTAAGCGTCGAAACGTTAACAAAATCATTTTTTAGTAAAATTGTGGCTTATTTCTTATCAAAACTAGTTAATTACGTTTGCAACGTAAGTTAGGTTTATTCGATCTATTTGTGGTCCCACAATATGTAATCTAATTTATCACCTGCCACTTTGTTATACCCTGTATAATAGTGAAAAGAAAAGAGGGCACAATTGGCACCCCACGTTACTGTGAAATTAATTTTTTGATAAAGTAGAATATCATAGGTACACCACAGTGGCGGCTGGTCAGAGGAGGCAAGGGAGGCTTAGCCTCCTCATAAATTTTTTACACACGTTACACTGGTTTGTTTACTTTGCTATTTTGCTTCGCTTTGTTAAAGATATCGAAAAAAGTTATTTAAACAAGTTGTTTCAAATATTATTCTAACCAAACATACCAAATTTCATTTCAAATTTCGCACTTTTAGTTTTTTCATTATGTGTAGTCAGGACCCTAAAATTGGTTGTCCCGATGGCGGACGCTACCGGCCGGCCAGGCTCACTTGCTATACTAATACATACTTATAGTCCAGTATACTCGCTTATAGTCCAGTCGGGTTAGACGAATAACAGGCCTAACCTTGCATTAGGAGCTGCCCCAAATTTTATTTTTTTAATCTTTAGGGGGGTCAACAATAGTGTAAATTTAAAATCTCCACTGAATTCCGCTATTGCGTTAGCCGCCATCTTGATTTTAAACGAGAACCGTCTTTGCTCAATATCTCCGCCATTTTCAACTTTTCGACAAAAAGTATAACTAACAAACAAAATTGTTGAAAATCTAATTTTCTATCATTTCTATTTTTAATGATGAAAAATTAAAAGTGCGAATTTTGTCATGAAATTTGGTATGTGGGGTAAGAATAATATTTGGAACAACTTGTTCAAATAATTTTTTTCGATATCTTTAACGCGAAGCAAACTATCGGAAATTTACCTTGTTTGTGGATTCGCAGTAGGCCGCGTTTAAAATTTAAATTTTAGTTGAGTACCTATCTTAAAAAATGTGAAACTTCAACCTGTATGATAGTGGAAAACTTCAAACCTGTATTTATTTTGATAGTCGGAATGTAGGGCTGTCTTTATCTTAATAATAAATAAATATATTATTAAATTTATTAAAATTATATTTATTTGTGTTGTATTTAATTGTATTAAAACAATTCTATTTTTTTGTCACTTCATATTTTGCCAACTGGTTGCCTGCTCTTAATGTTTTGGCAACTAATGTGCACTACATTTTTGTTAAAACAAAGGTATGAGAAAAATAATAATAAAATTACAAATTACATGCATATCTACTTACAAAGATGGAATTGTTAACAAATAAACGACACAAACATTGGTAATACACTTTTACAATTAGACTAACTATTTTTTAAATGATATAATATTATGAAATTATAAATTATGATGATATTATGAATTGTAAATAAAAAATGGCCAAAATCAAATAGGGTCTTAAATTACATTTTTTGATCATTTTTTGCTAGTACAAATATGTCTAGATATTTTATAGTTATAGTCTCCCCTATTATAAAAACCACGAGCCGCCACTGGTACACCATCAATGTTGGCGGTGAAAGTTTTAGCAAGTTTGTTAAATCATACAATGAGAAAAATTCCTATACAACGTCGTTAGACCACAAAAGTATCACGACACTGACCGTACCAGCAGCTAGCCAAATTGGAAGGGTCTGTTTCAGCTTCTGACTTCCTTTGAACCGTACTTATTTACCGACAGTCGATTTAACACTTCAAACCCATGCAGTCTGGCTATAAATGAAAACCTGACCGAAAAAACGTTGTAAGCGACAAATTTTTATAAAGTTATGTTTTAGTGGAAAAACGTTCTTGATGCATTAAGCAAATTAGTGACGCTATTTTTATTAGAATTAATTTCAGTTCGTTAATAGTCAAGTAATACAAATAAGCAACACTTAAATTCACAAAATTTGGTGAGTAATATTATTAAAACAGTTTTTTGTTATTAGCTAACAAATTTCATTTTGGCGTTTGCAACGTTTTTCCGGGCAGGTCTTCAAATAATGGGTTCAATAATAATATAGAGTTTATTTATAGCAAAAAAATTGTACAATACAAAAAATATATAAAATATAAATAAACCCAGTTTCTCACAGAAGTTGTAAGCCACATGGACTACAACTTATACGTGAGGTTTGGATTTTTTTGTTCTTGTTAACACTGTTTTTGATAGAAAAGTACAAATTGCAACACTTTTTACAACAATTTTACAACTTTAAAATACAAATATGGAAACTTTTGACAAATTAAAATTAAAATTAATAGAAAAAAATAATTATTTATCTAACATTTCAGTTCCTTACTTTTTTACATTTTACAACATACAATAATTAAAAATTTCAACAATTTTACAACTTTAAAATAGAAATATGGAATCTTTTGTCAGATTAAAACTAGTAAAACACAAAATTATTTATTTAACATTTCAGCTCATTACTACCTATTCATTAATTCATGTAATGTATGTCTGTTACCATGGATCCACTTTTTTAACTATTTTTTAAAATCTTTTTGTGTATTACTTTAATGGTAGAAGGTAGGTTACCTATTGACAATTTTTGGTCCAAATCGACCATAAATGACAAATTTTGAGGGATATACATAAAACTATTTCCCGTTGCGATTATTCTAGTCTTTAGTTTTTATCTTTTTCTATTACATATTTTTTATTTCTCAAGGTGTGCCATGCCACGTTCTGTTTGATCCCGGCTTTAGATATAGGATTTGGGATAGTTTGTTAGCCTTTATCCACATTTTATTGGATTCTATTTTCTGCCATTATTTTGGTTTATTTCATAGTTTTCATCTTAAATGTTCTCTCTTGCCTTTATAATTTTTTTATATTAGAATTTTGTTATTTTTCCTTAATAATGTTTCTCCCTCTGTCTAACAGACTTTTGGACTTACTATGTTTTTACTTCAACTAGTTTTTGGACTATATAATTAATTGAGGTTGTTCTATATAATTGCTTACATTTTTTGAGTATTACATACCTTCTCGTTTTCCTCCGTTAGTTTTTTTATTACATTTTATTGCAAATATATGTGCGTTAAGGAAAAAAGGGCAAAATATCGCTTGTCAAAATTTTCAATGTGTTTTAAATGTATTCATTTTTTTCGAATTCTGAGAAAACTAATGATCATTTTTGAAAAAATTAAACGCAGAATGAAAGATTACGTTATTACCTAGGGCCGAAAGTCCCCTAGAATAAATAAAATGTTTCTTTTGAATGAAATATTTGCAATCAAATCACACTAAATTTTCTCTTTTATTTTCACCCTTGTAATTTATTAAAATAAACATCATAGAAGTTTTCAGGTACTTTCGGCCCTCAGTAATAATGTAATTTTTCAATCTGCGTTTAAATTTTTCAGAAATATTTATTATGGTAGGGGAGCAAAGTATGCTAAATGTGCAGTCACTCGAGCGTTATGGTGACCTATTGGGTTGTGAAGAGTGGGTCCTAAAATAAAAAAAAGTTAAGTAAAGTTTTCCAATTTTAGTGGGGACTTTCTATTTTTAATTTAGTTTTCCATTTCCAACAATCGTTTTTTCCGATTATAACGCCATCTATCCATAATTCGAAAAAAGGTTTCGAATAAAGGTTACTTATTTTTACGTAAGGAATCCAAATCTGCAATAAAAAATGGGGCTCCTATTTAGGATTTTAAAGTAACCCCCCACCCCACCTCCGTGGGTTGTCGTGTTTGGTGCCATTCGATAAATTTTTCAAGAATATTGAATAAGTGTATTTTTTTCTGCAGTTTTTCGATCTGATGTTCTTTTTGCGAAATATGGCGGGATTCGTGTTTAAAATATTAAATTTACCCCCCACCCTTCTCCGTGGGAAGTCGTGTTTGGTATCATTCGATAGATTTTTAAAAAATATTGAGCACATAGTTTTTAGTTTTTCGATCTGTCATTCATTTCGCGAAATATTCGCTTTTTTCTTGTGAAACTTTGGGACTCGCCCATTTCCTTACGCCCGGTTCAAATCGTCAGATTTTTGAAATATACACTCTTTTGCATGTACTTACCTTATCTTAATCTGACAATTTCGAGTTTTTTAAGGATATATATTTTCGGGCCCCCCTTAACGAGCTCCCCTTTGTTAAGAGGCAAGGTAGAGGTAAAAATCCCCGCTTGGGCTCCCCTACCATTAGTGTTCACAGGATTCCAAAAAATTAATACATTTAAACACATTGAACATTTGACAGGCGATATTTTGCCTCTATGCCCTTAAGCGTGTAATAAGCAAAGAGATGACTAATGCATATTATTAAGAGGATCGGTACGTATTTTCGGCTGCAATGCTATTCAAATGGGGATTCATTTTTTTCGAATCCTTAGAAAACTAATAAGTATTTTTGAAACATTTAAACGCAGAATGAAAGATCACGTTATTAGCGAGGGCCGAAAGTCCCTGAGAACTTCTACAATGTTTATTTTATTAAGTTACAGGGGTGAAAAACTAAGAGAAAATTTAGTGTGATTGTTAATTTCAAATATATTATTCAAAATAAACTTTTTATTTATTCTAAGGGACTTTCGGCCCTCGGTAATAATTTAGTCTTTCATTCTGCGTTTAAATTTTTCAAAAATATTTATTGGTTTTTTCAGGATTCGAAAAAAATAAACACAATGCCGTGGTAATATTTTCCAAATCTATCTTTGTCTTACAACGCAGTCAACCGAATATAATATTGTCAGCATATATTGTCAGTCAGACACTGACAATCAATGACAATTTTAAATATTTGACATTGCATCGGGAATATGTTGAGTTATTGATTAAATATTATTGAAATATAGTGTATTTGATAAATGATTGATTTAAGACGTGAACTTAATAAAAAGTTATTTATTGTGTAATATTTGTGGAAGATCCAAGCAGAGAATACATCAGGATAATATATTCTGTGATCCAAGTATTTTGTTGTTAAAGATGTTCAAAATTGTAAGCGTTCCATAACAATATATTATTAAAAAATCAATTTAACACTTTTCTTCTTTTCTCGATTGAGTATTAGTCTTTGTTGTACAAATAAATTATTACAATCACTGAATACATAGTTAGTGAAAAAATTATCACATTTATTAACTGAATTAATAATTTCCAATTATAAAAATAACAGTTATCCAAGAACATTCAAAACCCATCTCTTCCCAACATTCAAAACCCATCCGCTAGGAAAAATATTCTAATTCGGATTTTTTGCACAATCTTACTCAAAAAGGACTCCTTTTAACAAATTTGCATGTTGCCAGGACCAAAAGGTGGTCAAAAATTTTTTAAACGTTTTTTTTTTGTTTTTTTCCTAAAATTATTTTTTTCGCAAGGAAAAAAGTTTTTTTAGGTTTTTTGGATCATTCCAAACAGAAAAGGTCTTTAGTGACTTTTCTCTAAAAATGATAGTTTTTGACATATAAGCGATTAAAAATTGAAAAATTGCGAAATCGGCCATTTTTAACCCTCAAAAACTATATGAAAAACTGAAAATTTGAATGTTGCCAAGGTGGGTAGATATTTTTTAAACATCTATTGATGAAATCCCGAAGAGTTTTTTGCAATACAATATTCAAAACTCCTTTGTTTTTTAATTGCTAATCAAGCGTGCGCGACACTATTTTCCACCGACAGTATGGTGCAAATGAAAGGAATAAATTCGTTATTTCGCAAACCGGCGAGACTAAGGAAAAATCCCGAAACAGGTCGATTTTTATTTTTAAGGTATGATATTGTGGCATATATGGTATACTAGTGGCGTCATCCGTCTGGGCGTGATGACGTAATCGATGATTTTTTTAAATGAGAATAGGGGTCGTGTGGTAGCTCATTTGAAGGGCTCTTCAATTCTCTATTCAGTAATGTAAACATTTACATAATTGTTTTTACAGTGTGTCCTTCTACTTATGTTTTTGTCAAATAATTTAATTTAATAAAATTTTTTGGACACCCTGTATAAATAATTATGTAAATGTTTATATTACTGAATAGATAATTGAAGAACCTTTCAAATGAGCTAGCACACGACCCCTATTCTCAGTTAAAAAAATCATCGATTACGTCATCACGTCCAGATGGATGACGTCACTAGTATACCATATATGCCACAATATCATAACTTAAAATAAAAATCGACCTGTTTCGGGATTTTTCCTTAAAGTCGCCAGTTTATGAAATAACGAATTTATTCCTTTCATTTGCACCATACTGTCGGTGGAAAATAGTGCCGCGCACGCTTGATTAGCAATTAAAAAACAAAGGAGTTTTGAATATTGTATTGCAAAAAACTCTTCGGGATTTCATCAATCGATGTTTAAAGAATATGTACCTACCTTGGCAACATTCAAATTTTCAGTTTTTCACATAGTTTTTGAGGGTTAAAAATGGCCGATTTCGCAATTTTTCAATTTTTAATCGCTTATATATGTCAAAAACTATCATTTTTAGAGAAAAGTCACTAAAGACCTTTTCTGTTTGGAATGATCCAAAAAACCTAAAAAAACTTTTTTCCATGCAAAAAAAATAATTTTAGAAAAAAAACAAAAAAAAACGTTTAAAAAATTTTTGACCACCTTTTGGTCCTGGCAACATGCAAATTTGTTAAAAGGGGACCTTTTTGAGTAAGATTGTGCAAAAAATCCGAATTAGAATATTTTTCCTAGCGGATGCGCAGTGGCTTTCTGGACTAAATGACATTCTAGTAATGTTTACATATCCATGCCAGTGTGAATTTTACTACACGTAATTTGCCGTGTAAAGACAGAAAAAGTAGGGATACACGTAAAATATTTGCGAATTATGTACCCATAGCCTTAACTAATCAATTATTCATATTTTCAGGAACAAATATTCCCGAAAACAAATGTTTCTGTGATGGTGATTGCATGCCTTCTGGCGCACTAAACGTATCCAATTGCAGGCATGGGTCCCCAGCGTTTGTATCTCTTCCTCACTTTTATAAGGCCGATCCATATTATACCAGTGTTATAGACGGTGTAATTCCCAACGAAACAACTGATGACTTCTTCATGGTTTTTGAACCTGTAAGTAATATTATTATTTATTATATTAACCATTAACCGGCCTTAGTCGCTAGATTGATTTTTACACGATTGGTCGCGCGTGAGATTTTTTCTCACACATCCAACTAACTGTTACCTTTTTCTATAAAATAAAAGTTTGAAAATATATTTTAAACTTGTTTTATTAATTAATAAAAAGAACGATACAAAAAATAAATGATCGGAATTAAACCTATAATTTTAACCCTACGTTAGGCGCGTGGTTATTGCTGACGAGCTTGGTCGCGCGGTCTACGATTGTAGACCAATAGTTTTTTAGTTTTTATCGTAAAATAACGGATTTTGACAAAATTAACAAATTAATGGTTAATATCATGTTTATTTAATATTTATGTCCGTACTTTTATATTATACAGGGTGTCCAGAAACTCTACCGTTTTTTTTTTGGTCCGAATTTTGGTCCAATTCTAGTTTAATATGCATTTATTGTTTTCTAGTCCTGAGAAAACTAATAAGTATTTTTGAAAATTTTAAACACAGAACCAAAGATTACATTATTACTGAGGGCCGAAAGCCCTGAAAACTTCTATAATGTTTATTTGAATAAGTTACAGGGATAAAAAAAAAGAAAATGTACTGTGATTTTCAATTTCAAATATTTCATTCAAAAGAAACTTTTTGTTTATTATATGGGCTTTAAGACCTCGGTAATAATGTAATCTTTTATACTGCCTTTAAATTTTTCAAAAATACTTATTAGTTTTCTCAGGATTTGAAAAAAATTAATACTCTTATATAGTATTTTTTACACCCTTAATCAATGTCCGTAGGACCATATCTTTATCGTTTGCGGCAACGTATTTTGGAAGTGTAAGAAGAATGCTCTGGACAAAGTCTTTTTAACTTTTCTGTTTTTGAGGCGAGAGCAAAATGTACCAAACTGAATATCTGAGAGTTCAGGTTGAGACGCGTTTGGTAACGATATTTTACAATTCGTTCTCTAAAATTACGGCGTTAAAGGCGTTAAACCGTAAAGCGCTGGTTTCCTCGAAAGCTGCACCGATAAACTGCGATGAATTACTTCAGATTACGGTGAAAAATTCAAGGTTCTTCACTGCGGCAATGGAATGTACAAACTCAGCAAGCGGTGGCTTCCAACGCATCCTTGGAAACCAACGCTATTATTTTGCATGGTCCAGTTTTTTGTGACGTCATTCATCGCAGTGTTACGGTCGCAGTTTTTCGGCACCGCTTTCGAGGAAACCAGCGCTTTAAAGCGAAGGCGTTAAAGCAAGTTTGAAATTGACGAACGATTTATTGGATGTGGTTTCATCAACGATAAAGCCAGTTCCTTTAATAGTTACAAATAGTTAGTACAAATTTCGAATTTGTACTAATACCTTCATCCTCTTCTTATGATTCCTGCAACAGGTCAAGTAATAAAATTGCAAAAGAAATTAAAGACAGGAATAAAACTTTGTTAGATTTTTAAATAGTTACCTACCTATATTGACGGGTTGTGGAATGCATATTTTAGATTTCCCTTTCTATTAATTTATCGTCTGCTTGCCTAGTAAATTGTAGAAGGATTTAGGTTGTTACTAGGATTTTGCTTCCAACGTTAGAAGTTTTAGATTAGGTTATTCAGACTGCTCGTTCTAAAATTTAATTTAGATTTATATTATAAATACAATATAAAATAATGTTTTGGACACTGTTTGTCGCCCGATGAGAGAATGTCTAGCATAAAGCATAACAATCTGGCGATATTAAGTCAACTGAACCACCATCTGACTGGATGAGTCTATCTGATTGTAGACGGGAGGTAATTAGGAGAGCACAAGGAATTACAGCATATCCCAGAGAACGACAGTTCTCGGCAGTGGCGCACAACCCCCGTACATGCAACACTATATTTTATATACACGAAATTTTCGATTTTCTAAATCTGACTGAATTGAAAATTGTGCCAGCTCCCATCTTAACTTAAAGTTCAGGAAAAGACTCACCCATTCATATGTCAACCATCCATTTTGTCCAAGGGTGTGGATTTTACGGCCCTTCCCACGTAGGGTCTGTTTTTTCGTTCTTGTCCCCAAAACTCACAAAAATTTCTAAAATTTAAGTTCGACCTTTGCGGTTTCTGATAGTACTGATCATTACCTTTCCAACGCATGTTTAATTTTGAAAATCGGTTATACCATGCAAAAGTTACCGAGCTAAGACATTTTTTCAATTTCTATTTAAAAAGGGGAAAATGTTTGTATATATGTATGTATGTATCTATCTATGTGTGTATGTTTGTGGAAAAGTTTCACCGATCTAAATTTTTTTCTGTGTTTCAAAAGGGGCTCAGGGTCGATTCAGAACCGGTGTAGTTTGTGTCTTTACCACCGGTGTAGTTTGTGTTTTTTTGGTGACCACCCATTAGCCAGCTATAGGACTTTGTAGGTACAAAACGGGATATATTTTGGGGGTATATATATTAGGTTCTAGAAGAGGCAGGAAAACCGCAAATACGCCAAATCAATAGCGTTGAGTTAAGCTTTCAAATGGTGCCTAAACGGTTAGGATTAGACATACACACGGCTCAGTATAGCCAAAAAACTGAAAAACTAAACTTTGAAAATTTTGGTTTATCGGCGATTAGTCAAAATTTCAATCTATGAATTTTGCTAATAACTGAGCGTTTGTAGGAGAACTCTAGACGCGTCTAACGGTGTATACCTCATATCTGGAAAAATTCGAATTTTTAACTTATAAAAATTGTGTTGCTTCATAACTGTGATCAAATCTATTTCCTATGGGAAGAACGATTTTTCAAGCTCAATAATTCCTGTAATACCTTCAGTTATCATATCTGACCTTGAATGCATCAGCTACTACTACGTTTCAAACTCATGTTTAGTGATTAAAATCGGTTAAACCGCTTCGAAGTTATCAAAGCTCCAAAGTATAATCTATTTGATCATTTTCACTGAAATAGTTTATGTATTTGTAGTGGTTGCGACGCTAAATTTGATAGGAAAATCCGAGTTCATTTAACGGCCATCCCAATATTTTTTTTAATATATTTCTGATAGAAGAAAAATTCTAGTGTACATTCGATGGGCACTAGATCATTTGAGAGATAATGCCAGAAAGACGACCATTTATAACGCTTAACGTGGAATCGAAAAACATTACATTCAACTTCATACATTTAATTTATTAATAACTTTGAAAAACTCCTGATACAAGAATAAAAAACCGCTAAACGCCGTAAAAATGAGTGGAGCATACAATATTCCAGCTACAATAAAGCTGATATGAATATTACGTGGCGCTAAAATGTATTTTCATTTTGTTGGAAAATAAAATGATAGTTTTATTTTAGAAGGTGTTTCCATAATATTTGCTTTTGAAGTAAACGCGCCACAAAAGAGCTTCAAAGTAAAAACTCTATCAAAGTTACTCTTTTGTGGCGCGTTTTACTTCAAATTTAGCAAATATTATGGAAACATCTTTTAAAATAAATCTTGAATTTTATTTTCCTACAAAATGAATATACATTTCACGTAATATTTATATCAGCTCTTTTGTAGCTGTGTTTTATTCTTGTGTAATTTACCAGGTAACATGTTGTATGCAATAGGTATTCTGAAACCGTGAGAGAAAATCTAATATAGCGACTAATGCCGGGTTAAGGTGAAGTATAAAAATATAGGTTAATAATATTGTGAGGTTACTGAAATTGATTGCTTTGTATTTTTTCAGAACACTGGTATACCACTGCAAGTTTCAGCCAGGCTACAATTAAATTTGCGAATGGAAGCCGTTGAAGGAGTTGGGTGAGAATAAATCTGTTATAATTATTTTCTTTTCTAATTTTCACTTTTGCATTTTCACACTTTCTATTTTGTTCAAATGCGTCCGCAGCAAATAATTTTTTATTTTGCTTAGTAGACAGCCAGTTTAGTTGGCTTCATTGTATACCAAAGCCAGTTCTGATCACTCTAAAAAGAAGAAACATGTGAACTGATTGTGGTGGCCCCCAATCGAATTAAATCTATAGCTGCCTTTCCTTACCTTATTTTACTCAAATTTGAGTTTTAAGGATGGAGAATTATGTTGGATTTTTATCTATAGTCCGTCCCACCTTGACTTTACAGTATAAGGAACATAGGCAATGCAGTTTCTATGAGAGTTTTGACGCCGTGGTGCCGATTTTATCAAAGAGAATTTGTAATCGAACATTAGAGAGATTAAATTAAAACTGTTTTAGAAAGGCAATCTACAATTTTATGATTCATATGCGTACCTAATAACTAGAGTATAGCAAATAAAATTAAACGCATATGCATCCTAAAATTGGAGATTGTCTTTCTAAAACAGTTTTAATTTAATCTCTCTAATGTTCGATTACAAATTTTTTTGATAAAATCGGCATCACGGAGCTAAAACTCTAAGAACTACATTGCCTATATTCCTTCCCAGGTAACCAAATAACGTTTACAAAACGTTAAAAAGACGTCATAGCTATCACCAAACCACGTCAATTTATCACGTTTTTTCGACGTCGAAAGTCACGTCAATATGTCCCACCATAACTGACGTTATTTTTATCACGTTTTAGATACGCGATATGAAAAACGTAGTTTTTGTCGTTTTTTAGATTATTTTTCATTTTATGGTTTTAAAAATACACAATAATAATTATTCGTATGGGCATTGTTGGTATTGCAATTTTTCATTTAACTGTTTTAAATTTAGCTTATAGGCTAAAAGTAAAACCAAATGGAAGACTTTATAAAAAAATGCATAGAATTACAATCAAATTACAATACCCTCAATTCAGCATTATAGAATTTTCACTTTTTATATAGGTATTAGGTATACTTACTGTGTCAAAACTGAAACAACATATAAACTAATAAATAATTTATTAACAAACTATCCAGCATAATATCTTAATTTAACGTAACGCTGTCCATTAAATCAAAAAGAATCGTGAACAACACATAATAGTTAGTTCATTAACAGAAAATAAGCACCAAAACACCAAAAGTCTTATTTTAATTTTAGCACGCAAAGCACGTAAACAATAAATGAAATTTGGATTGGAGTCAATTTCATTTCAATAGGGCTTTTCATTCACAGTCATTTGTTTCAAGCTTCTGTTATATGTCGTATAATCCGTGTATATTAATATTATACACAGATTATACAACATATGACAGAAGCTCGAAACAAATGACAATAGATAAAAAGCCCTATATACAGCATTAACATTATAAGCATTATCTGTTTAAGCTCCTCCCATTTTTGTGACGTCAGACTTGGGCTGTCTGAAATGAAAACGTGTTTTTAAATGTATTTTAACGTCATTAATCTTACGTATTTAAAATCACCTACAAAAGACGTTTATACGACGTAATGTTCAAACACGTGTATATATTCAACCAAAAACTGACGTTTCCTCGACGCTATCGACGTCACTTGGTTGCCTGGGTTATACTGTAAAGTGAAGGTGGGACGGACTATAGATAAGCGGACAGGTGATGAATGCAAATTGTAGTCCGATAATTATCGGTCTCTTTGCTTTATAAACTGTAAAAAGACAATCGATTTTGACCAAGGATTCTGCATTTCGACATAAAAGAGAATTTTCTATTTTTTATTTTATACAAATAATAAAGATCTGTTGTAAATACTCAGAAATTTAAAAGTAATTATATTTGTTCTTTTTAGTTTATTCGAGAACGTACCCACAGTATTTTTCCCAGTACTATACTTCGAACAATCGGTTCTGCTACCTGAAAACATGGTATTCTTGATTAAAATTCTTATCAACTTTAAAGTGATCTGCACGTCAATTGGAATCTTCTTCATCTGTCTTCCAGTGCTCATATTCATCTGCGTGTTTTACAAGATGTGGAACAGGAAAGTGTTCAGTCGAAGCAGGACGACGATAAAGCCAAAGGAAGAGGTTCCTCTTAACCAGTAGTAGAAGTATAGAGAGATATGTATAAAACAAAGTCTGTGCAACTATATACTGTGATCTTACACGATATTTTGATCTTAGGGTTTAAACTGTGTGTCTTGTAAACATAGGAATGATGAAAAAAAAAATAAACAAAAAAAAAGTTTGAACAATACTGTATAGGTATACACTGTGTTCCAACGAAAATTTGATCCCCCCCCCCCAGAAACTCAGAAATCAAGAGTTTTTTCAAAATTTAAAAAACCACGTTTCACGAAAAAATTCATGCCCTCAAATGTAACCCCCTACTATCCCTCATCAACCCCAAGTTTTTTTATTGGCAAGTGTGGTCTAGTCTTCTTCTTCATGTACCATGTCTTTTCAGAACGTTGGTTACCATCATAGCTATCTTAATTTTATTCACTGCCACCCTAAATAGCATGCTTGTATCAACACCATACCAATCTCGCAAGTTCTTCAACCATGAGGTTCTTCTTCGTCTTGGACTGCGTTTGCCTGCTATTTTTCCTTGCATGATATTTTGTAGCAACCTATACTTGGGACCTCTCATTACATATCCGAAATACTCCAGCTTTCTCTGCTTGATGCTTTTTATGATCTCAGTAATCTTGCTGAGACGTTCTAGTATTATGGAGTTTCGAATCTTCTCCACCCAGGAAACTTTTAAAATTCTTCTATAGCACCACATTTCGAAAGCCTCAAGGCGATTTAGATCGATTTTATTCAAAGTCCAGGACTCGACACCATAAAGTAGAATGTAGAATGTAGAATGTAGAAAATGGGGCGGCCAATAGAGCCTGATACACTGCGACCTTAGTAGATCTATTGTGTTTCCCCTTTCTTTTAAAGCACTTCATCTAGCTTAGTCCTCTTAATGAGACTTAACAGCCTTGATAGTGGCCTTTTCATGTAGCCTGGTGCTTCCGGTTTTTCCTCACCGAGTTCTAGAAACCGCACTCGTGCGAGACCTTCGCAATGACACAGAACGTGTAGAGCGGTTTCCTCTTCTTCCAGACAGAACCGACAGGTGTCCTCTTCTGTCAGGCCTATGAGACTCAAGTGTCTATTGAGTCTACAGTGTCCAGTCAGCAGACCCACTATCATTCTGACAGTGCTTCGACTGCGCGAAAGTAAGTCTGTTGTAAATTTAGCCGAATGTCCTTTGATGAACTGTTTGGCCTGCCTCTGTCCTGGGGAGTTGTTCCACCATTCAAGAGACCTCTGTTGCGCCCATTTTTGTATAGCTGCTCTTTTTATCGTATTTGCGATTCCAAAGACGGGTTCCGGACCAACCAGTGGCGTAGATGCGCCTTCTCGGGCCAATTCATCGGCCTTCTCGTTGCCACGATAACCCTTATGTCCCGGCACCCAGGCAAGTGTCAATCTGTTTCGACTTCCCACCTGAGAGAGGACACTCAAACAGTTCCATACCAGCCATGAATCGACCTGTACCGAACTGAGAGCCTTCAGAGCCGCTTGACTATCCGAATAGATAACGATGGAGTCGTTATCTAGATTCCGACTGATTAGTTCCATAGCGCACCTTTGTATAGCAGCTACTTCGGCTTGAAATACGGTCGCATATGTCCCTAGACATACCCGGACTTCCGTCCTTGGTTTTAAGCCATATATTCCAGCCCCTGTACCTATATCGGTTTTGGAGCCGTCCGTATACCATATTGAGTTTGCCGTTATCGGCGGACCAGCTTCCCAGTCCTCTCTTTTTGGTATTGTGACTTGAAAATTTTTGTTAAAGCTATACCTCGTAACCATTCGGTCTACAGGCATTCCTAGAACGGGGTCTGCCTTTATGTCCTGGTATAGCCTTAAATTATCAGTTCCCTGCATCATACTTATTGGAGCTTGGCCCTGGATCAACCGATGTACTGTTGATCTGGCTTCACTCTGTATGTATATATGTAGAGGTGGTAGGTTTAGTATAACTTCTAGCGCGTCCGTTGGGACTGTTCTCATGGCTCCCGTAACACTCAAGCATGCAAGTCTTTGTGTGCTACTGAGCAATCGAATCGCCCCGGACTGTTGCGTTTTGTTCCACCACGCCACTGAACCGTAAGTTAGCATGGGCCTTATAACCCTTGTGTATAGCCAGAGGTTCATTTTAGGATTTAACCCCCAATTCTTGCCACACATTCGTCTACATCTGTTCAGGGCCATAATGGCCTTCTGTGTGACTTTTTGAATGTGTGCATTCCATGTCAGCCTCTGGTCGAATATTACACCTAAGTACTTGGCCTGACTTGTGAATGGGATTTCTACTCCCTTGAGCGCTAGTGGCTGTAAGCCTTGCAGTGCTCTTTTCCTGGTGAAGGGAACAACGGATGTTTTTTGAGGGTTAACCTTCAGGCCTTCTTTCTCACACCAGCTGTCCACCATCCTCAGAGCGACTTGAAGTCTCTCTGAAATTACTTTGGTAAAGCGTCCTCGAACTACAATTACCAAGTCGTCCGCATATCCCAGACAGTAAAAACCCTCCCTGGACAGCGTGTTAAGTAGGTCGTCCATAAGCGTTGCCCACAGTAATGGGGATAGAACTCCTCCTTGTGGGCAGCCGCTTACTGCCTTCGCTTCAATGGTGGCTTCACCTAACGAGGACACCATGATCCTATTTGCTAAGGTCGTCTTTGTCCACTCGCATATGAAGGCAGGAACTCCTCTCCTTTTAAGCGCTTCCGTTACAGACTCGAAGGAGACGTTATTAAATGCTCCCTCCACGTCCAGAAACGTCGCCACCGCTATCTCTTTGTCATCTAGCGACTTTGAGAGCAGTCTGTTAAGATCATCCAGTGCCAAGTCAGTTGACTTTCCTGGCTGGTATGCATATTGACGATCGCTAAGTGGTTTTTCCATCAGCACATCGTCCCTAATATACCTGTCTATCAATCTTTCCAGCGTTTTTGCTAGGAAAGAGGATAGACTTATTGGTCTGTATGACTTGGGGGTCTGGTCCATTACCCTACCAACCTTGGGGATATATGTGACTTTCACCCTTCGCCATGCAGTTGGAATATATCTCCATGCCAAACTAGCTTTAAAGATCTTTGTTAGATGCGGGATAATCACATCCTGTCCCTTCTGTAGGAAGGCTGGATAGATCCCGTCCATTCCAGGTGATTTATATGGCTGGAATTTATTGATCGCCCACCTGACTTTTTCCGGTCTCGTGATGTCGGTAGCTAATTTCCAGTCCGCCTTAGTAGGCCTTCTGGGATAAGCTAGCTCTACCGGAGGATTATTGTCAATAGATGAGCCGGGGAAATGTGCCTTGGTGAGCATTATTAAGCTTTCCTCCAGGGTTTCCACATACGTTTCGTCCTCTTTCTTCAAGAGGCCGACCTGATTCACAATACCATCCTTAGCCAGGACCTTGTGGATTCTGGAGCATGCGGGAGCCTGTTCGACTTCCTCGCAGAACTTTCGCCACGAGTCTCTTTTGGCTTTTCGGATCTCCTTATTGTATTGCGTCAGTTTTTCTCTATATATGGACCACTCCTGGTTGAATTTGGCTTTATTGAATAGCCTTCTTACATCTGCCCTAAGCTTTTGTAAGTGTTCATTCCACCAGGGTGTGTTTTTCTTTCCTTTCTTTTCTCTCTCTGGACAATTCTCCTGGTAAGAGGCCAGAACAGCTCCGCTCACCGTTTCAATTGCCAGCTCGAGATCTTCCCTATCTCTTATGGTGCCGATTCCTCCCTCGAGAGACTTCTCGAGTGAGCCTCTATAGCCTTCCCAATCCGTCTCTCTCGGGTTCCTGAATCTTGCCACCATTCGAATCGAAGTAGCTAAATCGAATCGAATGTGCCTATGATCGGAACATGAAGGTTCCTCTGACACATGCCAATTCTTTATAGTATCATACGTTTTTTCACTGCAAAGTGTTACATCTAAGACTTCTCTGCGCGTGGCCGTAACGAAGGTAGGTTTATTTCCTATATTGGCTATTTCTAAACCCATGCTTAAGATGAACTGTAGTAAAGACTCACCTCGACTATTGATGTTCGTACTCCCCCATGCCAGATGGTGGGCATTGGCATCACATCAAAGTATTAGATGAAGGTTCTCCCTTCGACTGTAGGTTATAACGTCCTCTACTATGCCTGGGCGGAAGACCTTCTCTCCAGCGAAGTAGGCAGAACAGACCAACCATCTTTTACTACCTTCCTCGGTGGAAGCGGTTAGAATACCTGTAACAAAGTCTCCGCAGCAAAGATCCGGAATCAGTGTACAGTTTACTTCGTTGCCATATACAATGCATGCTCGAGGTGTCTCTCCTTTCGCATCGTATAGTAACTTACCTTGTTGCGGCTTTAAGCCTGCAACTCTCCCTCCGTGGAGCCATGGTTCCTGCAGTAGGGCCAAGTCCAGGCCTTCCATAAAGTAAGACCGAGAACACGTAGCAGCGAAGTAGGCGGATCCTCAATGCCAATTTTAGGTCTCTGTTACATAACACCTTGGACATCCTTCTAAAAGCGGATCTAGCCTGCTCTATCCTAGATCTAATTTAGCCGTGACTTTCTGCATTACAATTTAATTGCTGTCCAAGGTAAACGATTTTATCAACTTGCTCAAGTTTGACATTATTTACATATACAGGGTGTCCAGAATCCCTACCGACAAACGAAGACAGGAGATTCCTCAGATAATTTTAAGACAATTTAACCAAATTCACCTAGTCCGAAAATACTCCCTAAGGGAGCTAGAGCTCTTTGAAAATAGCGTCTTATAATTAGTTTTTCTTAAATACCTTCAGAACGCTTCTAGTTAGAAAAACGAAAATTGGTGCACACATTTATCTTCCAGAGGTAAATCGATTCCATCTATTGTAAATTTCTAGTACCAGTCATAGGGGTACGTTTTGGGTGGGGCAACGGTTATTTTATCGCATAACCTTTTTGTCTTTAACTTTTAAGCATTTTTGATACTGGATTATTAAATTTTGAGGTATTCTAGTACTAAAAGGTACTCTCGATTTAAGTCGGTGGGACACACCGTTTTCTGGAAAAATCGATTTGAAAATTTTTCGTTTCCTGAATATGAAAAAAAAATTGAAAAAAAATTTCAAAAAAAACGGTGTATTTTACCAACTTAAAGCAAGAGTAACTTTGACTACTAGAATACCGCATAATTTAATAATCTAGTGTCAAAAATTCTTAAAAAATAAAGACAAAAAAGTTATGCGATAAAATAACCGTTGACCTATCCAAAACGGACGCATATGACCGGTACTAGAAATTCGAAATTAATGAAATCAATTCATCTCTGGAATATAAATAAACATAACAGTTTTCGTTTTTCTAAATAGTTTTTTTTTTAATTACTTTTTGATATTCAAAAAACGAAAAATTTTAAAATTGGTTTTTCTAGAAAACAGTGTATCCTATCGACTTAAAGTAAGAGTACCTTTCAGTACTGTTACACCTTACATTTTAATAAACCAGACTCAATAATTCTTAAAAATTAAAATCAAAAACGTTATGCGATAATATATCTGTTGCCCTACCCAAAACGGACGCCTATGACCGATACTAGAAGTTTGCAATGGATGGAATCGATTTGTCTCTGGAAGATAAATATGTGTACCAATTTTCGGTTTTCTAAATAGAAGCGTTCTGGAGATATTTAAGAAAAACTAATTACCAGACGCCATCTTCAAATAGCTCTAGCTCCTTTAAGAAGCATTTTCGGACTAGATGAATTGAGTTAAATTGTCTTAAAATTATCTGAGGAATCTCCCGTCTTCGTTTGTCGGTAGAGTATCTGGACACCCTGTATAGACGGTTTTATATGCTGTTGTTTATTTATTACGAGTATTTTGGTTTTCCGTATGTTCAGATCAATACCTTCCTCCCTACAACTCTCAACGACACTATCAAGTAGTGTTTGCAGATCTTCTTGACTAGATTTTGGATTCAACTAATTTGTTGGTTGAATATTAAATCTCAATATATTATAATATTGAGGTACTTGTAAATATACGAAGAGATAGTAGAATTTAATTTTACATGAAAATTCTTCCCCCTCCCAGTATAAATTGACGTGTTTTTTTAAATTGTGAAAAAACTCTTGGTTTCTGAGTTTCTGGGGGGTTCGTTGGAACACACTGTATATAAATGATATGTTATGTAGCTCCATAGCGGAGCAAAGGGTACATCAGTGGTTCAGTAGCCAAAGTAAAAGATTTGATGGTAAAACCTGCTAGCCTCGCGCATCGTTGCTTGTGTCTCGTCCAATTTTATTGATTAATTTTCTCCACTCTCCTCTGTTTCTTGCGATATTGTTTGCTTCGTTCCATGTTAAATTAACTTCTCTAGTTGTTTTTCTATCGTTCTCTTTACTGTGGTTCTTGGTCTTCTTTGTTTCCTTTTATCTGGTAGACTGTAGTGTAAAGCTTGTCTCGCTATATTTGACCGGGATTTCTGTAACTTGTGACCTATCTACCTCCATTTGCGCTTTTTTATTGTAATTTCTATTGTTTCCTCGTTTGTTATTTGCTACAGTTCTTTATTTGTGATTTTATTTGGCTAAAATCCTTTTAGTAATATTCTTAGACACCTGTTCACAAATGACTGCATTTTTTGAAAAAGTTTTTTGTTATAAATATTTCCATGTTTCGGCTCCATATACTAAAACTGACTTCACATTTGTCTGGAAAAGGCACAGGTTCGTTTTTTACTAATACTTATCGAGTCCCATACCTTGCGGATTGTATTGAAGGCGTTTTGTGCTAAGTCCATTCTCCTTGGTATGTCTTTTTCCGTGCAACCTGTTGCATCTATTAGACTACCCAGAAAAATTAAAAAACAAAGCCAACAAAGTTAATCAATGGTGTATATACTACAGTAAACTCGTCGGCGTATATAAGAATTCTATACGCCGTTTCAGTAAACTAGGTAGAATTGTTCGCTCTCGATCAATTTTTTCAGTTTTCTTTTATTGAATGTCCTATTCTTCTTGGTTTCCTCAGGTACCTACATTTGTGCTCACATTGTTTTGAGTTCGAATTTTCTGACATTATAAAAATTCTTATATTTTACTGTGGGCACTTACATAAGTCCCTAAAGCAAAAATTGTCATCTCTGTTTTCGTAAAGCTCGGAAACGGGCTTCTTCTGTGTCCTTTAGCTACCCTTGTTATTTTGAAGGGGTAAATACACTTACTTATTCATTTTTGTATTATTTTTCTGTATATTATTATCTAGGTATTATTATCTTCTCTGACTTCAGGTTTTCTGCTATAAATGCTTGTCAAGTATGCTACAGAGCATAATAGTATGTTCTTTGGTAGCAAGTTTAATAAACTGTATAGGTGTGGAACTTTATCATTTTAATTTTTTTATATTGTTGCTTTTATTTCTTCAAAAAATTGATTGTCTTCACTCTGTTTGTATAGTTGTTTGCCTAGACACTGTCTACATTGTTATTTGAATAGGTAAAAATCGTTAGAATTCGAATAGGTAACAATAGGTATTTTTAACAATCGTTTTCTATTCTATTTTTATTTTTTAATTGGTACTGCATTTTAGACTGTTAATAGTTGTCTAAGCTTTTCTGTATCTATATCCTCGTACCACCAAATTCATTCGAACTCATTTACTTATGCATGTTTCGTTTTTGATTAATTTTTTTTTATTCTGGTCCGTTCGGTACTTCCAGTTGTACAATGTCGATATGCAACACAAAATACATCACAAGTGCACAGGCGCAGATAATGTCACGTCATAATGTGGAAGTGATAGCACTGATAGCTTGATTGTAGAATTTATGGGGAAACAGGAATGTAAATCAATTTAAAACATTAGTTTCTATTACATGATGTGTCTTTATAAAAAATAGTATTCTCAATTTGAATGCTTGTAATTGACTGCCCGATTGTTTACAAAAATGTTTACAAGATATCATGGATAACCCAATTACTTCACGGGTATGCTCTTATGCGATAAAAGCGTGTTCATGTGATGCCGCTTCCATAGGGCTTTTCGTTCACAGTCATTTGTTTCGAGCTTCTGTCATGTGTCACATAATATTAATATATCTACGTCATACGTTATTGGTACATAACAATGTATAAACCAAAGACGCATGGTGTAGATATATTAACATTATGTGACACATGACAGAAGCTCGAAACAAATGACAATCGATGAAAAGCCCTATATGAAAAATTTTCTGATTCGGTTCCTTTGCCGATTCCTGTTCAAAAATGTCCCCTTTAACAAGTGTACCTACTATCACAAATGTACCTACCGGGCGAAATCTTTTAGGCAGAAATTGTTTTTTAACACGTTCAGTGCCCAACTTGAATAAGCGCCACTTGGCTGGTACCACGTACTTAAATCGTTCATTTAATAACACAGTAGGTACTACTGACGCTCTTTATACGTCATCGGTCATCGGTACCTTGGACAAAACCTTTGTAACGCTACTCATGCGTCATGGGAACCGAACGTGTTAAACAATTTTTTAAAAAAATTCAAAAGATCATTTTTTTATAGCGATATGTTATAAGCGATTTAAAATATGAACATGTGATAATGTGCATTTTCGAGACTTGAAGATTCATTTGTATAGTATTGTATAGTCCGCCTCACCTTGACTTTACAGTATAAGGAACATAGGAAATGTAGTGCTTATGAGAGTTTTTAGCGCGGTGATGCCGATATTATCAAAAAGAATTGGTAATCGAACATTAGTGATTAAATTAACACTGTTTTAAAAAGGTAATCTACAATTTTAGGATTCATATGCGTAATAACTATAGTACATCAAACAAACTTAATCGCATATGAATCCTAAAATTGTAGATTGCCTTTCTAAACCAGTTTTAATTTAATCTTTCTAATGTTCGATTACAAATTCTTTTTGATAAAATCGGCATCACCGCGCTAAAAACTCTCATAACGACTGTTCATGATATGTTCCTTATACTGTAAAGTTAAGGTGAGACGGACTATAGAAACGGAATTTTGTCAGGATGGCGGAATTATCGTTTGGTATAAATGTTTTAAAATTAGATACGCCACTTTAAAGATAAGAGCTTGCCGATATTTTAACATCCCATTAATTATAAGAATTATTAATGTTAAAATGTACAGTTAACTTGCATATTAGCACAGTCAAAATTATTGGACGATAAAATATTAAGCAAGAGAAATTAAACTTTTTTTCTACTTTTAAGGACAAAAAGCAAGTTTTTTTTCTGGACTAAATTACAGTTCTGTTGATATTCGAGAGGACTTGGTATTCGCACAATGTTGCCAAACTGAATTTGTTTATATTCGATTTAAATTTTCTAGCGGATTTCCAAGCCGACTATAAATCATTATTTTTGAGGTTGCGAAGTGCATAAATTGAAGCTTAAACATTAAATTTCAAGATACTGATGGGTAATCGGGAACTATTTCAATAGAGACCTTTTTTTAATGTTTATTACCTATGTCTGTCAGTCGAATTTTAATACGCCGGCCCACGGTGGCGAGCATTCGCTATACATACGCTTCCACTATATTGTGCGTCTCTGTCGCACGTATAGATATTCTACGTAATATTGCTAAAAGTTCCCAACAAATACTTGATATTAATTTATTAAAATTTTATGATTTATTCTTAACATAGTTTTTTTTAATAAATTATTTATTTTTTTTTATTAATTATTGCCAATGTGCTAATTAAATACATCAATCATATAGTGCGTCAGAGACGCATCATATAGGCGCGCCGCTGAGACTCCCCGTCGTGTCGCGGAACAACTGGCTAAATTGAAATAAGTTCTGACTACTCGTCAGAATCGTGAAACCGAATATTTAAAGTTCAATTTAGGCACTTGGCAATATCAAAAATAATAATTAACAAATGAGTTTTCAAGCCTCGAATATGCGTAGTTTCGCATTTTTTAGATTTTAAATCGGTTATTACTCGAAAACTACCAACTTTTTTAAAAAATTACAAGAGACCGTGTTTTGTTAATAATGACCCAAGAAACCGAGGAAAATATTTTCCGAATAAAAGAAGGTAATCTTTTGAATTCGTTTAAAAAATTGTTTAAACAGTTTCTGCCCAAAAATTTTGCCCGGCACCCATTTGATTCGTTTAAAGGGGACATTTTTGAACAGGAATCCGCAAAGCAACCGAATCAGATTTTTTTCATGCGGGGACGGCCTCATAACCAGTAAAAGATTATTGAATTATAGCAATGATATTAAATTTATAGAAAAAATGTGATAGAAAATTGTTAAACTACGTTTAGCAATATGTTAATATTGTCTTTTGTATTTATAGTTTGCTCATTCTTCTGTATAATCAAAATTTGGATATTTAATTTAAATAAACAAATGGAGATTATGCAGGATTTCTTTAGTAAACTTTTCTATTATTACACTTAAGGTTTAGATAGTTTGTTAAACTTTTGTATACGTTGTTACAAATATTTTAAAAAATTACCAGACATTGACAGAAATATAAAAGAAAACCACGCGATGTTCGGTACAGGAACATATACATTGTTTAGACCTAATTAGTTTGCGTACCTTTTTTGTTTTTTTTTTGTTCATGTTTAATGTCGATGTCTGGTCAAAAATGTAAATAAAGATTTTTTAGTGTTTTTAATATATTAGTAAAAAACTGGTGTATACTTTTTTTTCTTATCGAAGTGGCACCAGTCACCACTCCTACAGCAAAACACAAAAAAAGAAATAGCTTAGTAATAGCCAAACAACCAATAGAATGCAATTTGGAGTTACATAGACAATCAAATTATACAACAAGTAATGACTTTCAAATACCTGGGAATTAATCTATCAGCATCAGCCGACAACAATATCGAATAAGAGGTAAAAGGCCAATAAATAAGTAAAGCCAGTAGAACGGCCGGATGCCTAAACGACCCAATGTGGAAAACAAACTCCACAAAGAGTGGAAAGAAAGGCCCGAATATATAAGTCAGTTATTAGGCCAGTTATGACTTACACAACCGAAACAAGACCAGATACAAGGAAAACACAAAGACATCTGGAGACCAACGAAATGAAGATCTTAAGAAGGATTGCTGGAAAAGGACTACAGGACAGGGTAAGAAGTGAGGAAATTAGACGCATATGTGGGGTAGACAATATAAATACTTGAGCAACGAACAGAACAGAAGAGTGTTAAAAACACATTTAAGCAGGATCTCTGGATCAAGCGTAGTAAGAATAACCAGGGACAAAGTCACCGTTAGTCAAAAGAAGTATAGGACGCCCAAGGAAAATATGGAACGACAATTTATGGGCAGAACAAAAGGCACCGTGAAGTAAAAGAAAAAGAAGCAAAAGAGGGCACTACCCAAGTAGCACAATTAAAACATTTTAGTTTTATTTAAGGTTTATAAACGTTTTATTGTGGTAAATAATAAGCTAATGATTTTAAAGTTACCTTGTAGATATACTGCCAGAACTTTAAAACTGTTAAGCATTTGTCACTAGTTTTAAAGTATCTAATAAGAGTACCAAATAAGACTAGTTAATCTTAATAGATAATTTGTCTTATTGTAGTTTTAAAACGGTTTACTCTCAGTGCACTTTAAAACTAATCAGTTTTATGAAGAACTTCCGGATTGTTTGGTTTTATTAGATTCTCGTTTGTGACCTTTTAGCTTTATTGCAGTTTTAAGGATTCTCCTAATATGGCTAATAAAACCTATTTTTAAAACTACTTGATCTCAAGACTATTATGTCAGTAAAACATGTGCCATAAAACTATTTTTTTAGTTTTCTTTAAAGTTGCATTCTTATTAGCAATTAGTAGGCTATATTAAAACCAAACGCTCTTAACTGAATCAATTTGGTTATCGTAAAGACTAAACTATGCTTTTTGTTAGAAACAATAAAACTAAACTCATCCCCTCTTCTTTCATGTCCAAAAAGGTAGGCCATTTGTTTTAGAGCGAAACAGTGGTGTAGTGTGTTGTAAAAAGTGGAAGTACAGTTAGTATGGAAGAAATAAGTAGCAAGTACCTACTTAAAATATAAACGAACTGGTAATTTTAAAAGAAAAATACAACACACACAGCACTACGACGCGCTAGGTCTCAATTTTAGGTTAGATTCACATTAAAACCGAGTGGCATTATTAACAGCAGCATTAAAACTAAACGGTTTTAATTCCAAGGGAACCTTGCTTTTATGTAGGATATATGCTCTTGGGAAGGCATAAAATAAAAGGCAAATAGTTTTATTTGGATTTCGGCCATATTGCCTTCTGGAGATGCTAAAAGCCATGATAGATTACAATATAAAGCTTACATAAAAATTATAAATAAGCGCCTTAAAGACATAAATTCGATTTATTTTAACATTAAAACATTAAAATTGTAGATAAAATTATTTTTCTTTTAAATTAATATTTTTCGGATTTAAATTTTTTTTATTATTATTATTTTAGTCGTCAAAAGTGAGAAATTTTAGGGCGCGTGAGTTTTAGAAGACCTATTTTTGTGAACATTATTAATAAAGTTGGGTGCGCAAGTGTTTTTCTCCCTTGACAGTCCGAAATAACCAAGTACTTTTTATTATTTTATGGTTACAAATACGTATCTACCTATCATAACAAATGGAAAAATTTGTTGGTCTATATGGAGTATATGGGTTTAAAGAATCATTTAATATGGTAAATTGTCTTTAAAAGTCTCCATTTAAGAAACCTTTTTAAGTTTGTTATACAACTGCCTGCACGTAAAGTGTCTTTTAACATGGTTTTAAAAGCACCTTCACAGCAGCTGTAAAACCAGTTGCCTTAGAAAACGAAAGTTTTAAGAAGGTTTTTATTTTTGTTTTTATTGACCTCTTTCAGAGTGGGCCCTTTTATGCTGAAAGCGGTTTTATTTCAACCTTAAAGTTTACTTAAAAACCAAATGGATTTAATTTTAGTTTTATTCTACAGTTTTAAAGCATCCTTAAAAAACTTAATAAACCCGTTCGGTGCTACTTGGGTAATTGATGCGAAAATAAGGTTTGGTCATGTTCAATGCCAACCCAGGAATGGTTTGGTCATGTTCAATGTCGAGACGTTGATTACTCAATACGAAGAATTGCTGATCTGTGACTTCCTGGAAAGAGTAGGAGGAGAATATTAAATAAAATCTACGGACGGTTAGGTAGGATATGACGGTAAAGCGAATTAATATTGGTATGACCTAAGAAACATTTGGAGAAATGGGAAGCCAGCCCTGCATAGGAATAACATCAAAGAGAATGATGATGATGATGAATGAGTAAATTTATTATTTACTACATTATTAGTCCATTGAAATGTTACATTTAGGATTGCATTTCTTAGAGGAGTAAATTTTATTTTTTTAATGTGTAGGGGGGTTTAGCACAAGTTTAGGCTCCAGTTTTTGGGGTCACCACTCTTGTCCCCGGGCGCCATCTTGGAAAAAGGGCTTTCGCGCTGTATCTCCTAAACTAGCAACCATACAGAAAATTTAATAATGCATAAAATGTAGCAAATTAAATTTTCTACAATTTGATATCTATTACTTTTTATTGTCAAGTGACCAACAAAAGAGTTATAAACAAAAATAAGAGACAATTTTGTAAGAAGTTTTCTTTTGGAAGTTATAACTTTTTTTCCGTTCATTTTACAATAAAATAACACCATAGCAATTGTATAGAGGATTTCTTAACGAATAGTTTTCACTATAAAATTGTTTAATTTTATTTGTTTATCTAGGTTTTACAGCGCTCGTAACTTAACCAGATTCTTGAATTCTCACAATACAATACTGGAATACAATAAAAACAAAACCTTGGACTTACTTTTCTATTTATATATTTATTTATTATAATTTTAACATTCCTATGCTATTATTAAGCTATTTTTGACCCTTTTCTATCTATGAGGTAGAGCCTGGAAGCGCGTTTTTTTTTGTGGTATCCCCAACAGGGCTAATCCCCAATCCACGGACAATTTCTAGACAAAATAATAATATTTATTATGTTGAAAAAGATCTATCATAGTTATTAATTTTTAATTTTTTTCGATGGGACAGGCTGCGAGTAAGATCTGAATCAATATCCGAGGTGAATTTTTGTGGTATAATGAGAGTTAGAGTTGGCGCCATTGTCGGTAATTCATCTACCAATTCATTTTCTTCAATATAATTAATGTTAATGGTAGGGGAGCCCAAGCGGAGATTTTTGCAGTTACTCGAGCGCGTCAGATTATCATATGGGGAGAAACGTGGTACCCTGCAGATGCACCTCTGCCATATATTGGCTCTTAACACAGGGGAGTTCGTTTAGGGGGGCCCGAAAAAAAACCTATCCTTAAAAATACTCGGAATTGTCAGATTAAGATAAGGTAAGTTAAGTACATGCAAAACAATGTATATTTAAAAAATCTGACGATTTGAGCGGGGCGTAAGGGAATTGGTGAGTCACAAAGTTTCACAAGAAAAAGGCGAATATTTCGCGAAATGAACGTCAGATCGAAAAACTAAAAACTACACGTTCAATATTTTTCAAACATTTATCGATAGATACCAAACACGACCCCTCGCAGAGAGGGGTGGGGGGTAAATTTTAAATACAAATCCCGCGATATTTAGCAAAATAAACATCAGATCGAAAAACTGCAAAATACACTTATTTAATATTTTTGAAAAATATATCGAATGGTACCAAACGCGACCCCCCACGGAGGTGGGGTGGGGGTTACTTTAAAATTTTAAATGGGAGCCCCCATTTTTTATTGCAGATTTGAATTCTCTGCATAAAAATAAGCAAATTTTATTCGAAACATTTTTTCGAATTATGGATAGATGGCGCTATATTCGGAAAAAACGATTAATGGAAATGGAAAATTAAATTAAAAAATGGCAAGCGCCCGCTAAAATGGAAAATTTTACTTAACTTTTTTTGGTTTTAGGACCTAATAATCACAACCCAATAGGTCCCCAAAGCGCTCGAGTGACTGCACATTTAGCATACTTTGCTCCCCTACCATAATATGTCCACGATGTTGCTGCAACTTCCACCACCACAATAGAGGCACACTGCTGAACATTTAAAGTCTGTTTTTCGGCAACCATATGCACTTGCAGTTTCCATTGCATCTGCTAAAGATAAATTTCATAAGCTTGGGGGTACTGGAGGCTTGGAAGTTTGGATTGATATCCAAAATTTTCCATGCTTTTTCCAGCCCCAATTTTCTGGACCACAATGTTTACCGAGCCATGACTGAATCTGGTGATACACTCGGAGTCTGTGGAAACGGGCTGCATCTTGTGTTGGAGGAAGTGAAAGGAGATTAAATGAATTTTTTGTCATTGTTTTAGCGAATCGTTTGTATCTCAGAGTTTCCAGAGAATCATCTTTATTTCCGCCATATAAAGAGATGAAAAACGTTCGCCGACAACAGTGAGTAAAGATGGCTCGACTTTCCCACTGACAAATCATTTTCCCTAGAGGTTTCTTACAAATAAAATAACCACCACCACGCTCTTACAAAAAACACAAAATGCTTATCTAATCACAAAAATATAAATTTTACCCACAAGACTCTCAATAAGTATATCTCCAAAATAGTATCTCCAAAATACTATGTAAAAAGACCGAACTGAAAAAATGTGCTGAGCGATTATAGGGTAGACCTTGCTTCAAAAGTTAGACCTTGTTTCAGATGCATAATAACGCAACTGTAGATAGGGTTGAAAATGGGGCGATGAAATTAAGATAATGAAATTCGAACCAATATCGATGAAATCGATGAATTACAGTAAAACAAAAACCATGACCAATCAACAAGAAGAACTAGTAATTACAGTGGCACAAACAAGAATAGAACAAGTAAAAGAATAGATACATCTAGGACAAATCACTAGATTAAATAGAGAAAATCAGACCGAAGAAATAAAGAGAAGAATAAGGTTGGCCTGGGCATCATTCGGAAAACTGTCTTATATTCTAAAGAACAGAAAATACCCGCAATACCTAAAAACAAAAGTCTTCAATCAATGTATACTCCCTGTTTTAATATATGGCTCTCAGACATGGACGTTTACAAAAGAGAATATGGAAAAAATAGCAAAGACAGAAAGAGCCATGGAAAGACAAATGCTGAACATTAAATTATCAGACAGGAAAAGAAACGAATGGATCCGTAACAAAACAAAAGTGAAAGACGTCTCTACCCAAGTAGCAAAGCTTAAATGGAAGTTCGCCGGACACACCCTACGGCAGAAGGATGAAAGATGGACTAAGATGGTAATACATTGGAGACCATGGAACCACAAATGAAAAAGGGGAAGGCCACAGATGCGATGGTCAGATGACCTGAAGAAACACACTGGGTCAAAATGGATGCAAATTGTCCAAGATAGAGAGGCATGGAAGAAGGAAGAGGAGGCCTATATCCAAGGATGGATGTTTAGGGCTGATTAGATAGATAGATAGATAGATCGATGAAATTAAAGCCATCGTTGTCAAAAAACAAACGCCATACCGATTGTCCTGGACGATTACTCTTCATTTAGTCCATGTTTTAAATATTTAAAAATTGTTTTTTTGCTCTTCTGAAGAATTTTGCATTTTGCGGTTGCGTCATTCTTCTTCTGGACCGGCGAATTTGTCTTCAAACAATTTCTTGGGCCTTTTCTATTTATAGTGGGGAGAAAGGTCAAAAATAGATTAATAATAGCATAGGAATGTTAAAATCATAATAAGTTGTATGAATAAAAAAATATTAAGATAGAAAAGTAAGCCTAACGTTTTGTTTTTATTGTATCCCTTTGAGCATTCGAGAATCTGGTCAAGTTTGGAACGCTGTAAAACCTATATAAATAAATATAATTAAACATCTTTATACTGGAAATTGTTCGCTGAAAAGTTCTCTACAAAATTGTTAAAATGTTATTTTATTGTAAAATGAACTGAAAAAAAGTTATAACTTCCAAAAGGAAACTTGTTAAAAAAAATTTTATTTATTTTTGTTTATATCTTTTTTGTTTGTCACTTGACGATAAAAAGTAATAGAAACAACATTGTAGAAAATTTAATTTGCTACATTTTATGTTTTATCAGATTTTCCGTAGGGTTGGTAGTTTACGAGATATAGCGTGAAATCCCTTTGCACACCTCTTCCAAGATGGCGGCCGGGGGACAAGGGTGGCGACCCCAAAAACTTGAACTTAAGCTTCTACTGATCCCCCATACATTAAAAAAAATAAAATTGTCTCCTCTAACAAATTCAAGGTATGGTCTAAAAACTGTAACATTTCGATGGACTATAATAATATGTATGTATATTTTAAATTAAAATATAATTTTTACAATTGATATTATTGGTGTCATAAAAAGCGCCAATAAAGGAAGAAAATTCAAAATAGGTTAGAATGACATTCTTTGTTATGCAGACGATCTAATATTGAATATGAGACTAAAACAATAGTACCAGTACCTAATCTAATCAGTAAAGAAGAACCAATAAGATCTAAACTGGAAATCGGTGGAGTTAGCATTGAACAAGTAAAGGAATTAAAGTATGTACCTAGAGATTAAACTCAGAGCCTATTTTACTTCAAATCAGGCCCGAGGCACTACACAATTTTCGGGCCCCTAAATATGACTTATTAATAATAATAACTGTTTAAATGAATTAATTATCTAACAGAAATATAGTTGCACTAGAAATTTAATTTTTTAGTAGCAATAAATAGAATTTATATTTAAACAATTTAAACAAAATAAATACAGATTTGAAGTTTTTCAGTCATACAGGATGAAGGTTCACATATTTTAATATACTCAACTAAAATTTAAATTTTAATCGCAGCCTACTGCGAATCCACAAACAGGGTAAATTTTCTACAGGTATTTTGCTTTGCGTTAGAGATATCGGAAAAAGTTATTTGAAAAAGTACTTCCAAATCTTATTGTACCCCCACATACCAAATTGCATGACAAAATTCTCACTTTTAGTTTTTCAGTGTTTTGTGAGTCAGGACCCTAAAATTCGTCTGTCCCAAAATGAATCTCGGGCCAGCCAATATTAAATTTTAGGATCCTTGCTATAAAATAATGAAAAAACTAAAAGTGCGAATTTTGTTTGACATTTAGTATGTGGGATGAGAATAATATTTGGAATTACTTTTTCAAATAACTTTTACCGGTATCTCTAACGGGAAGCAAAATATCGAAAACTTACCCTGTTTGTGGAGTGGCAGTAGGCTGCGATTCAAATTTAAATTTCAGCTGAGTATCTTAAAAAATATGAACATTCAACCTGTAAGTATGACTGTGCAAAACTTCAAATCTGTATTTATTTTGACAGCCAAAATATGGGGATGTTTTGATCTTATGCGACACACTGTATACACTATGTCATTTCCTTTTGTATATAATTTTATTGTTGAACAATACAAGGATAAACCCTGCTTGGACAAAAATTTAATGGTTGCTATTATTCGTTGAAGAACGTTTCTCTGATGATCCCTTTCTTCTAAATAACTGTTTCCCATTAATGTTACAATCTGTCCTGCTGTACTACTTCTCTTGACTAACGTACCAATTGATGAAATATCTCCAGGAGATAGCTCTGTTGAATAACTACTGTCATCCTATTGATATTTTTCTAGTCATTATACCCATCGAAAGTTAGAAAAACAATAATTTTCGTGGAAATCAGTTTACAAACGTAACAATAAACACGGCTCCATTTAGGACTCTACACTAACCATCCGGGAAAAATTGTTTCCCCGTTAGCTTTCATTTTATAAAAAATTGCATTTTGCAAATGTCTGGTTTTATTATTATCCAGTTCTGTAATACATTCACTAATTTTATCGATATATTGATTCAGTCGATATTATTTATATTGTTGAAATTACAGATTTAAATGTTTTGGCAAATCCCCTATATCGCTAGGAAAAGAGTTGGGTATTAACATTGTCGTTTTCTATAGGAGATGAGGGAGATGTACTTGTGATAGGTGGAGTAGCTTGAAAATCAAGAGTAGAGTCAAGTGGAGTCACCATTTATCATTTCCTGTTCGTAAAATGAAAGAATTTTGAAAATTTATTTTGTCATTGCAATAAAAAAATTTTTGGTATCTTTCCGGGCCTCATTAAAATGCGGGCCCGAGGCAGGTGTCTCACGGGCCTAGTAGTAAAATAGGCCCTGATTAAACTGTACACTATAAAGGTATGAAGACATTGAAAAATAAGTAAAATATCAAGTACAAATAGTAAATAGATTAGCAGGACGCTTTAATAGCATTATATGGCGTAACCAACACATTAACTGTGAGATGAAATCAAGAATCTATCAGGACAGAGGTCAGTATAAGACCACTAATGATGTATTCATCAAACAAAACCGGTCACATCCAAAACACAGAATGCCGGAAACAGCAGAAGTAGAATAATCAGAAAATATACATAAATAAGGAGTAACGAGATCAGAACACAATGTAATGTAAAGGGTGTAGACGAGCGTACACTAAATAGAGAAACTGTCATAATCACATCAGTAGAATGGCGACACAAGGATAGTTAAAATAGCAAGGGAATAGCGAGAAGTATCGGTCGACACTTTAGTGTTTGGTTCAGAGTTTTGACTACATCGCTTCATTGATAAAGCCTGAGGAGGCAGAAACAGCTCTCTGGAGATGGTGGACCAACTGTGAATCAGATAAAAACAAAAACTCTTTTCTTTCTCAAAAAGTCTTTTCCCAGTAAATTTATTATTTAGTGGTGGATGTTAAAATATGAGAAAAAAGGTCTATTCGGGACAAGAATAGTAGAAAAAATGTATTTTAGAGCTTTGGACGAATATGGCCCATACCATTAATTCTATTTAAAAACCTGGAAAAACGCCAAGAAAGAAATTAGACAGTTTTTGAGAATAAAGAGTCCTGCTGGTCGATCGAAGTTCAAGGAAAAATTATATAAACAGTGAAAAGAAAATAAATCGGACACAGATCTTCAAAACTATACAGCAGTAGCTAAAGCTAATGCTAATACGATCAACTTGTTATAAGGGCAGTAGGAGAAAAGAAGATATCAAAATAGAAATAAATTTTGATATCAAGATATAAAAAAATTGAGCAAACTACTTACTTACTTTCCGTGTCCGGAACACCAACAACTTTAAATTCTGTATTTTCAATGGTTGGCCACATAGATGGCCCTGTCATTTGCTATAATTAAGTCTTGTTCTGTGCAGGTCTCTCTCATCTCTGTGCATGATAGTAGATGCCGGCTGGTCTGAACCGCGCCACAGTCGCAGGTATCGGCCTCCTGGTATCCCCATTTTTTCAGATTACTAGCACAACGTGAAACGCCGGTTCTTAGTCTGTTTAGCGCTTTCCAAGTCGGATACGGTAAATTGTGTCCAGCAGCCATTTCCTCCGAGGGAGGAAAATGTGTCGCGGTAGCTGACGCTTGCCATAGGTGTATTCGGCGCGTCTCTGGCGCTTCGGGGATGGATCTTGATGTTTTCAGGAAGCTTTTCCGAGATCTTAGTCTGCTTGGCTGAGTTTGGTGGTCATATAAGGGGTGTCTTCGGTCCGTCTCCTGCTTTTTCCGTTCTACCTCTGACGTGACCTTCCTCCTGATAGGTGGTGGAGCAATTCCAGCAATGGGGTATACCTCTTCGGTAGGTATCGGTTTCAGGCAACCCGATATTATACGGACCGTTTCATTTAGAGCCACGTCGACGTTATTTGCGTGAGCAGAGTTTGCCCATACTGGTGCTCCAAACTCCGCGGCCGAAAAACATAATGCCAAGGCAGAAGTGCGGAGAGTGTGTGGTTGTGCTCCCCATTTTGTATTAGTTAGCTTGCGGATGAGATTATTTCTGGCACTTACTTTCTTCTTGACATCTTAACAGTGGTATCGGTAAGACAGAGTTCTATCCAGACGGACGCCAAGGTATTTTGGCGTCTTGTTGTGTTCCAGCATCTGACCACGCCATTCCACCTCCAGCGACCTTCGGGCATGCTTGTTTCTCAGGTGGAAAGCACATACCTGGGTTTTTGTGGGATTGGGTTTCAGATGGTTTTTATCATAGTATAGAGCTAAGTCTCCCAGGGCATCTGTCAGTTTCACTTCGACTTCATTGAAGGTTCTTCCCTGAGCTGCCACCGCTGTATGATCAGCGTAAATAAATTGCCTTGTTTGTTGGTGTATGGGTTGATCGTTGGTGTATATGTTGTATAGAATCGGCGTGAGGACACTTCCCTGTGGTAGCCCATTTTTTTGGTCCCTCCACCGACTGTTCTTGGACTGGAGCGTTACGTAGAAGCGTCTATTCTGGAGGAGACATTTCACTAACCTTGTTAGTCGGAAATCCTTTGTAGTTTCGTAGAGTTTTGCGAGTAGCCGTTGATGGTTAACTGTATCATAGGCGGCAGTTAGGTCTATGAACGCTACTCCTGTTATTTCCTTCCGTTCAGAACCACCTTCAATATGTTGGGTGAGATTAAGAATTTGACTGCAGCAGCACTTTCCGGGCCTGAATCCTGCTTGTTCTGGAATAATTTTAGTCTCCACATATTCTGCGATCCGGTTCAGTATCATTCTTTCAAAGGCCTTGAAAAGGTGGCACAAGAGAGATACAGGTCTAAAACTCTTTGTGTCCGCCGGATCCTTCCCTGGTTTTAAGAGGGCTACCACTCTAGCTTTTCTCCAGATTTTGGGGATTTGTAATGTACGGATGCAGCAATTCATCATTTTTACGAGCCACTCTACGGTTTTTAGTCCAAAGTTCTTTATTTGCTCTGTTCGTATGTCGTCCAGGCCAGCCGCTTTATTATCTTTCATTTGATGGATCGCGCCTCTCATCTCCTCTAGACAAAAAGAGGTACCTAGAACATCTCTTTCTTCGTCGATATTCCGTTGAGCTCTAACCTTGTTCTTTCTTGATGTCGTCTTACCGTTCATTAGAAGATGATGGGCTATCTGATCGGGTGTGACTTCTGTCATGTTGACTGCCGGAGCAGCGGGATCGTTGCCAAGATTCCGAATCAGCTTCTAGGCACGTCTGCTGTTTTGTTTCATGTCCAGATTCGTGACCAGCTTGCACCACCTTTCCGTTCCTTTGGCGGATATCGCATGTAACATTTCCTCCCCAGCCTGTATTGTCGCTTCCGAGAAAGGGTCTTCTTCATATAGCTGTTCGTATCTTTTAAATAGGGGTTTAGATTCTTCATTGAGCCCCGCTATGTACTCAGTTCGACAACCTCTAGGGATAAATTTCCGTGATACTTGCTTTACGATTTCTACAAATTTATCGTATGAATCAGGGCAAGGTTCTAGCTGGGAAACTTCTTGATCCAATGTTTCAGAGAATTTTTCCCATTTTGCTTTAGTAAAGTTGAACCTTCTCTTGAAAGGAACAATTTTGTATCTGATTGCCGCGTTGGAAAGACAAATTACTGGTCTGTGCTGTGTCTTTGGGAGGGCGCTTCCAACGATTTTTGTCACCTGGTCTCCAATTCTGTCACTAATAAATATATTGTCTGGGTTGTAACCTCTGCGCCATCTTCCGCTGTTGAACGACGCAGGCTGCTTTGGATCGTGAATAAGTTTTAGGTTCATGCTTTCAGCCCATTTTTCTAGTTCTTCGCCATTGGAATCTGTTTCGTTGTAACCCCACGCGACACTGTGACAGTTGAAGTCACCCAGTACGAATTTGATTTGCTGTGATTGAAAGTTATTCGGTTCCTCAAAAGCAAAGTCAGCGTTTGGTGGTTTGTAGATTGACATTACTGTACAGGAGTTTATCTCCACTGTGAGGATCTCGATGTCGTTTTGTTAGAGATGTGGATGCTACGTCGATATCTGGTCTGACGAAGACTGCGCTACCATATTGGTCGTGTGGTCTCTCCAGTATGAGCTTCATACCCCGAATCCTTGGTCTGCGGCTTGCAGTACCTCTATGGGTTTCTTGAACCACTAGAACATCGACACCATGTTCTCTGCACATATTAGACAATAGGTCTTCTTTATCTGCTGATAGTCCTTCAATATTAATTGAGGTCGTCATCAAAAATGGCCTTGATAAAGACCGTTTTGATTTTGATTGCATCTGTGTTGTTGGTGCACCAGTGTTGAAAGGATTAGCCGACATTACTCGTTTCCAGGGGACGCCCGATTGTGTTCACAAGTGATCACAATCTACGTGGAGGCTCCTTTCATGTCCCCTAATTGAGCAAAGAATGCAAACGATGTTAATCAGATTGGACGTATTCGAGATCAGAATAGTAACGTACTAATTCACGAAAAATATGCAAAAAGAGTTGGCAGAAGTACTTGGACAGTTTATTTAATGAGGAATAATAAAACCACTTGAGATAACAAAGAGAGTAAGAGCAATGATCACGAAAATAACAAACAAGAAAGTGGTTGAAGCAGTTCAAGATCTAAAGAAAGACAAAGAATTTGGACCAGATCATATTCTTGGAGAAGTGTGCAAAGCATTAGGAGATATGAAAACAAGTTATCTAACAGGTATATTTAAAAGAATTACGGAAGCTGTACAAAAGCCAGACTAATAGAGGAGCAGTATATATTAGTACGTGTTTACGAAAATAAGGGAATACAGAAACAAACTCTCAGCTGAATGGTATTCCTTGGAGCCAATCAGGTATGCTTAGTAGGAAACACTAAAAGCGATTTAGAACAAAAACAGGAATAGTGGAGACAAGCTCTCGAGGAAAAAGTTTAAACCTTGGTAGTAAAAAACAGAGTAATTGTAACTAGCATCGGTTTTACATAAGTAATGTGCAAAAAGATAAATATGCATGCAGTAGAATTAGGGTTGGATGGACCAGTGGAAGGAAACGAGTGATGTGTTGTGTGACAGAAAAATTCTAATGCAGCTGAAGTGAAAATTCTATAAAACAGCCACAAAACCAGCTAAAAGAATGGCTATGAAGGAACAATGAATGCATGTGGCGAAAATGAATGCTTACATGGATAAGTAGGGTAACAAAAAGGATAAAATGAAGAATAAATAATATATTAGGAGAAGTCTAGGGGTGGCGCCAATTGGTGCCAAAATGAAAAAGGATTTTTTATGTTAAGGTAGTTTGGTCATATTCAACTTCAAGAAGTTAATCACCCAATGTCTAGAATTGCTGATCTGCTGGTTCCTGAGTAGAAGAGGAAGACCAAAGAAGACCTGGAGGAGACGCTTAGGCAGAACCTGTCGGTAAAGAGGATTGAGAGTAAAGAGTATTGAGAAACTTCTGGAGAAATGTAATTAGGGAAGCTGACCACGCATAATAATAAAGCCAAAGAGAATGATCGCAATTATTATGAGTAAATCTATTATTTGCTACATTATGTATGTTATGTGTAGGTATATTAATAATTAAAAATAGAATTGTATCAGTGCAAATTTTATTAAATAACTAGTTCGAAGTTTTTGTTCAAAAATATTCCTATGATCCGAAAACACTATATTTTCCCGCCACAATTTAAAATAATTAAAAACCCACCACTAGAACTCAAAACAACATGAATTATTATAATATACTAAACATAATCCATAAACTTCTAGTATTTAACAATATGACATTTTAACTACTTTCATACCGAAATTTACAAGCCATTAACATCCGTCTGCTAACCCAGTGCTATATAGATAGACTACGACTACAATCATTAACAAAGAGCTGATCTCGTGATCTCACAGCTATCACAAGATTTACCATAGGCGGTTCCACGGTGGAGTGTAAGGGCATTGACCATCCCATTGAAGAATGCATCAGTCTCGTCGCAGCGGATCTGACTCATGTTCCGTGGACCCTCGCTATCAACAATATGTATGCACGTATTTATTACAAGAACAGATACCATCGTGTGGAATTTAAATGAAATGTATTTGTATAGTCACAGAAAATGTTTAAAAAAAGGTCGCCATATATGAAAGAGAAAGTAACAGTAGCAAAAGTAGTGTATAAAAATGTATATCCACACTATTTTCTGGTTGCATGGCAAAAATTTCTATTTTCTTGCCTTTATCCAAAGACAATAGTATATTGTATAACAAGCGAGAAAAAAGACATATTTCTCACGAGCGCAGAAGTTTGTTGGCACAAGCCGGGGCACGAGGCGAGGGCCGCAAATCAAGCGAGGGAGAAATATGTCATTTTCTCATGTGTTGTACATTGTACTTTTTCTATGGATGCGGTTTTGTCAAACATGTAGTTATTTAATATTCTTAAAATTGATATACCTTATTTTTTAAAATTCTAATTAACAGATATTTTTGAACAGTTTTGAAAGGTAATTCTAGTAGGTTTTGCTTTAACACATTTATTTGCCAACAAATTGTATTTGTATGTTACCATGGAAACGGCAATCGTAGTATGGAAGACGGTAGGAGAACCCGTGAGAAAAATATTTCTCACTGCAATGGCCGACTTTTCTCACTGCGTGAGGAATTGTTCGTTTTGAATGTATGTAAGTAGTGAGAGAAGTTACATATTTTATAGCATCCATAGAAAAAAGTATTTTTCCACCTACCTCTACCGAAAGTATACTTTTCCGGACCTGATTGTAGGGAGCAAAGTTGTACTTTTCCTCCCTAGGGAGGAAAAGTAAACGTGACGTCATAGTATTTCATTCATGAAATATAACTTGTTGACGCCCTGTATAATATCTATTTTCTATTACGTAAGTATCTATATATTTTAACGTTTATTTAAAAACACTGTATTTGGCAGAATGGTAAAAAACAGTAAATTTTGATTCTGATTTAACAATGTTTACATTAATAATTTGACTTATATTTGACAGTTGACAGTTATATTGTACCTACTTGTTAATTTTAGGTCTAATAAATTTTGTTGGTTAGTTACATAAATAAATTAAGTAAAAATGAAAAAATGACTTGTTCTTTGAGGAAGGTGGAAAAACCATATGTATAACATGGGAGTAAAGTGCCTTTTCCTCCCTTGAATGATTACTGCCCTCCGCTACGCGTCGGGCAGTAAACTTCATTCTCGGGAGGAAAAGTAGCACTTTCCTCCCTTGTTATACAAATAGCTATTGTCTATTTCATAGAAGTGCAATAGTCTAGATCAGAGGTCGGCAACGCGGCGCCCGCGGGCCCCACTGCGCCCTTCAATAAATTTTAATGCGCCCTTAAACTATTGTTAAATTCAAAACGTATATTTTTTATACGTTTATATTTATATATTTGTTAGGTCAAAAAATAGTTGGCGCCCGCCATGAATTTTTAATTTAGTATTTCACTCTTTACATTAAAAACGTTGCCGACCTCTGGTCTAGATGTATGTACCCAATGTTGCGTTCACTGATTGAACTCGTCCAGGGGTGCCTTGCCTGAAGAAAGGGGTTTTAGTTAGTAGATTAATGTACCCGTTGAATGTTTGTGACAACAGAGGTCAATACCAAAGAACCCAACGGTTGTCTACCTTAATATCACCATTTTGCATATGTAATATTGCCAAATTGCCACCATCTTCAACTGATGGTCTCCTATACTGAGTATGTCCATCGTCTCCTGTTACCATGTTGGCTGTTAAATGCTCGGGGACAGCGCAGGGTCCATGAGTTATGTTTTTGATAACAAACAAATCATCCAGCCTCGAAAATCCGCTGTTATACTATGCCAACATATGCCTCTCTCTCTCGTGTTTCCAACTCCAGCTATCTTGCGCTACTCATCTAGTTTTTGTTTAGCCGTCTTAAATCGCCAGTCAATCGTGAAGGGGGTCGACCGACGCTTCTGTTGTCTTCTCTTGGTCTACATTCCTGCATTGTCTTTGTCCATCGCTGATCTGTCATTCTAGCTATTATTCTGCTCATCTCATCAGCACTAATGAAGGACATTTTAAAATAATTTGTTGCCAATATTTGGGAAAGAAACCAGAGAACCAGCTGATAGCTGGGAAGCCCGAGAACATTATCGCATCAAATGACGTCATTAGAAGCAACTAGAGTTTTAAATGGGTCTGGTGGTGATTCAAATTAAGACAATTTCATGTTTTCGCAACCTATCAATTTCGTTTCATTATTGAAATACAGAGACTGAAAGTTGGTATTGTTAAATGTTGGTAAATTAAGTCAACATACAGTGAAACGTACGCCGATATGTATAGTATATAGTATACAGTATACAAAATGTATATACACATCGACGTTCGTTTCACTTTATGTTTTTACTTTTTTGTTTGAAAATGAATCGTGATGCATTGGAAAAGTTATAGCGGACGAACAATATAGCATCTGACACATGACAACATGGCGACTTGAAACTGGGGTTCAAGACGATTGTATTAAAGATTCAGATCTGGTGTTTTTTTGGTACGTGTTTTACCAATTTTCACGCGCTAGCGTTTAAGAATGAACCAAATCTGTTTCTGATGAACGCTACTGCCGTGATTGGGTGGTGATTGCAATAATTGCTTATTCTCAAGTCTGGCTATTTTTTTTCTACTATTTCCCGTTACTAATCTGGACATTGCCTAGTCTGTTTCTCTTTTGTAAGGGTCCTATCAGTGTTATTCGAAAGTCGTCTTCTTAATCCTTTGCGTGATGAGTGCGACAACCCAAATTTAGTTCTTCAAAGCAGAAGTAAGGGATAACCTCGTATAGCTCTGGGTTTTAAATTATGAGATATATGACAAAAAGGACAATAATAATGAAACATTTTCAACTTGAAAACATATTAGTAAGGTGCCAAAATATCGATAAAAAGTAGATAAACTCAAATTAGATTATAATACGGTGAATGGGGCGAACTAAGTAAATATCTGAAGAAAACGAATATTTTGGTTGAAAAATATAAGAGAATCATATGGATCTAGCTAAAAATAACTCTTTACAACAGTTGATTGGAAAGTTAAGAGTGGCTAAGATGATCACCAATTTTCCTAGGGAAGATGGTATTAAAGAGGATTTTTTTAATCTTATGTTTATATGGATTGAGTTACCATTAACGGTGTGATGAAAATTACATTTTTAATTAACTAATGTTCAATGATTCGACTTCCACTCCGGAAATTTTTTTCAAAAAAAAACGAACAAAATTTTTTGGGAAGATTCTATAGTCTGATTTTTATAGTTTATGTGTTTCTTGTCAAACATGAAAATTTGTTCTGGATATTTTGGATCTGAGCAATGTGGGGTTAAAAATTTGTTTTAAAATTACATCAGGGCCCTAGGAGTATCAAATTCTGAATTTTTTTGTTGGGTTTTTTGTGTTAATTTGCTTATGTAGTGTATATCGGAGATGTGATTGTTGAAGATCAAATTTCCTAATTTTGTCCATAGTTGTGTTGTGTGTTGCATAATTACTGGGTGAGATATTTTCGATAATCTGTTCTTTATTCCCGTATTTTTGGTATGCCATTGTTATTGACTTCTTCTTTTAATATTGGTAACAAAAGCCTGCTGAATTCTGCTGATGGGTTTGCTACGCATCTTTCTTCGTTAAGTAGGATGAGGGCTGCTTTTTTGACTTTTCTACTTTTTACGTTTGTTGCTTTCATGATAATTGACGCAGCTTTCCATTTTACTTTATAGTCCTTGTCCCAGGTACTGTTTCCATGTCTGGGATTTCTCGTAGTCTCTGTTTTTGATGTATGTTACATCCTCGTTAACCCTGACACCCTGACTTAGTGGTCTTGTATATTCTCCAACAATAAAAGTTGTTGCATTCACAGGGTATTTTGTAAATTCAGTTGTTGGATCTTTCTTGTATGTTGTTGGGTTTGGTTTTAAACAGGATACATCTCAAAGTGGTGGTTGTTGTGAATGCTGTTGTGATGTACTTGTTTCCTCTGTTTTTGATGTATGTTTCATGCTCGTTTATTTACATTCACCACAAGACATTTAGTGATCTTGCGGTTTCTTCCACGCAGAAATTTTTGCAATAAGTAAGTATTTTATGGATACAATTTTTATCTTTGTATGTTGTTGGGTTTGGTTTTGGCAGGATAGATCTCAGTGTGTTGGTTGTTTTGAATGAGATTGTGATGTTCTATCTATATGAATCGTATTGTTGTTTTTTAATCTCTTCTCGTGAATGTCTCTGGAGTACCTGGGGTGTTTTATTTTTTCTTTTTTTTTAACCTTGTGGAACTCTTTGTTTATAAAAGATAATGGTTACGCATTTTTTGTTTGTTGGTAGGTTTGTTCCCCTGGAATGGATTTTCATTGGATTTGCTGCTTCGGGCTCTATCATATAGATATTTTATTATTCCTTTCTTGATGTGTACAATGGGGTTGAAGTGGTATTGAGGTTGGCATGGGTCAGTTTTCTGTAAATTTTGGTTGCAAATCCTATGCATTCTATTATGATTACGATTAGCTCATCCACAAAAGAAAGTGTATTATTGTTTTCCTGTTCCATGGTGAATTCGATAGATTATTCTTTGTTGTTGATGTTTATCAGAAATTTGTTCAATTCTTCTGCCTTGTGGGGCCAATTACAGAACATATCATCTACATAATAATATTTGCACGATACTATGGGTGGTTTGCCTTGTTTATGTGCGGTGTTGTGTTCGAAATCCTCCATAAATATATGTATTAACTACTAATAATAAGAGATAAGGATAAGCCCATTAAAATCTGGAAATTTTGTTTATAGAAGTCAAACAAACAAAACACCGAAACAAAATTTTGGATTAGCTATGGGATCTTCCTTATCTCCATTATTAGCTGATATGTATATTCATGGAGGATTTCGAACACAACACAGTACACTAACAAGAAGAAACCCCACAATATGGTATGGTGGAGATAATAGATAATGTTCTCCATTTGGCCCCACCGACCATTATACCAATAAATTGTGGCTCAATACCATATAAACATGGTAGGATTAAAACACTTAATTAAACATGCCACAAGAAAACAGTTTCAGAATCTTGCCAAGATTTTTTTTATTGGATACGAATCAGTGGCGAAGCGTGACTTTTTCTAAAGTGTTACCAAAACTAGGTGTAAAGAAATCTTATTGAAAAATAGTTATTTATGAAATAGTTCGTGAAGTATGCTTTTTACGAACGCACGCGATTTTTAGAGCACGATCGACAACGGAGTGAGTGCTATACATCGCGTAAGTTCGCAAAAAGTACTTCACGCACAGTTTCATACAATATTTTATGTACGATAAAAAAATAAAAAAACCGTAACTCTTCGTCACTGGAATTCATTTCTAATCTACAATTTTTAGAACTTTGACATTAAAAAATCCTAACTACTTTCAAACCACAAAAAAGTCAAAAATTTTGTTGTAAGTTAGGGTGACCAGATCATAAACTTGAAAAAACGGGACACATCCAAGGAGCAGTAGCGCAGAATTTTTCTCTGGGGAGGGGGGTTGGCTTATTTTTTTTGTATTGTTTGTGAAAGACAAGTTACATTTTCCTACTTTTTTTATATATTTTTCATATGCCCTGGGGGAAAGGGGGTTTAACCCCCAAGTGCCCTCTCCGGGTACGCCACTGCCAAGGAGGATTTGGGGCGATATCCAAAAAGGCAGGATGAAACATGGTCTTTTAGCTAATTTGGGACCTACAAATCCTTTTCAATTTACCTTTGAATATGTAATTTACGCACGATCAAGACTGCGAAACAAACTAAAATACTCAGCCAGAATATCATGGATCAACAATCCGTCAGAACAAAACAGTTGTTGAACAGCAAATAAAGCAATTTTACAAAAAAGTCAGAGCAACAAAAAATAAGCCCAGCATTAAATCAAGCAAAACAAGAGCGCTAAAAAACCAAAAAGGAGAAACCGTATTTGAAGAGAAACAGATCAGCAAAATATGGGAAGAATATTACAAGAAAATGCTATTCACTGTGAAGAAGGAAACACACTGCGATGAAGAAATAAAACCGTAGAAGGTAACGACGAAGTCGAAATTTTCACAGCAGAAGAAGTACAAAAACTTCTTCTTCTTCTTCTTCTTTCTCGAAACTCCTTATGCCCCTCAGGGGCGTCGGAGGTTTTATTCATCTTCTATCCATTATTTTCAATAATTTCATTTTTTTCTTCAAAATTATATATATATTTTTTTATTATTATAACACCTGTACGATGTATGCATACTGCTATCTAGTCACAAATGACCAATTATCAGTTATTCTCTGACCTAACTTAATAACAAATACTTAAATCTAAGGGCATACCCTATGGCTTACTCTTATTATATCTATCAACTAATGCACTACAATTAACATGTAATAACATCACAGCAATATGATCTGCTTTTTACACTAAACTGTTACACATTTACACTAACTCAAATGGTTTTGTCCTCATGAGTCTTCTCTTTAGTTCAGTGTTGTCAAGAAGCTGGATTGCCTCGACATTCACATGACTATGCAGCCTCTGCTCGTGACTTGCTGCTGTTCTCTTGATTACTTCGGTCACAGTTTCCATACCTAGGTCCTGGTGGAAGTTGCTGTTACGGATATACCAAGGAGCATCAACAATGTTCCTCAGTACTTTGTTTTGAAATCTCTGGATAATATGTAGGTTACTAGCTTTGGTACAGCCCCAGAGTTGGCACCCATATACCCATACTGGCCTCAGTACTTCTTTATAAATGGATAATTTATTATGAATGGATAATGTTGAATTTTTTCCAATCATCCAATACAATTTCTTATACCTCATAACTAGCTCCCCTCTTTTCTTTTTGACATGGACTTTCCAGCGCAGTCTCGCGTCTAGGGTGATGCCCAAGTATTTTGCTGATGTTGCATAAGGAACTTGGGTATCATTTACTCTAACTGGGAAATTTTCTATTTTTTATTTGTGAAGTTAATGTGTGCCGATTTAGACTCATTTAATTTTATTCGCCATTTTCTGGTCCAGGTATGTATTGTATTTACTGAGAGTTGCAACTTATCAGTCGCTTCTTCACTAGTGTCTCCTATCGCTAGTATAGCTGTATCATCAGCGAAGGTGGTAATAGTGTTCTGTTCTAGTTCTGTTCTCTTTTAATGGAGTGTCTGTAAATTATATATAAAAAAATATACAAGAATAATGACTTTTTAAGTAGTTGATCGATTACGCAGCAACATTCTTCCATGTTCAAATGCACGAATAGCTACTAAACTAACGTTACCAGATTGTAAAATGGTTACAATACTGATATATAGTTCAAGCAATCTATATAGTGTAATAGGTAAGATTTGTAGCTTTCTTTGGGTTGTTCTTCTTTAATATTAGGCCGGCAGCTGGTGTTTTCTGGTAATTAAATATGTAGTTAAAAATATTTATTTATACTTAGGTAAATAGCGTTAAAGCAGGACATAATATTGTATGTGTTAAAATTAATTTTATCAATTTTTTAATAACATTTAACCTCACAGGGACCTCCCTCTTACCACATGCTTGCATTAATAACCGATGTAGAATAGCTTTTATAATTAATCTTGTTATTGTTAGAATTACTGATACTAAAAGAACTTTATAAAAACACAGTTAGATCTAAAATTACTTTAGGTATACAGTTCAAAACTTTAAAATTCAGCACAAAATGCAAGCATGTCCCCGCTCTTTTTTTTATTAAAAATACAAAATCTAAAAATATTTTTTTAACCGAGTCTTTTCATTAGTACACTTATGCTTGGAAAATGAATTACACAACACAACAATTAAAATACTGATACACTTAACTCATTTTCTCCTTCTTCCGTATTTTCTTCGTCACTATCATCGCCCAATTCAATAATAAATTTATTTCCACCATTAATGTGGAAGTGCCCAATCTTCTTATAATATTCTTCCACTTTGATCACTTTGGCGATTCTTTTCTGCCAGTCTACTTTGGTAATATTGGCTACTTCTTTTTTAATGATCTCAATTACCTTTTTGTCAAATTTAGGAAATTTATTTGAACGCCTTATACTTGGTTTTAATTGTCCCCAAATTAACTCAATAGGATTGAAAACACAAAAGTAGGGGGGAAGTCTCAATATAGTGTGTCCATGCTTTTCGGCAATACTCTCTAGAGCGTATAATTTTCTAAATTGCTTTGTGTGTAGAACTTCAATAAGTTGTTTTTTTTTGTGTAAAAATCTTCGAAATACAAATCATTTTCCATTAAAAAATTTTGTAGGTCAGCTTTCTTTGAAGATGTATTTGGTATTTTAGTGAGTTGTCGGGAATGATAGGAAGCGTTGTCAAGCACTATTACGCTGTTTTTCTCCAAGTTTGGGATCAGCGAGTTTTCAAACCAATCTTCAAAAATGTCAGCTTCCATATTCTTGTGGTAGTCAACGTTACAATCTTCCATTTTCTTCCCACATAATTTTAAAGCATTCGGAACCCATCCCTCACTTCCTCCGCAATGTACAATAATTAGTCGCGAGCCTTTATTTGCAGGCATTTCTGGTATGCACATGCTTGAACCATCTGTCCATCCTTTCTTTACTGTATCGTGGGTATCATACCAAGTTTCATCTAAATAATAAATTCTCCTATTTTCTTGCCTATATTTAGTAATTTCTTCTAGGTACATATTACGTCTGTTGACTATTCTTTGGCTTTCCATAATTGCTTGACGTTTATTTATTTTTTTGAACTTAAAGCCCATTTTTTTTATCCAATTTTGAAGAGTTTTCTCACAGCAGTTCATATTTCGACCGGTTGTTTCCAATTTCTTTCTTATTATTTCTATTGTAGGTATTTCATTGCTTTTGTAGCAGTCGTATATTGTGGTTTTCAATAGTTTTACAAGTGAAGGATTTAAAGGTCTTGAAAATTTGTAGTCACATCGTTTCTTGCGATGATAGGGTTCATTTTTAACTATTTTATATACAGTAGAAAGTGGAATTTCTGTTAAATCAGAGGTGGCTTGTGCCAATAGTGTTTCATCGAAGCCGAATTTCGTACGTAGATTTTTGTATACATTCAAACATACTTGCTGTGTTTCTGCATTTAAATGCATTCGAATCTTCTTTACGATCTCTTTTTTTTTTTAGTAATTACATTCACACTAGCACTGGCAATTTCTACAATATCAGCGTTATCGTACGCGATATTTACATTATCCCACGGGCGCCACATCACTATTCACATTAATTAAATTACAATAATCAACATTTGACACTCTCCAAACGAAATACTAAACCAATATTCAAAATAATTACAGCAAACAAAACACTCGTATCACTTAACACACGTACACTCCAGTACTAATACACTGCTAGCTACCGAACTAAAACTAATCTTTTGCACGAAACTTGTGAATAGATATGCGGGAGGTCTGGCCGTAAAAACACAGATGCTTTCACAAAGGGCCGCTTCTTAAACGTTTGACCTAACATCTATATTTGAAGAATATCATATTTCACCGGCTTAAAGCTATTCTACAGTATTTTTTACTTGGACAATACAAAGCGTGCCCGCGCCTTCTCTGGAGCCGTCATTCCTTCAAAATTTTCATTCCCGGGCGATAGCGAGAATCATCTTTCGTTACCAGAATTAGAAGTGGTAACGGAGTATAATAACGTGCAACGGATTCAAATGTATTCACATGTAATCTCGCCAATATTTTCGTGCGTCTAGTTGGCTATTTACTGAATTAGGTAGGTACTACGTATTAACAAATATTTCTGTTGGTAAAAAACATAAATGGAATTATTTCATAATACATAGTCATAAAATATTTATTTGCAAGATTTTTAACTGTTATCAATGGTAACAGTGGTTACATGGACGCTTCGCCAGTAATACGAATAGAACTATTAAGTGGATATTTTTGTCTATTCTAATACGAAATAGTATTATTTCATTGTTGTGTTTGTTATCAACATATTTATCAGTTGATTGCAACCCACGCCACTGTGCTATAATCAAGCATGTTTACCAACGACTTATACGATGTAAACGGCACCAACCTTTAAGTTTTTCGGTAACGGGTGTTCGGAAAGCAAGTACCGGGGCTCCTCATTGACTACCGCACGCTTTTCTCTCAGAATACAAAATGCCCCGAGCCCGTTACGTTCCTTGCTCAGTAGTTGAGTGACACCCAAAGGTCACCAGCGACCGATAAGTGATAACACAAACACCAGTGCTCTCTTACTTCTTCTAGTCGTGATTATGGTGTTTTCATTCAAACTTTACTACTCTGCGTGACTAATGTAAATAGTGTGTGATGTCCTTGTTTTGATTCGATTGAGTGTTTGTGCGCACCGGCTTCTCAATGACATTCTTTTTCAAACGAGATGATGTTGTCTACATCGACCGGTGAGTAACTTTCGAAAGGGTCGTAAGTCCCTTCTGCAAGGTTTCATCGATAAAATCAGTTTTTGTTTTGACACAATAGAAGAATGGATTTTTCCCATAAAAAATATAAAAGTATAAACCTTAATAATATAAGTAACCATCCATTTAAATACAACTGTTTTATTTATTTATTAGCACATGTTGTGTAAATATTATGTTACGTTTTTTAAATGTGTTAATCAGGGGCGGATTTATTCATTAGTGGGCCCGGTGCTAATTCTTGTAGAGGGCCCTACCCAACTCTTTTTTGACAAGGCGCTTTAAAAATTAAAATAATATAAACTTCAGTTCATTTAAAATTTTGCAGAAGATACAAGGCTAAGACAAGGTAACGCTTTTTTTCTTTGTTTATTTTCAACAAATGCTTTTATGACACTTTCAGAATCAATTCCCCCAATACGTCATTCTCAATAGAGCAGATCGATAACGAAACTAATATGTTCTCGCCCATTGATGACCTTAATTTATTTTTAATAAAGCTTAATTTTGAAAATGATCTTTCGGATTCGCAGTTCGTGATAGGTATAGTTAAATATATTCTTAAAACAATATAGGTATTTGAAAACACTGAAACAAGGTCTTTTTCGATAATAATATCCAACACGTCTTTAGGTGTTATTGTTAGAATTGCTAGAATTTTCACTCAACTCATCTTTTTCTGTCAAATGGGGTTTGCAACATCAACTGAATCATTTATTTCCTTGTCATCGTGCGTAATTAACAGAGGTTTGGCGTTGTTTTCTCCTTGGTTCTTAAAAAACATGGTCAATTTCGGTAACTTTTAAACTCTGCTAAGTTTTTCTTCTTTTGCCTGAAAAAAATTAAAATTGCATAGACAGATTCGAACCCCGATGCAAATTTACTGCTTTTTGATCGATTGTTTTGAAGCATATATTTTTATTAAATCATACAATGTTACAATGAGTCACAACAAAAACATTAAATTTACTTAATCCTTTTATTCTTTAAATATACCAATCAAATAAAATTTTAATACATGTAAAACATAAGACAACTTTTCGTGCACATTGCAACTTGCAAGACTGTAAAAGCTTTTTTCTGTGTGTATTACCGACTATAACCCTATTTTTAAAAACCAATTATTCAGTGTTTATTGTTAATTATTTAAATAAATTACGCATGAAAACGAACTTACAAAGTCTCAAATTAAAGGTTGTCCCATTAGGTTTTTAAAGAAAAATTGTAAAAACCTCTATGTAATCATTAATTTAGGTTAAAGTTTAAAAAAACCAATTTATAAGAAAAATTTACCTGCTCTTCCTTGTTGAAATAATTGTGCCGTCATCTGAAGCGTATCCTTTTTCAAAAATATCTTTTTATTTTGCCCAAACTTTGTTTTAAAAAAGGACAAAAAATGTTCGGAATTAAATTATGTTTTTTTATTTGATTAGGCTAAAAGTTGCGCTAATATAAATTAAGTAAATAAACTCACCTTTCGCTTAGCGGCTCCGCTTTTATGCTGCTTAAGTGACATTATAGCTAGTTACAAGCGTATAAACGTAATGTATTTAAACAGTATTAATTAGCACTCACAAACACTAGAACTAAAAATTAATCCGAACCGAATAAATAAAATTCACCAGCATCAACTCACGATTCACAATCTAATGATAAATGACTAAAAGCTAACGCCAACACAAGTAGGTATGAATTACTAATTGTCGTCTTTGACGTTCTTCAGGTACTTTACTTGGTTGTAAACAAAATCTTTACTTGTTGTTAAGCTTAAAGGGCAAAGTAGGTATATTTTATATTTCATTTCTTAACTTTATGGCACCCATTGAAAGACATCTATTTTTGTCAAACACCTTTAACTTTGAGAGCGATTTAAAAGCATTTATTGTAAGATTTCCGAAAAAGAGGTGTAAAAGTATACCTGCTAATCTGTTGCCATTTATGTCATGTCATAAAAGGGTGGTTACCGGGTGTTCCTTTCCCTTTCTCTCAGAAAAAAGATTATATGAAATTGTCAATACAACAATAATTTCAAAGTAATTTTTACAACAAATAAGAGGAGTTTGGTAGGGTAAGTACGACGGCGCGTCAGAATGCCAAATACGTAATTTTAGACAAATGTGTAGGTCTTCTGGGGGCCCCTTCAACCTGGGGGCCCGGTGCTACAGCACCTCTAGCCCCCCCCTAAATCCACCACTGGTGTTAATTTATAATTTATACCATGTGTCAATATAAATTTTGATTAGACTACTTAATAATTATACAAGTTTCACGTTTTCTTGGAAGCTGCAGTTGTTTTATATTAAAAATCAGTAAAATAAGTGAAGTTTTGATTTTTCGAGTAACCTACGTTTCTTACTATTTATTATGTACCTTAATCCTACTTTTTTTAGCAAGTCTTTTTACCTTTTGCTGTTTTATCTCGTAGCATGCATTCTGTTCTTTTGTACTATTTTTATTTATCTATGGGTTAGTGGTTAGTCTGATGTGAGAAGCCCCTCTGAATATTCACTTGCTCTTGATGTGCCTATCTGTGACGAATATTGGCGATCGTCATGGCAATCTTTATCTTATCTAGAGCAGCGCGGAAAAGCTGCACCAATGTTGTGTTGAACCAGGTTCTGAGGTTCTTTAACCAGGATGTTCTTCTTCTTGCAGGACCTGGTTTTTCAAATATTTTTCCTTGCAGAATGGCTTGTAGGAGAGCATATCTGAATTCATGTAGCATAACCCTAATAACACCAAACATTCCATGTACGTTCCTAGAATGTACACACAGGATATTGAAAACATTCCTGGAATGTCCTCAAAAGCACAAGAATGCCCCCTAAATGTCCCAGGAAAGTCCTCTGTCAACATTTTAAACATTCCTTGAATGTCTTGTTGGAACATTCCATGAATGTCTACGACTGTTCTTTGGGACCGTTTAAGTATTATTACGTAACGCAGGTGGGGGGGGGGGGTCAAAAATCTTCAAAAATTACGTTACGTAAGAGTTAAACGCCCAGTACAGTGCGTTACGTAGGGGGGGAAGTGGGTCAAAAATCTTCAAAAATCACGTTACGTAATACTTGAACGTTCCCTTTGGACATTCACAGTATATTTTTTATACATTCCCTGGATATAGTCGCTGATGTGGCATAATACCTCCGATTTGTTTTTTCATGAGTTTCGTAAGAAACACTAAAAACTTTTTTTACAGTCACCTCCTATTTTCATATGATATTTTTTGACATGTTTTGTAGTAAATTCAACTATCTATTTACTGCAAAACATGTCAAAATTTACAGGTGAAAAAAGGAGATGACCCTAAAAATGGTTTTTCGTCTCCTACAAAATTCATGAAAAAGCAGATAGGAGGCATTGTCACATCACCCACGATATACCAGGAGTATATGTGGCCATACCAAATAATTCATCCTTGAGAAATATAAACATTTTTATTGCACAAAATCTTGTCATATATTTTTTTCCATAATCATCACTACGATGATGATTCGAGTGAGCAATTTTAATTTAACCTCAATTACTACTGTTCCTTAAAATGAAGAGCTTACCCCATAGCGCCTCTTATCTAATCTAACAAGATCATGCACTATTCTAACATACGCAGACACACAAGCACTATGCTCTGCTTTTCACTATCATCTATCACTCAAACTAGTTCAAAAGGCTTTGTCCTCTTCAATCTTCTAGTTTGCCCAGTAGTATCGAGGAGCTGGATTTCCTCAATATTCTTGTAGGTATAGTACCCTCGGAGATCCGTGGAAAAAATTTACACCCAAAATAACAAAATTCAGTTTGGCAACACTGTGCGAATGTTGATAGTAACATATCCTTTTTAAGATAAGCACAACTATAATTTAGTCCAAACAAATTAATATATTTTTTTGCCAACAAAAATGAGATTTTTCAACCAAATAATGTTTCAAATATGATGTGCAAAATAATTTTTAATTGGGTTCTGCTAATGGGCTTGCTGTTTTTGTCATTAAAGTAAAAAAAACTAAATTTTACTCATTAAATCAATGTTGTCCGGTTATCGTCTTAATTATTTTAACTGTACTAATATCCGTTGAGTAATTCTGAATGATGAATAGGTCGTTAAAACATTTTATCTGTAGCGGCTCCTGGAATATCTTAAAAATATCGAATTTCATTGATAAAATGCGCATATTCCACCGATCTTTGCTTCGACAATACTTGACTGAAGTTGTTGCTCGTGACTTCCAACTTTACTCCAACTTTAAAAACAAATCCAGCTGTAAAATATTTATGTGCCTGAAGGCTTTTGTATGCTTTCATCTACTGCTTAGAGTAGTAACTGAGACTCCACCAGATATGTATAAATATCTATAATAGTAATTTGGTGGAATGCACTTACTGTAAAATCCAATTCTGACTGAATTGTATATGGATATAAATTCCCAATTATTTTCAGCTTCAATAAATATCTAAAACAATAAAAGAAATAATGTTATTGCTTGCAAAATTCATCAATATTGATAAATATCAGGGAAAAATGAACAGTAAATAAAAATTGTTTCCCCTACCTTTCTCCAACATCTGGAGTTTCCAATAATAATTTCCTTAAATAATCACTTTGCATTGTGGTTAAGTTTATAAAGTTCACAAAATACAGCAAAAGAAATCTAAATGAATTCAAAATAGACAAAATACGACGTTAAAGAATGAAAAATAGATATTACAAACATAACCTCTGTAACTTTTTGTATGCCAATGCCAACCAGAAGTCACGTGGTTGGGATTGCATAGATACACGCGCGGCAAATTTGAAAATGAACGCAAACTGAATAGTAAATGGCCTCTCTTAAAATATAAGACATTGGCAGTATGTTCATAGAATGTCTTGTGGTAACATTCCACCAATAATTTAATCAGATGTTCACCGAATGTTCCTTGAATGTCCAGGACATTCAAATATTAATAGAACTTTGATAGTACATTCCTGGAATGTTTTGTGTTGTTAGGTGTATCCGAAGTAATCGAACTATCGAGATTTAATAGTGCTCAGTACATCTCAGTCCTTCTTCATTCGTCTTAGGGTTTCCTCATTTGTGAACCGGTAAGTCCACCAGATTTTAAGTATTCTCTGATGTAGCCACACTTTGCAAACAAAAATTGGCTGTCCTCTAAAATTTGCCATCCCTAAAAATTTGGGTTCATCCGATTTTTCGTCCGTTTCCGATTTTCTGCACATATCTTCGTTCAAGGTCCACGACTCAATACCACAAAATAGGACAGAAAAGACGTAGCATCGCAGGAGTCTTACTTTTATGCCAAGAGAAAGGTCTCTTGAAGAAGGCCGCATCCGGTTAGCATCTAAACATTCCGTATATGTATTTGGAACCTAGGAGTTTTCTATTGGTTCGTTGCAGCACGCGGTATATTTTAACCAATAGGCGACGAGGTTCCAAACGCATATACGGAATGTTATTCGGTGCCAAATTCATACACGGAATGTTATGGTTCATTCCACCAACAAACGTCTGTTTTGGATTATCGCGACAACGAATATTTCAGTGTGCAACATAAGAAGTACGAAAGTATTTTGCTCTAATAATTATTCCAATGGAATGTATTAATAACAATGTAATTTTCAATTTATTTTCGTTCTTCATATTTTACACAATAAAATATTCGTTGTCGAAATAATCCAACACAGTCGTATATTCGTGGAATGGGGTATAAATATTCGTACACCGAAAAAGATAAGTTTTTATTAGTCTGTTAAAAGGAGATTAATTTTAAAATACTTGTTACTGTATTATTAAATAAAAATAAAACAATTATAGTATTTGGTGCGAAATTCATATACGGTATGTTAAATATTCGTAGAACAAAAAGACGATTTTTATTAAAGCCAATTAAAATGAGACTGGTTTTTAATAGTACATTATGCAACGAGCATTTAATGATGGTCATTATGAAGCGAGTATAAGGGATACGAAACGAGCCGCCTAGCGGCGAGTTTCGTATAGAGTATGAGCTTCATAATGAGAACTAAATTAATGCAAGTTGTATACACGATTTTTTCTATGATTATTCACAAAAAAATATATTCAAATTTATTAATTTTGTAACGCAAACAAATTAAGTAGTTTGCCAGTCTGACAGTTTGTTTACATATTGAGAACTGATAAAGGGTATGTATTTGATTCGCCATTGGTTACTGCGCGTGTGCCACCTTTATCGCGAATGTCATATCGCGATTCTATTGGATGAAAATCTGTATCCTAATGAAAATCTGTATCATAATGAAGTTCATTATGATACAGGTAGTGACATCTAATTGATGTAATTAGATGTCACTACCTGTATCATACATAGTATGATACAGTAATTGATATATTATAATTGATATATTATAGTATGAGAATAGAAAAATTATTGTTAATGTATTATTAAAGATCCGCAAGGAAAAAGGTTTTCCTGTAGTTGGCTGTATACCATATAATACAAAAAAAAAACGAATAAACTCCTTTATAAAAAGTCTATATTTAAAATCCCTAATCTTAGACTACTACATCACAGAACTAGTTTTCGATTGGTTGACCAATGATTATAAGTGCTTTCCTAAAATGAATATAACCTAATAAAATGATGTATTCGTTTTTTTTGTATTATATATGGTATACAGTCAACTACAGGAAAACCTTTTTCCTTATGGATCTTTAATAATACATTAACAATAATTTTTTTTTCTCATACTATAATATATTAATTATGATGTCACTACCTGTATCATAATGAACTTCAATATGATACAGATTTTCAATAAGATACAGATTTTTAACCAACAGAATCGCGATATGACATTCGCGATAAAGGTGGCACACGCGCAGTAACCAATGACGAGTCAAATATATACGCTTTGACAGTTCTCAATATGTAAACAAACTGTCAGACTGACAAGCTACTTAATTTGTTTGCGTTACAAAATTAATAAATTTGAATATATTTTTTTTGTAAACGATCATAGAAAAAATCGTGTATACAACTTGCATTTAATTATCATTATGAAGCTCGTACTCTATACAAACTCGCCGGTAGGCGGCTCGTTTCGTATCCCTTATACTCGCTTCATAATGACCATCATTATATGCTCGTTGCATAATATACTATTAAAAACCAGTCTCGTTTTAACTGGCTTTAATAAAAATCGTCTTTTTCTTCCGTATATGAATTTCGCACCAAATAACATTCCAAATACTGTAATTGTTTTATTTTTGTTACTTTAAACAGTAACAAGTATTTTAAAATAAATCTCCTTTTAAGAGACTCTAATAAAAACTTATCTTTTTCGGTGTAGGAATATTTAACATTCCGTATATGAATTTGGCACCGAATAACATTCCGTATATGCGTTTGGAACCTCGCCGCCTATTGGTTAAAATATGACCGCGTGCTGCAACGAACCAATAGAAAACTCCTAGGTTCCAAATACATTCAGTTTTTCCGAAGAGCGTTCTTATCTCTTGGTTGTTGTTCCATTCTTCATTTATTATGGTGCTGAGATAGTTGCAGTTTTATATATTCATCCATGATACCATAAAATATTAGAAAATATTCAATTAAAGTCAATAAAAAGAAATATACCAAACATATAATGCGAAACACCCACCTGTGTTGAGCTGCCCCCCCCCCCCACTTGCAAAAATTAAAAAACAAATAGCGCTGATTTATGAACCATTTATGAGCGAGCTTTCATATTCCACAAATTAAAAATTTTGAGCTCGTTACACTGAGCAGGAATTTAATATTTTAGTAGTAATTAAAAATAGGGATATTGAATTCGTATAGCTTATATATTCTAAGAATAAACTCTTAAATCACGCGCATTTCGATTATTGAGCTACAACCCCTTCGCAAGAAAACCACCCCATCTTTCCGGCTTAAGGGAGAGTGGTATTTAAAATGCATTAAATTAATTATTTGGCGACTAAATATCGTTTAATAATTTGAGCTCCCAAAATACGCGCATTTAGATCATTCAATTGCAATTTCTTTTGTATAGTACAGTCACTGAAGGTAAAAATCAAATATATGACCTTCGATTTCGGTGAACCTTCATTCATTTTCACGAAAATTGTTGAGTGGATAGAGGATACCTCAAGAAACAAAAGTAACATGGTACCATGTTATATGTACCTTGTCATATGTTATTAAAATAAATTAATACTTTTTTAGTTATTAAAGATCAAATATTTTAATTTTTTTGAAAAAAAAAATGAATGCTTTAAAGCAATTTTTCATAAATCACTCAAAAACTGTAAGTATTTATAAAAAAGTTTTTATTACTAAAATTGAAGCTAATAAAAAATATAATAACTTCCTGACTTGATAAACCATTTAATGTTAATTTAGAGTAAGTTATATTTAATTGAATGTATATTTTTTTCTGCGAGTATAGTCCAAGTAATGAAGCTTGAAATAGGACAAAACCTCGCAATTTTTACAGAATGGATCGATTTGCTTGAAAATATGAGAATACGTAGTGGATAGTCCAAGGATCAAAATCTATATGATGCCGAAAGGCGCTTTCACCATGGGGGTGGATGCCACCCCCTGTTGGGGGTGGAAATTTTTTATTATATTTTGACCGCAAAAGTTGGTAAAAACGTTCATTCTAAGCAAAAAATGTTCTATACATTTTTTTGATAAAATTAATAGTTTTCCATTTATTGGCTATCGAAAGTGTTAGTATTATACCGAAAAATCAATGTTTTTAATTAGTTTTCTGCTAATAACTCCAAAAGTTTTCGTTTTATGAAAACAAACTTACTTAACAAAAATGTACTATTTGAAAAAATAAACAAAACCGTGTTTTTTAATTTTCTTTAAGACCAACAGTAATCAAGATATACTTTATTATATGTTAGCTCTCCTTTGTCAAATGCTAAATATTGTAGTTTCAAAGTCAAAAGACGGGAAAAATATGCATTTTTCGAGAATAACTTGTTAAAACTAATTTAAAGAACTTAAAAATATCTATCTCCAGAAATAAAAAGAAGTCTCTAGCTCAAAAATTAAGTGACTTATAATGACAAGAATGTCAGTCCATATTTTTTTCAGCGCAAAAGTGGTCGGAAGCAACCCCGTAATTACCACCCTAATTAAATCTAGTCATTGACCTTATTTGGTCTTATTGATTTATGTATTGTTAATAGGTTCGAGAAGTTTGACCGACTTAGAATGATTCGTTTTTAAAAAAATTAAATTAACAGCGATTAACGAATTTTTGTAGTTTGGAAAAAATGGCATTTTCTTCTGAATAGGAAGATTAGCATCAGAGATGTGAAAAAATGTATAAATATTAAATTGTAGCTAATTTAATTCCCAAGAATTTGGTTCGAAAAAAATTTTTCTATGACAAAAATTAAGTGAGCTATTGACAATTAAAACTTGTAATAGCATGCAAAAACCACCTTTACCAACCCTTTCAAAATCACCTCTTTTTGTGACTAAGGATTTTAATAAGATTTAATATTAATAGACTTGTAGATCTTGTAAAAGCCTATAAAATTCTTTTATACCAAACTTTCTAAGATACAAAATAAAAAAGTTACGGTTAAAAAATCAATATATTTTTTTGAGAAAAAAAAAAGGAGAAATCCAATTGTAAGCATAATAATGTAAGTTAGCGGTGTTTTTAGTCATTGTCCTTATTCATTCTTCTTTGTTTGTGTATTATTAATAGATTCTAGAAGTTTTGACTGGTTTAAAATGATTAGTTTTTAAAAATCTGAAGTTAAAAGCAAATAAAGGATTTTCGTAGTTTTGTACAAAATGCCATTTTCTTCAGAATAGAAAGATTAGCATCAAAGATAAGAAAAAATGTTTAAATATGAAATTGTAGGTTATTTCATTCTTAAGAACTTGGTGTAAAAAATTTTTTTCTACAACAAAAATTGAGTGAATAGTAAATGAGTATACTATAGAAGAACATTGATTTTTCCATATTAAACTAACACTTTCGATAGCGAATAAATCGAAAACTATTAGTTTTATCAAAAAAATGTATACAACATTTTTTGCTTAGAATGAATGTTTTATCAACTTTTGCTGTCAAAATATAATAAAAAATTTCCACCCCCGAGATGGGGTGGCAACCACCCCCATAATAAAAGCGCCTTTCGGCATCATATAGATTTTGATCCTTGGACCATCCACTACTTATACTCAAATTTTCAAGCAAATCGATCCATTCTGTAAAAATTGCGGGGTGAAAAGCTTCGGTTCCTGGACTAGTATTCAAATTTAAGGATTCACGCTTAAATATCGGGAAAACGATGCATTTTATAACACTTACCAAATACTTGTCAAAGTACTTAAAAATACCTGTCAAATGAGCTCAGAAGAAGTTGATAGCATCAAAATTTCTTTCCAAATTAAGTACTCCAAAAATTTTTCCAAAAAAATGATATTTTTTTTTTTTGGAATAACTCTGTTAATTTTTATGATATCAGGCACATCCAACTAAAAATTTGAAAGGTAATTTCAAGAGCTTTAAAACTGTATTACATTTCATCTTTTAAATACTTTATTTTTTTAGGATATTAGGTTAAAGGGCTCCAGTTACATTGTACAAGTAAAATTTAGGCTTAAACGTTGGTTGGTTATTTTGATTCATACAAAAAAAAGACAAGTAAAATCTTTGCTAATAAAACAAACTCAAATTTCTTTATCTATCATTTTTTACGTGTATCGAGTATTGTTGGAGTTATTATCAAAAACTAATAATTTACAAAAATTTGAAAAATTTTGATTTTTTTAAATCATTAATTTTTTTAGAATATGCGTTCTTAATCGGTCAAAATGTTTAATATTACTTATGCTAAAGTAAAGAAAATATTATAGAGATTACTAAAAATTTTAATTTCTGTGGAAATGGCGTTCGTTTTATTTTTCACTTTTTACTAAAAAATTCGAAAGGGTCCTATTATTTTCATGTTCACTTGATTAATTTTGATGATAATATCAACTTCTTTCGGTGCTCATTTAATAGGTATTCCTTTTTTTTATTTACATTAACGTGCTCGGCAACTAGGGCCACTCGCACGGGACGATTACAAACAAGATTACAACATTACAGGAGGTATACATATATTACAAGAGCATTAACAAGTTATGTCATAAAAAAAAATAAAGTTTATGATACAATGATATTTTTTTTAAACTGAAGAACTCTGTCTAACTGGTTGGTATCACTTAGAATGTCACATAGCTGCGGCTTGAGTTTGTGCTGTTGTATTACTAAATACACTGAACTGATGACAATCGTTAATAATGTGGTTCACGGTAAGTTGACACTGGCATGTTATAGCGGCTTCCCACGATCGGCAATATTGCGGACGGACACGGACCCGCTCGCACCACGCACCGTGGGAAGCGTATCGTCCGTGGTAGCAAAGACGCGTCTGTGCTGGTCCGTACTAGTCCGTAGTAACTACGGCTTCTCAAGATCGGCAATATCGCCGACAGACGCGGACCAGCTCGCACTACGCACCATGGGAAGTGGTCGTCTGTGATAGCACAGACACGTCTGTGGTGATCCGTCGAAAGTCGGTACAGATCAAAGGTGCGTTAATGGCCCGTGTGGACGGTGTCAAGATTTTTTAACACGTTAAACGCCAGTTTTTTTTATAAATTGATAATTTAACACATTTTGATAAAAATAACATACATAATATGTATAATTATTGATTTGAATCATAATATAATACATTTCTTCTTAGTAGCTACTAATAAAAATTTAATAACTCTTTTCGTGAATATTATTGCATTAATAATTCTGATTTATGAGTAACAACTAAACATTCGAAACAATAAAAATTTTTACAAGCACTACATTTGTAGCGAGTTTGTGAAGATTTAGCTTGGGTATACATATTTTTATTATGAATATCATTAGCTTTGAATAAAGATTTTCATGGAATGTCCATACTACACATTTCACACCATAATATGCTATTAACGAAAACATTGAAAGTGATAAGAAACGTGAGAAACGCAATGTAATCAATAGCCAAATTACAAATTAAATGAGTCACATACATAAAATCCGAAATTCATGACACCGTCAGTTTTCGCTATCCAGCATTTCACTGATATTTTTTCGCATCACTGTTTTAACGGACGACAAGGCATTGATTGGCAAGTTACAGAAATTGTTCATTTGCTGACACCAGCAGTTGTATTTAGTGTTGCTAAAGTGTGTTGAGTTGTTATTACAATTTTTTTTGCTAAAAAATGGAATGGACCAACGAATTAATTTTTGATTTTTTAAATCTGTACCAAAATGAACCCACTTTGTGGAATTCGACGGCACCAGACCATAAAAATAGGAACGATACATACGATGCATGGAGCCGCATCAAAAGCCAATTAAAGGATGGCACTGTTTCGATAAAAGATTTAAAAAAGAAGAGGGACAATTTAATGTCGACCTCCTTCTTAAAGTTCCATCTCCTAGCGGAGGTTGGATATCATAATGGCTATGGTCACTTTGTTGGCTGCTGCTCTGAACAGTTGTAATGAACTACAGTTAAACCATTCTCTAAGGTTCCTCAGCCAGGAGATGCGTCTTCTTCCTATGCTTCTTCTTCCTTGTATCCTTCCTTGCATAATAACTCTCAGCAGCTCATATTTCTCTCCTCTGGTAATGTGACCCAAATATTCTAGTTTTCTTGTTTTTATACTGTTCATAATTTCTAGCTCCTTATTTAAACGTCGTAACACTTCAACATTGGTAATCCTTTGGTCCCACTGAATTTTCAACATTCTTCTGTAACACCACATTTCGAACGCTTCTATTTTCCTTATGTGTTGCCTTTTCAATGTCCAAGCTTCCATTCCCTATAGTAATATAGAAAATATGTAGCATCTTAGAGCCCTCAATCTGAGAGGCAACTGAAGGTCTTTGTTTGAAAGCAGTGTCTTCATTTTTATAAATGCTTGCCTTGCAGTTTCAATTCGGACTTTAATTTCTTTGCTTTGGTCATTTTTGTCATCAACCCAGGTCCCAGATATTTGTATGTCTTTACTTTTTCTATTTGGGTTTGCTCTAGTATTAACCTTACATTTCCATATTGTGTTTTTGAGACAATCATAAATTTAGTTTTTTTCTTGTTTATTTTGAGTCCATATCGAATGCAATAATCGTTAATTCTATTTAACAATTCTTGTAGCGACTCCAGGGTGTCTGCCATTATAACGGTGTCATCAGCGAATCTTATGTTATTTGCTATCCTTCCGTTTATAGAGATTCCATCACTTAGTTCCGCTATCGCTTCCTGAAATATGGCCCCTCTATGGACCCCCAATGTCTTACCCCTCTATGGACCTCTAATGTCGACCTATAGAAGGCAAAAAACAAAAGTTAAAGAATCAATGGGGATGACGTTTACAAGCCTGAGTGGCCTTTTTATGATATCATGGCAAATTTTTTGGATGATGTCTACAGTAGTAAGTAAGATTAAGTAATTTTATTTGCAGTTTATATAAGACTAATATTAAAAGTGACATTCGCCAGTTGAACCTAGCTTCAGCCCGTGAGTAATGACCCGTGAGTAACTTCAGCCCGTGAGTAATGAACTATTACTCACGGGTAAAGTAATGGGTGTTATTATCTATTCAAAAATAGCTAATAAAGAGCATATTATTAAACGGTCGTAGAAAAAATACATTATTCCACCGGCGCGCCACAAATAATGTTCATTTGTTAGTTTTTTCCGTGATGCGAACTTGGGGTGTCAAAACAGAAAATAAATAAGTCAAAGAAAATAAAATTATATTTATATATACTTACTTTGAACGACTTTTATTGTATTCTCATATCCACCAGTCGTGACCAGACACCTCGTAACGCGACAGTTCGTAACCGGACAGTTGGTAACGGACAATTCGTGACAGCGACAGTTCGTAACGGCGACACTCGGTAACGGCGACAGTTCGTAACTAGACAAATTCGTAACAGACAATTCGTAACGTCTAAATTGAATTATTCTGTTTATTGGAAACTAACTATTATCAATTATCACAGTTATAATTGAAGTTGAATGAATATGAAAATATCAGCCCAAAAAACAAAAAGCTTAGTAATTGCCAAAGAACCAATAAGATGCAAATTGGAGTTAGAAAATCAAATTATACAACAAGTAATGACTTTCAAATATCTGGGAATTAATCTATCAGCCGACAACAATATCGAAGAAAAGGTAAAATACCAAATAATTAAAGTCAGTAGAACGGCCGGATGCCTAAACAACACAATTTGGAAAAACAAACACCCAAGATTGGAAACAAAGGCCCGAATATATAAGTCAGTTATTAGGCCAGTTATGACTTACACGGCCGAAACAAGACCAGATACAAGCAAAACACGAAGACATCTGGAAACCAACGAAATGAAGATCTTAAGAAGGATTGCTGGAAAAGGACTGCAGGATAGGGTAAGAAGTGAGGAAATCAGACGCATATGTGGGGTAGACAATATAAATACCTGGGTAAAGAACAGAAAAAAAGAGTGGAATGAGCACATAAGCAGGATGTCTGAATCAAGGATAGTAAGAATAGCCAGGGACAAGTCACCGTTAGGCAGGAGAAGTATAGGACGCCCAAGGAAAAGATGGAATGACAACTTAGGGGCAGAATGAAAGGCACCGTTGAAGAAAAACAGGCAGTACTGCCTATATAAAAGAAGAAGAAGAAGAAGATAATTGAAATTATCTTTATCAATTTAACGAATCAGTACGGGGATAAACATGTTTAACACATTTTATATTTCGTGTTTCAGAGTACCTATATTAAAAGTCTTTAAACAGAAACAAATATTTAAATACATACAAACTTTTAACAACATTCTTAAGTTTATTTCTCTTATTGTTCCTTAAATTTGCATATACAGTAATACCTGTGTTACCGGCCACTTGCCAAAAACACAAATTGTAAACTATGCATTTGATCATTATTAAGTTGACCTTAACCCGGCATTAGTCGCTAGGTTGGTTCTTACGTGAGTGGTCGCGCGTGAGATTTTGTCTCACAAAGGTACCCAACTTTCGCCTTTTTTTACGAAATATAATTTTCAAAATAGATTTTAAACTTAATAAAGTTATTATTAGCTTTACACAATGTGACTGTTATGTGCTGTTTCAGTTTAACCTAATCTAAAAATGTAGAAATAATATTAATTTTAATATTTCAATATAAATTTCAAATTTGTACTAGTACCTTTATTTTACTGTTATGCAACAGGGTGAGTTCTAAAATTATCTTTGCACGATTCATATTGCAAATACAAAATAAAATAATGCTACAATATAAAATAATGCTAAAAATAATGCTGAATAATATTATACACGGTCTATTCGATTGTAGAGGAAGGATAATTCGGAGACAAGAAGGAACTAGAGCATGTGTAATTTACCAGGGAAAAAGTTGTGTGCAATATTCTTAAACCGTGAGAGAAAATCTCATATAGCGACCAATGCCGGGTTAAGCAAAGTTGTTGTGCATGACTGAAGGTTGCTGAGTTGGTACGACTAATCTAAGTGTATAGGGGGTTGCCCCCCCCCCACACTACACTCTTTTTTATTTTTTTGGACACATTGTTTTTTCTTAATTTTATATGATGTATAATCAAAAGATACACGCAACCCTAAACAACCCTTTTTTCTAATAAACAATAGTTTTTTGTGCTGTTTGCGCAAATAATTATTACTTAGGTTGGTCGTATTCACTCAGAAACCTTCCCGGGTTCATGTACAACAACTTTGCTTGAGGTCATCCTATTATGATCAAATGCATAGTTTACGATTCTATAAAGGACATACAAACTTTTTTATATTGTATCGTATAAACATCAAAAACATGGTATTATAAAAATAATTATTTTTCGAATCAAAATGTCAATTTTAAAAACAAAAAAAACTTCCAACATGGGGAATGGAACCCGGCTTGCCGGGCTGAAAGCCAGGAGCTAGGTATTTTAGGCCATGATGGATGTAAGTAAGCCGCGGAGATAAATATTTGACATATAGTTGTAGGGTGTTTCCATCTAGTTTCATATTTTATCTTGTTTTGCCTAAAAGCCCCGGTTTTGGGCTGGCTGACACACCATTTTTTAACGGAACACCTAACTCAATAAAGAAAAACACCCATGCTGCTCCGGTCAAATTTTACACTACCTCCCTGACTATTATAAAGCATTTGAGGGTTCAAAGACAGTACCTCGTAAGTAACAAGTAGCTAGTTTTACAGGAGGAACAAAAAACTGTTTAAGAGTTGATAAGATGTAGTTATTTTTTGAAATCTTTTAAATTTATTGTATTTTAAACTTCCTGATTTTGTAAGTAAAATAAAAAAAGTGTGAAGCAAAATTTAAACAAAAATTAAGTCATTTACGAGGTAATGTCTGTTTTTGTCTGTCACATACGAGGTAATGTTCATTTCTTTAATTTGTATTTACGTAATAATAAATAGATAAATACATATTTACCTAAATAAAAATTACATAAAACAGAAAAAGAAAAAAAAGCAAATTAATATTAGTTTATTCTGATTGTTAAAATCTAAAAAACAAGGTAACAAAATCCTAAAATTATGGCAATGAGGAAGAAATCATGCACTAGTACTAATATTATTAACATTAATTAGGATTAAGACTTATACGGCAACAAATCATAAAAAGACCAACAGTCTTTAGGAATAACTGATTTGATTATTTGTAGGTGGTCATACTTTGTTTTTGAAATTGCTGGTCTATTTTGAAACAATGGGGGAAATTTAATAATAGAAAAATTAACATTTTTTGGTCTAGTTGGGATTTCTTCAAAGGAATCTTCAAAATTGATTTTAAACAATATTTTTCCATTAGTATATCTTAAAACACGAATATCTGTAACTGTATTACCACCAACTAATTTACTAAATCGAGTTGTATTTCATAAGATTTTTGTCGTCAAAATTTTGGAAAAAGGTCTAATCAAAATTTACTACTGTAAATGGATTTTTATGCCTAGCTTCCTTTGTTAACCTTAAATAGTCAAAAGGAAGATAAATTTCCCTATTTTCTAGGACTGTCTCAATAGAGCTGTGCACTAAATCACACTCCATTTGCGTGTGTCCTTTTTCTAAAAATTTTTGGTCAATAATGACATTGTATTTTTCAGATAAGAAAAGCAAAGTATTAGACATTACACTGCTCCGGTTTTGGGCAGTACACCCATCAGAATAGATAGTTATGGGAAGTTTGTGTGATGAGTTCAGAAAATGTTCTTCCAAATAATGTTTCAGAGAAGATGCGTAGGTGGAAGCCTGACCATCTGCCTCTGTCTCATTGTACCAATAGCAACTAGCTTGCCTACTAGCCAAATTATAGATTATAGATAGTATAATTATGGCAGCAAAGTTTAGTTTCATAGTAGAGTGCACTGGCCGGTAATTGAGGAGATAGTTTCACTGACTGAACGTCCATCGTAATAACAAAAAGTTTTCCTTCAATAGCCTCTTTTTTGTCACGTTCTTTCTCACTTCTAGCTCGATCTTTTCTGATTATGTGGTCATTATATTCTTTTTCAGATAAATTTCCATTTTTAAATTTAAAACAACTGTCACACTGGTCTTTGCGTGGATGAAAAATAGACAACTTCATTGTGTCCATCATAGTTCCTAAACAAGTGTGAGTTAATGGTGTCTTTCCATTGTGTGTACAACATTTGCAGTAAGCCCTATACAAATCTGAAACAGACACTTGCTCCAAATAAAGCCACACCTATAAATAAAACAGTTTATAAGAGAAATGTTAATCAACAGCAACACAAACACTGCTTTAGACAGCCAAATTATGTTGTATTTAACAGAATAAATACAGTTGATTTTAATAAAATGTCCATTTTACCTTTAAACTTCAAATAACGGCGATCAAAACAAAACACTCAAACATGCCCACTGACGTACTGTACAAACTGCACCATACGAGGTCCTGGTTTTAAAATATTTTTACGGCGCATTTACGAGTTAACGTTCCCTTGCAGTTTTCTACCTAAGGCCTGAAATATTTGGTTCTTTAGAACTGTCAATAGATGGATCTGTATGTCCTAAACTAGATTAAACAGAAAACCGATTTTAATAAAAATGTCACTTACGAGGTACTGTCTTTGAACCCTCAATCCAAAGTTGGTCCAAAATTTGTTTTTGATCAACGATTTTTTTACAAGTTAATAATTTAACACATTTTGTTAAAAATAAAATACATTATGTCTGTGTGTAATTATTAATTTACATGGAATGTGCATACTACACATTTCACACCATATTCTAAACGAAAACATTGAAAGAGATAAAAAACTTGACAAACGCAATGTAATCAATGCCAAAATTAAATGAGTCACATATATAATTTCAATCAAAAGCACAGACTGTCGCGGACCATGGGAAGACCTCTGTCCGCGGTGCGTTAGAATCCGAGGTGGTCGGCTGTTCGTGATGATCCGTAGAATCGCAGACCATGGGAAGACCTCTGTCTGCGGTGCGTGGTGGTCCGTGCTCGTCGGCTGTGCGTGATGATCCGTAAAATCGCAGACCAGTGGGAAGCCGCTATTAGACAGATAGGCCGGATATCTGAGTATATAATATATCTGATAATAGGTATTTCTGAGTCCTTTAACAAATGTATATTAAGTATATTTTATAAAATGCATCGTTTTCCTGTTAATTAGGTTTGAATAATTAGATTTAAGTACTCGCCGAAAAAAACAATACATTTAGTTACCTACAACTCACTTTGAATTATTAATAAAAGGTTTTTCAAAGCTTTAATTTTGGTAATGATAGCTTTTTTGTAAAAACTTTTGATTTGCGAAAAACCGCTTTACAACATGCGGTTTTTCACGAAAAAATTAAATCTTTGATCTTTAATAACTCAAACAGTCTTGATTTATTTTAATAACTTTATATAACAAATTCTGCTTATAATTTGTCCTTCTGTCGATTTGTTGAGTTATTTTGAATAAAATAATTTTTACCCCCGAGAAGGGTCGGTATCCACCCTTAGGGCAAAGGCGCAAGGTGGCACCATACCTTTGTTTCTTGGGGTATCCTCTAACCACTCACCAATTTTCGTGAAATTCGATGAAGGTTTACCGAAATTGAAGGTAATAGTTGATTTTTACCTTCAGGGACTGAAGACGATATATTTTAATTTTTTTCAGCACGTTTCTCTTAAGTTAAATCAATTAAAGGGTTGTTTGGGGGTGAAGGGGATGAGCTCAAAAATCTAAACTATACCATTTTAAGAGCTCATATATATCTCGTAATTCTACCGCAAAAATCAATTCAATATCCCTATTTTTAAGTAGTGGGGGGGGGGGGGGGCTGAGTCAGCCCCAACGAGCTCAAAATTTTTAATTTGCGGAATATGAGAGCTCATAAATAGCTCATAAATAGCTGATAAATCAGCGCTATCTGTTTTTTAATTTTTGCAAGTGGGGGGGGGGCGCTCAACAGGGGTAAAAACCCATAAAACAGTCAGAATTTTATATAATAAGTATAAAAACACCACCCTCGGAATTTCTTTCAAACATAAGCAAGCCGTAAAAATTCAATTTTCATTACAATCATTTGTGGTTTAAACCCATATAAACATATTTAACTTATGCATAATAGATGTAGTGTATGGTATGGAATTTTTCGGTTTCGTGATACACTCTGTATTTCTTTTCAATATTTACTGGAAGATGATTTATTATTCCGCGTAAATTTTTTACAGACTTCAACAGAAGCAAACAACAGAACAATTTGCCGGTTTTCCAAAAAAAAAAAATTGCCTTCAAATAAGTAAACACTTCAGATAACCCTTGACACATACGCGTATTATTTTTAAATTTTGTCAAGAAAATTAATAATATTTACGAAAACAAGGTCAATGTTTTGACGCACTAATATCTCCTCCTCTAATTTTTTTAGCTGGTTGTTCATTTATATATATCAAGAACGGAAAAGTGTTCAGCAGAATGTGACTTACTGTTAGGGTGAACCGGAAGGCCATTTTGATAAATGACTGTGTAGGATGTTACGGTTTAATAAATAATATCACGATACTTAACTTTATTAATGATGGAAAATTAATAATTAATTGAATTTTTCTACAACCGTGTTAAAAATGCAATTTTTAGCACTCCATACGAGCGTTAAAAATGCTACTTTAAGGCACTAGTCCTTTAAAAATTTTAAGGCACTGCAGTTCGTATTGACGTATAGGCAATTTTGATGTAATGTCAAAAAAATATAAAAATGGAATGTCAGTCAAGTTCAAGTAAAAATTTTTGTAGATATTGTCCTGTAATTACGTTTGTAGAAAAAATATTGTATAATATGCGTGTTAAAAAGTACATTTTTAAGGCACTCATGTAGAGACCGACCGATTAATCGGCTTCGGCTTCGGCATCGGCTTCGGCCAAAACGAAGCCGAAGGTTTCGCCGAAGGTAGAATAATAAAATGCTCTGTCAGTATACTATACTATACCTATACCTATGTATAAATAATGTCTAGTCTAAACCTAAACAATATGCTTCGGCGAGTCTTTGATAATTTGAATAATATTTACACTTACACCCTATTTTATACCCTAAACTAAAATGTTTTACAAACTTTCAGGTAGTAGGTCGGATATAAATTTTAACAATAGGCCAAGATGTCTCAAAGATCTTCATTTGAATATTTCTCACGTAGTAAGATTCTGAGAAACTGTAATAATTTTCTCCAGATTACTGGTGTTTTGACTACCTAAATATTAGTAGTGTTCGCGCAGTACAAATCGAGCATACCCAGAGTAAGTTCGGGATTAGTTTCCAATGCGCAGGCGTCAACGTAAACTTATCCTGGACATGCTCAGGATTTTTCGCTCCGCGAACGATTTTCGGATTCGCAAGTAATGACGGGTTGCATACATTAAGGTTAGAGAAGGAAGCTTTTTGTTGTCTCTTTCTTATTTCGAAATAAATGTCAAAAAAAATGCAAATGCAACAAATTTGTATGTCAACAAAGAGAAAAAGAAAAGAGAATAAAGGCAACAGGCAAAGGATTAACTTTCTATTCAATAATTCAATGCCTTTCTTAGAAGGTAGAAATTTGATTAGAGTCTTTCTTTATTATTTCCACAATATAATGTGGTTATTTCCACTCTGAAATCCAGCTTACATTTTTGTAGAGAGTAAAAGATTGTTGATATGTAGATATAAAAATTACCTTTAACTTCATGAGGGTTGAACATTATCTGAAGGAAGGAATGATTTAGTAAAACAATCATTTCCAATTTTGATATCTATGTATTGAATTTAATGGGTTGTGGCATTGTGTTGTGGTTTATTACACCACAAAAATAATGAAATATAACAAGACACAAGAAATAGTTTCAGAATAAGTTTGATGTATTGTTTATGTTTCATTATATTCAATAAGAGACTAATTTAACTCATAAATTAAACTGGAAAATAAACCACAAGAATATGTAGGTACTTATAAGCTCATTTAGATAGAAGAAATTAAGTAAAAACAGAGTACAATTTATTGTAATACATACTACCGTAATAGATAATTATCGAATATCGAATGAAAATAATACTTGAAAAGGTACCTACTTATTTATAAACATACGAAATGGAAAACATTGACAAAAACAACTAAAAAAGCTTTAATATAAAAAATTTGTTTGAAGAATATTTAAATGACACAACACTTTACATAATTTCAAAACTTTAAAAACCAGAATCTACATCTACAAGTTGTTTAACAAAACAATATTTTAGGTTAAGAAATTGGAAGGAGTAAGAACAGAATGTCAAGAAATTCTTCCCAAATATTTTGTGCGCCTGTGCGAACTTAAAATCCGAAACAAAATCCTCGAACGTCGAGAGCGTACCCCGGGCATGTTCAGGATCTTTTTTCTGTACTGCGCGAACACCGAATTAAAAATCTGGAGGGTGTTCAGAGGGAAAGATTTGGACTCCGCGAACGCCCAATTTTGTAATGCGCAGGCGTTCTCCCTCTGGGTATACCCAGGACGTACTGCGCGATCAAAGCTATTAATGGCAAAACATCGACTGTCCCTACTATGAATGCAAATTTTTTATACCAGTTTAGAAGAGCTAATTTGTTAGGAGAAAACGCTGACAAGCTTCTTTTTCTTACGTTTAGTATGTTTGATTTCGAATATTAACAGATCCAGTAATCAGAAATACTTACTTTAATGTTTATTAATGTTATTTAATGTTATTTATTTTTATTATCGCTTGTATTACCACATAATATAAATGTTTGATTTTTTTATCTTATAATTTCATATTTTTTTTATCACTCATCAGTTAATAAAAATGTAATGCACATTATACCCTATTCCACGAACATACGCCTGTTTTGGATTACTTCGATAACGAATATTTTACTGTGCAAAATAAGAAGAACGAAAGTAAATTGCAAATTACATTGTTGTTTATTGGAATAATTATTAGCGCCATTTACTTTCGTACTTCTTATGTTGCACAGTAAAATATTCGTTGTCGAAGTAATCCAAAACAGGCGTATGTTCGTGGAATGGCCCATATTTAAATTATTAACATTTAATATAATTTTAGTCACCTTCGGCTTCGGCTTCGGCCAAAAAAATCACTCGCTATCGCTCATTCTGCAAACTTTCACATGCGTGCCTTAAACGTGTACTTTTAACATTTATATCATAAATAACTATTAAAGGAATTTACTACTACTACTTTCGGTTTACAGCGTCCTCCGATGCCTTCCGACTAATAACCGCCAGTCTTCTCTGTTTAACCATAGACCTGGAGGATTTCTCTTTCCTTTAGTTCTTTTCTAATTCCCTTTCTCCAGCTTCTTCTCTGCTTTCCTCATTTCCTTTTTCCTTGTGGTGTCCACGACAAAATCTGTTTAGAGATCCTGTCTTCTGGCATTCTCCGTACATGGCCCTACCATATTAGTTGTTTTGTTTTTATGTTATCAACTATTGTATGTGTAATTCCCATCATTTCTCGTATTCTCTCATTTGGTATCCAATCTCGTCTTGATTTTCCAGCTGCTCTTCTCCAGAAGTCCATTTCTGTTACTAGTAATATTTTCTCGGTTGTTTGTTTCAGTGATTAAGCTTCACTGCCATATGTGATTACACTTTTAAGTATGGTATTGTATATGAGCTGTTTGTTCGCTTTAGATATTGTTTGGTCCTAAAGAATGCTATTCACCATGGATATGGCTTTTCTACCCTGTAGGTTTCTGTCTTTTATAGCAGCATCAAGTGTTCCGTCTTAAGTTATCTTCATGCCCAGGTACTTGTATTCATCACAGTTTTTAATTTCTACCCCATTTTATAATGTAATGGACTGCTTTATCCGTCCAATACACATGGCTGCAGTTTTCTGAATGTTGACTTCAAGACACCATTTGTTATATTCTTCTATTAGCTTCCGCGTCAAGTAACTCAAGTCGTCAGGATCCTAAGCAATCAGAATTTGGTCATCAGCGAAACATAAAGTAATCAGTCATAAAGTAATAAACATAAAAATAAATTTGGTCATCAGCGTAATGTTGTCTCGTCATTGAGAGGGATTCCCATGTCATTATATTTTCTTTTCCATAGCTTGAGTACTTGCTCCAGCTAAGTTTTGAGAAGGGTAGACGAAATACAGCAAACCTGCTTCAATCCTTTCGTGACCTTAAATCCCTCAGATATTCTTGATCCATCCAAAAAAGAAACTTTAAACTTCATGTTGCTAAATAACATGATCTAGAAAATATAACTAAATGGATTGGAAAAAAAATGATTTGTGAAGTGTGTATTTTTTTTTTACTTTCCTATTTGAGGGTTTTCGGCTTACAAAACCACCTTCAAAGATATTGTCAAAGGTTTGTAAAGTACCACTATAAAGACATTTGACTATAGCTTTGACTATGGTGCTTTAAAAACCTTTGACCATAGCTCTGAAGTTGGCTTTGCAAGCCGAAAGCGCGCAGCTCGGAAACTAAAAATTTTTACACACTTCAAAAATACTTTTCTTTTCCCATTCATTCAGTTGTCAGTTGTCACAAGCGTCTATAAAATATATTAGTCTTTTCAATTACTAGACCATACCTGTTCCATCCTTAACAAGTTGCAGTACGTGAGAGTTATCTATTAAATCTTCAGACAGTCACAATGGAAATCTTTTATAAAAATAAGTATCATTCTCTTTGCCTTTATCTGACACACCAGCTTCACTAATTATTATACAGTGCATTCATAAAGTGTGGAAACGGTCTGTTATCTCATGACTTTATTATTTTCAGAGGTAAAGCTCTGACAGGTCGATTTTTCTTTTTACATTATGATTTTTTAACGTATATCCCATAATAGTGACGTCATAGATTTGGCCGTGATGACGTCATCGATGATTTTTTTAAATGGGAATAGGGGTCGTGTGGTAGCTCATTTTTTGAAAGGTGATTCAATTCTCTATGCAGTACTATAAACATTAACATCATTATTTATACACGGTGGCCAAAAAATAATTTTGGAATTAAAATAATTGACGCCAAAAGAAGAATGTATGCAATTTATCTAACTCAAAATACATTTTACTGATGCCTTCTTCTTCTTAACGTGCCCTATCAAGTCCCCTTGATGTTGGCGATTAACATGGCGAAACTGTTTCTGTCTCGAGCTATTCTAAATAGTTGTTCTGCTTTCTGTATTCCTGTCCACTCTCGGATATTCTTCAACCAAGAGGCCTGCTTTCTACTAATTCCTCTGCGTCCTTCGATTTTACCTATCCTAATAAGTTATGTATAGAAGAATATTATACCGTTCTCCCCTTACTACGTGTCCAAAATAGGTGATCTTTCTATATATGATGTTATCAAGCAGCTCGCTGGCAGCATTTGCTCTCTTAAGGACTGCCACATTTGTCATCATAGCCGTCCATGGTATTTTCAGTGTACGTCTGTGCAGCCACATTTCAAAGGCCTCCAAACGATTAACGGTGGATATTTTTAATGTCCATGCTTTGACACCATACAAGAGGACTGACCAAATGTAACATTTAATCATGCGCTTACGAAGTTGAAGTTGCAAGTTATCATTACAGAAGGATGACGTTATTTTTAAAAATGTCGTGCGGGCTATCTCGATTCTACATTTTATCTCTTTATCTGGATCTAGTTGTTCAGTAATATGGCAACTGTTGTATTACCTACCTTAAACAAGATTATAAAAAAGAAGAAGAGTTCCTTTTGACTATTGACTTTTATAAGATATTATTAAGTTTTGAATGACGGATAAGTTTGTAACAATACATTTGTATTTTAATTAAAATAAAACTATTAAAATTAGTCTCAATTTCTATAAAGAGTTAATCCAGAGAACGAATAAAACATGGTGGCAGCTGATTTGTAAAAATACGGATGAGAAAACTCGAAAAATTTAGAGTTTGGTTAGTACAAAAATACAAAGTACGAAAACAGCACAGTTAAGCATCAATTAAAAAAAAATGCCTGATAACACTCCAGTTCAAGAATCACCGTCGATAAACCTCACTTTATCACCTCCCGAATCATTTAATTTCCATCCAAGTGATTGGGCACAATGGAAAAACCGTTTTCAACGTTTTAGACGAGGGTGTGGCCTTGATAAAGCATCTGATGGAAAACAAATTGATGTGTTAATTTATAATATGGGGCTAAGAGCTGAAGAAATATTCTCATCATTTTCACCAGTTCCAACTACATATGATGAGACATTAAAACATTTTGAAGATTATTTTATACCCCGTAGAAATATTATCTATGAAATGGCCAAATTCCTAAATCATAAGCAAGGGAGTGATACTGCAGAGAAATTTATTAATGACTTACATAGTCTATCCAAAAACATGTGATTGGGGGACTTTAAACAATGATATGGTTTTATTAGTGTTGATTATCGGAATGAGAGATACAAGCATAAGTGACAAACTGCAACTTGATGCTGCACTTACTCTCGAAAAAGCTGTAACCTGTCTAATACAACATGAAGAGCTGATCCGTCAAAAACAAAACCTAAATGAATCAAATGTTTCTGCTATAAGAGAACAATCAACTTACAAAAAATCACAGAAGCCCCGAAATTGCCAACAGTCTAGTAAAGGTGAGAAAACGAAAAAATGCCCTAGATGTGGATATGATTGGCATGATAAATTAGCAAGCTGTCCTGCAAAAAATGCTAAATGTGGTACATGCAAAAATGAAGGACACTACAGCAAGATGTGTTATAAAAATAAAAAGTCCAAAAACAAAAATGTACATGCCATTCAGCAAGATTCAGAGCCTGACAGTGACGAAAACTCTTATGTACATGAAATTAAAGCGAGTGATGACAGGAATGTGTGGACACAAAAACTACAAGTAAGCTGCAAAGAGAGAATGCTTGAACCTATCACATTCAAACTGGATACTGCTGCTGATGTAACAATGGTACCTGTCCAAGTGCTGAGTAATGTAATAAATGAACTACCTCTAAATGAATCTTCGAATAAAGTATTTAGTGCAAAAAAGCAAGAAAGATTCAAAATAGTAGGTACAGTAAAATTAAAACTAAAATATAAAAATAGGGAAATTACAGAAAATGTATTTATCTCTGAAGAGATTGATGTCCCATTGTTGAGTAGGAAAGCATGCCAAGGCTTATATTTAGTAAAAAGAATTTATTCTATAAACACTGAGACAAATTGGGTCGCAGAATACTCCTCATTATTCCAAGGACTAGGCAATATGGAGGGTGAATACAAAATTGATATAAAGGAAAATGCTGAACCATATGCTATTTCTGTACCAAGAACTGTTCCAGTTCCATTGAGAGACCACGTAAAGGAAGCTTTGGAAGAAATGCAGAGAAATGGTGTCATTGTTCCTGTAGATCATGCGACCGAATGGTGTGCCCCAATGGTAGTAAATATAAAGAAAGGAGGAAAAGGGGTCCGTATCTGTGTCGATCTGTCAAGATTAAATAAAAGTGTCAAACGTCAGTTTCACCCAATTCCCGTAGTAGAGCTACAACTTGCAGAGATTAGAGGGGCTAAATACTTTAGCAAACTTGATGCAAATCATGGATTCTGGCAACTTAATTTAGCCGAAGAATCAAGAGACTACACAACCTTTTTAACCCCATTTGGAAGATTTAAATTCCAGAAATTACCTTTCGGCATTACATCGGCACCAGAGGAATTCCAGAAAAGAATGTCACGAGTCCTTGAAGGAGCAAAAAATACTCTAGTCCATATGGATGATGTGCTGGTTTGGGGAAACACAAAAGAGGAACACGATGACCGCCTAAGAGAAGTGCTCGAGAGAATCAAAAAAGCACGTATAACCTTGAATAAGGGCAAAACTGAATTATGTAAGCAGAAAATCGATTTCTTGGGATTTGTGTTATCGAAGGATGGGGTAGCACCAGATCCAGGCAAGGTGAAAGCAATTGTAGACATGGAAGCACCAAAAAATGTCAAGGAAGTTCAACGCCTTATGGGCACTGTAACATTCCTAGCGAAATTTATCCCTAATAGGAGTGAGATTATGCAACCAATTACAAGTTTAGTTAGTCCAAGCAATGCATTTCTATGGGGCCCAGCACAAAAGGAGGCGTTCCAGAAAATAAAAGAATTGCTTATATCAGCACCTTGTTTAACAATGTATGATGCAAATAAACCTACAATCCTATCCAGTGACGCTTCTATCAAAGGACTGGGAGCTGTATTACTTCAAGTTGAAGGTGGTCATAAGAAACCTGTAGCATACATCTCGAGGACTTTGACTCCAGCTGAACAAAATTATGCAAACATAGCAAGAGAAGCACTAGCTCTGACCTGGGCAAGCGATCGACTAAAGAGTTTTCTGATAGGAAAACAATATACCATAGAGACCGATCACAAGCCACTTATACAAATATTTAAAACTAAGCATCTCGATGATCTGTCCCCAAGACTTCAAATGTTTAGAAAGCGCATGATGCGTTATGACTACAATATTGTATATACCCCAGGGAAAAATTTATATATTGCTGATACTTTATCTCGTAAACCCATACCTTCAGAAGATGACAAAGAATTAGAAGAAGAAATCGATGCCTTCATTCATGGAGTCACTCTTGCAGGTATTCACACATCTGACGAGAATGTAACACGAGTTGCTAACTCACAAAGCAATGATCAAACCTGTAATCAACTGAAGAACTACATAATGGGAGACTGGCCTCACAAGTCTGCATTATCAGGTGATGTTAAACCATACTACCCAGTACGTCATGAACTATCAGTTGTGGATGGTATCCTTCTTAGAGAAAACCGTATGATCATTCCATGTGAGCTCAGGGCAATGATGTTGGAAAAATTGCACGCTGGTCACTTTGGAATAACTAAAACTCGTCGTCGTGCTCTGGGAACGATGTGGTGGCCAAGAATTTCTCAAGAGATAGAAGCCAAAGTAAGATCTTGTCCTATCTGTATTCAAAATTCGACAAACTATCATGAACCTTTATTGCCAGCTAAATTTCCAGATTATCCATGGCAAGTGATATCAATGGACCTTTTTAAAACTGAAGGAAAATGGTATATCGTCGTAACTGATAACTATTCCAGATTTTTGAAGTACTTCCTGTTCAGAACATGAGATCACAGGAAGTAATAAACATCTGCAAAACAATATTTGCAAGATATGGTATACCACAGTTGGTTTGTTCCGACACTGGAACACAATTTCATGCTGTTGAAACATCAGAGTTCCAACAGTTCGCAAGAGAATGGGGGTTCTCTACATCGAGAAGTAGCCCACAATTCCACCAAGCAAATGGCGCAGCAGAAGCTGCTGTAAAAGTCGCAAAAACCTTAATAAAGAAGAATAAGAACAATATAGAGATAGCACTTCTGTCCTATCGAAACACACCACTAGAGAACGGATTCAGTCCATCCGAAATGATGTTTGGAAGAAAATTGAGAGATAATCTACCATCAATCGCATTAGCTGAATTTAAATCATCAAAAAAGCTAGTAAGCGCGGAGAGGAAGTACCGCTCGAAATATAAAAAATTATATGATGGAAAACATGGACCGAAGAATTTGAGTCGACTTCAAATTGGTGATTTTGTATGGATCACAGACCTGAAACGACATGGTGAAATCAGAAGTTAATCCAAGATCATACATAGTTAAGACCGCCATAAGCACCATAAGGAGAAACCGCTTTCATCTGATCCCTGCTCCATATCTAAGCAGTATCCCCGATGGAGTATTGAAACAACTGCCAGGGATTCAACAAACAAATTCGACTCCAGAAACTACACCGACTACTCAACAACTAACATCCCAAACACCAACAAACATTGAGAAAGGTAGTCAGGAAGTGGAAAGTCACCCAACTCAACCCAAAACGCCTGTACGACTTCCAACGCCAACGAAAACTGATGGACCATTTAATATTGAGCAGAGTAAGAATACAACGCGCTCTGGGAGAGCGGTTGTCAGACCTTTACGCTATCGTGAAGATTAGTCAGTAGTTATGTTGAAGATGTATCATCTTGAGGGGGGATGTTGTATTACCTACCTTAAACAAGATTATAAAAAAGAAGAAGAGTTCCTTTTGACTATTGTCTTTTATAAGATATTATTAAGTTTTGAATGACGGATAAGTTTGTAACAATACATTTGTATTTTAATTAAAATAAAACTATTAAAATTAGTCTTAACTTCTATAAAGAGTTAATCCAGAGAACGAATAAAACAGCAACCAAGATATTTAGAACTGGGTACTCTTTGAATTATATGACATATGACAATTATATGACATACAGTTGAGTCCGGGAATCTTTACCCGTGCGTCATCATTTAAAGCATACGAAATAAGTCGATGATAAGTCGGAAATTAAAATTTACTAAACGCAACAGCAAGTGACAGTGGGCAGCTACTGATCCTATCACGGGTTGAAATTTGAGTTATCAAATATGTGTTTTATCTCGCCAGGTATTAATGACCCACGGGTAAAGATTCCTGGACTCAACTGTATATTACTGATGCCACATAATATAAAAAAAGTTTATTTCATAAACAAACATTGCTTTTCGCTTAAATTAAATGTCAAACAACCACACCTGCCTCTTGACAGTTTGAACATTTAATTTAAGCGAAAAGCAATGTTTGTTTGTCAAATAAACATTTTTTTTCTCTTTTCTGACAGCAGTAAAATGTATTTTCAGTTAAATTACATTTATTCTTCTGTTTGTGGCAATTAATTTAATTCAAAAATTATTGTTTTGGCCACCTTATATAAATAATAATGTTAATCACTGAATAGAGAATTGGATCACCTTTCAAATGAGCTAACACACGACCCCTATTCACATTTAAAAATATTATCGATTTAAAAATAAAAATCGACCTGTCAGAGCTTTAACTCTGATAATAATTAAGTCATGAGATAACAGACCATTTCCACACTTTATGAATGCACTGTATAAAAAAAAATGGAAATTCAGTGGAATTCATTATTTCTTGTTAGGATTCGGACAAGGACACGACCTGATTAGAATGGACCAGGTAGGGTGTGCAATGGCAGAACTCTCGATTCCATAAAACTGATGTAGCTTGTCAAATTCCGAGGTCAAACAGATACAGATACGTAACGTTCATGTCGTCCAAGAAATTTGAATTCCAACGCATTCGTGGACCATTTCCACAAACTTCCTAGTAATCGCCTTGCTAAGTTAATCTGGGAGGAGGCCCCGGCAGGGAGAAGGTCCTTAGGGCGCCCACGAATGCAGTGGAGAGATAACATATTTATTGTTAGATTTAAGAATAATGGGGCTACCCATCGACCCAACTATCGTGGACAACCATGTGAGATCGAAACAAGTTGTGCAACCAGACAGAAAGTGCTGTTTCACATTATAAGAATTGAAGAGGTGGATTCCAAAAGGTCTTAAGTCAAAAAAGTAAATTTTTCAGGAACAAATTTTTTCTATGTTTAAGAATATAATTAAATGTTACTTTGGAATAGAATCAGTCATGTAATTTGCAGGTTCAAATTCTTGTTTCAAGAGAATTTAAAATAAGATTTGAAAACAAAATCATGGCTTCTAAGAAGTTAAACATTTGTTTTTTTTTCAAAACGACCTTAAGTCAGTGACTTAAGCACTTTTGGAAAATTCATGTGGGAGACAACTGCATAGAACAAGGCATGACTAAGGCACTTTTGGAAAACATTACTGATTTGTAATCTGTATAGTATACTTGACTTAAGCTGTTATGGCATGAATTGTTTTTCTAATGTTAGAAATGATGCTCTAGAATCAGATCCAACTAAAACCACAAAATGTGAAAAAAATGACTTAAGCCCTTTTGGAATCCACCTCTTCAATTTTGAACGTGCGAGGGTTTTCTCGTGCGGTAGTTTTGACGCACTTGTGCTTTTCACACAATAAGAATTGAGTCGCACGAAGATATTTTGCTGTGTTGTTTGGTATATTAGTTTTATTTACACTTTGTGGATGAGGTCAGTGCATGATACGATGCCTGATATGTATCATTACGATGTATCATTACAAATGGGTATTTTTGTCCATACTTTTGTTCTAATATACTGTAATGAGTATTTAATTCATTTGCAATTTCTATTTTGTCAGTTATTATTTGTTACGTTTTTAATTTGTTTTTATATTCGTTGAGATTATTAATTAATTAATTAATTCGTTGTATTAATTTGAAATAATTTCACGCAAGACGCGACGACCGCCTTACTCCAGTCTTCCGAGTCGTTTACCCTATCAAACTAAATATAATTTCGTAGAATAAAAGGTATAGTTATATTATATGGAGGTAAATCACATTATAGCGTTGTGGTTACTTTATTGTCGAAGAAATAGAAATAAGAGGAACCGAGTTAATTGGGTCCATCCTATGAACGCAAAAAGATACGATTTATAGATTTTTATTTTAACTATTTAGAATGGGAAATAAGCCACAATATTATAAAAAATGATTTTTATTTAACGTTTCGACGCCCAAATCGGGTGCCTTTGTCAAAATACAAAATACTATTAATATAAACAAAAATGTTGTTGCTTAGTAAAAAAATTCTTCTAATAATTTATTTAATTTGACTCATTTATATCGGCAATTCAGATACATATGATATATTTTAAAGTAGAAGACTTTAAAATGATATTGCCAATATTTATGAGTTGCATTCCTGGGACGACTTTACTGAAAGATAGTTCATTCGATTACATGAAATCAACCCCAACTCAAGAATATCCGTCACAAAAAAAAAAAAAAATATCATAGCATGTGATCTGTCTTTAAAAAGACAACCACATGCAACGGTGACATTAAAATTCTCGCGTTAGAGATCTCATAGTAAATCACGAGGGAAAACCAGGAAAAACCTCGTGATACTATCCCGACATCGTAAGTATTTGGTCTTACATTTAATTTACTCTCAAAATTAATACCAAATTCTGACTTTACTATAATTTTGTTTAAATTATAAATAATATCAATAATACATGGGTATATAAGTAATACTAAAATATAAAATATGTACTAACTCGACTATTGACTTACTAATTGTGGTATTTTCTTTCTATTGACTTCCTCTTTCAGTATGGGTATCCACATCCTACTGCATTCCACCGAGGAATTTGCGACACAATTGGTTTCGTTTAGCATAATTAGAGCCGCTTCTTTGATTTTTCTCTTTTTACTATCTGTTTCTTTCAGGACTATACTTGAATCTCTCCACTGAACTCTATGTTCATTATCCCATGCGTGTTGACATATTTGAGATCTATCAAATTCTCTATTTTTAATATAAGATTGATGTTCACTTATTCTAACGTTTAATGGTCTTGATGTTTCACCTATATAAAACTGTTCGCATTCACAAGGTATTTTATAAATACAATTCTTTGTCCTTTCTTGTTCATTGTTAGGTTTAGTTTTAGATAGAATAGATCTCAATGTGTTGGTTGTTTTGAATGTTGTTGAAATGTTGAATTTATGTAATCGAATGAACTATCTTTCAGTAAAGTCGTCCCAGGAACGCAACTCATAAATATTGGCAATATCATTTTAAAGTCTTCTACTTTAAAATGTATCATATGTATCTGAATTGCCGATATAAATGAGTCAAATTAAATAAATTATTAGAAGAATTTTTTTACTAAGCAACAACATTTTTGTTTATATTAATAGTATTTTGTATTTTGACAACGGCACCCGATTTGGGCGTCGAAACGTTAAATAAAAATCATTTTTTATAATATTGTGGCTTATTTCCCATTCTAAATAGTTAAAATTGTAAAAATGCCACAAGAAAATAGCTTCAGAACAACAATAGATTTTTATGTTCACACATATATTGACACCCTCTATACTCAACGCTAATTGCAACTATGTAAAATAAAGTTTATTATAATATACTTAGCAGTTTTAATAACTGTTGTTATCAGTAACATATAATTAATTTTGATGTGTTTACCAAATTATTTTTTTCTTTATCACCTAATTCGTTAAATTCACTGTTAACACACATAATAATAATGTAAATAAAATTAATATACCACACAACACAGCAAAATATCTTCGTGCGACTCAATTCTTATTGTGTGAAAAGGACAAGTGCGTCAAAACTATCGCACGAGAAAACCCTTGCACGTTCAAAATTCTTATAATGTGAAACAGCACAAAATGTTTCTACCGGTCTTTCCATATGGAGTAGAAACTGCAATTTTCATTTCGTCATCAACTAAAGTGATGATGACGAAATGAAAATTGCATTATTGAACTTTTCCACACACGTACATGCCCACAAATCTTTTCCCATTTTTAAATAGAAATTGGGTAAAATTTCTGATCTCGGATACATTTGGTATAACCGATTTTCAAAATTATACATTCGTTGGAAAGGTAATGATCATGATGATTTAAATTTTCAAAATTTATGGGACGAGGCCATAAAACCCAAACCCGTGTATCAGTGACTGGTTGATATATGGATTAAAGAGTCTTTTTATAAGCTTTAAGATGGGATATGGCCCATTTTTCAATTCGGTCAGGTTATGCCAGAATCTAAAAATTAGCGTAGGTATATACAGAGTCGCATATGGGGGGTGTGCGCCCCTGGCGTGAACCGAAAACTACCGTTTTCTGGGATATAGTATGGTATAACTAGACCCAAACCCAGACATCCAAAGTGAAAGTTATCCTCCAACACCAAATTGTTCTATATGGTCCACATAATGTTCAGAAAAAAGTCACAACATTTTGAGCGTCGGGTTTGGAGGGAGAGGGGGGAGAAATCGGTAAATTCGTAGTTTTTTATGTTTTTCATCAAAATTTCTAAAACTATGCGGTTTAGCATGAACAACCTTTTGTACAAAAATGTTCTACATTAAATTTGAAATAAAAAAGGCCCTATGCATAATCCTTCTAAAATAAACGGTTCCAAAATTACGGAGGTAGTATAGTATAACTGGTCCAAAGAAAGGCCTAACCCAAATATCCAAAGTAAAAGTTTTCATCCAACACCAAATTGTCCTATATGGTCCACATGTTGTTCAGTAAAATGTTACACCATTTTGAGCGTCCCGGTTGGGGCGGAGTTGGGGGAGGAGTCGGTAATTTAGTAGTATTTTTACGTTTTTCGTCAATATTTCTAAAACTATGCTTTAGCGTAAACAATGTTCTATACAAAAATTTTCTACATAAAATTTAAAACAAAAAAATGTCCTTTACATAATTGTTATAAAATCAACGGTTCCAGAATTATGGAGGGTGAAAAGTGGAGGTTTTCGATACTTTTTATATATTTTGGGCAATTTATAATATTAGTACTGATAAAAGAAATTTTCTTTAACAGGATTGTGTTTTGTAAATAAAATTTGCAATTTCAGTGTCCGACCAACCTCACCACCCAAAATCATCATCAATTGCCCAAATAATATAAAAAGTATCGAAAAACTCTACTTTTCACCATCCGTACCTCTGGAACCGTTGATTTTATAACAATTATGTATAGGACCTTTTTTGTTTTAAATTTTATGTTGAACATTTTTATATAGAACACTGTTTACGCTAATGCATAGTTTTAGAAATATTGACGAAAAACGTAAAAAACTACTAATTTACCAACTTCTCCCCCATCTCCCCCCAAACCGGACGCTCATATAGAACAATTTGGTGTTGGAGGAAAACTTTTACTTTGGATGTCTGGCTTAGGCCTCTTTTTGGACCAATTACATTATACTACCTCCGTAACTTTGGAACCGTTCATTTTAGAAGGATTATGCATAGGACCTTTTTTATTTCAAATTTAATGTAGAATATTTTTGTATAAAAGGTTGTTCATGCTAAACCGCATAGTTTTAGAAATTTTGACGAAAAACGTAAAATACTACGAATTTACCGATTTCTCCCCCCTCCCCCCCAAACCCGACGCTCAAAATGGTATGACTTTTTTCTGAACATTATGTGGACTATATAGAACAATTTGGTGTTGAAGGATAACTTTAATTTTGGATGTCTGGGTTATGCCATCTTTTGGATCCATTGTATCATACTAATAATAGCTTGCTAATTTTTGTATTAATAAATGAATATTGAAATGTACTATCTATTAAAATTTAAGGTCAATTTTAAACGATATTTACGTAGATATTTGATTTGCCAATATATTGTACGCAAATCGTACTTACATACCTACGTAATACGTATTATGAAACTTAACAGCAAAACAATAACAAATTTGATTATGACGTAACTTTTAATTAATTCCTTTAGTATTTAAAGTAGGCACAGTTTTAGACAATTTTGAATATGATTTTAAATTTAATATTCACGAAATTGTATTTGCAAATTAGGTGTACAAAAGGAATCAGTATCAAATCGTCTTTTTCAACATTCTTCCAATTTATTTTTCGTTTATATATTTTTTCCAAATCCTACCTTTTTGTAATTCCTTTAACAACCATATTTTTCCTTTTTTTAAGTAGTCACTTAAGAAAGGTACTCTGCCGAAACAGATGTAGTGACATTAAATCATAATAAATTTTGTGGAAGGATTGAAAACAAAAGTTTTCAGTGTTTAATTGTTAGATAAAATGAATTCTAATCGAGTAACGGTCGAATCTATCAATTATTTAATATAATTTTCAACATTAATATCACAAGAGAATGAGAAAATAGAAAATAATGCGACGATTTTTCAAAAACTTGTGGGCTCGGGTGCCGAATGGCAACAATTTTGAGAAACAAATAGGGAACTTGCACATTTTTTTATTACATAATTGTATAAAAATGAGATTTCCAAAATTTCATGCTTCAAAAACTTTTAATAACTTAGAAGTACAAATTTAAAGTCTTGTGTATTTTAAAATAGTTCAAGCGACCCGTGACGTCACATAGTTTAACTATATGGTTCCGTTTATAGTTGTATTTAGGTATATTCTTCTGCTTCTTCTTTATTTTATTGGCCTCCACCTACTTCGGTATTTGGTCAGCTCGTCGTCGCGGAATAAAGGAAAAATATTTATATTCTAATGACATTCATCGTATGTCATTGTAATAACTTATACCAGTTTGTTGAGATTGGAGTTTGATATAGTTATTGAAGGAAAGGAAAGAAGGTTTACTATGGAAAATAAAACCATTTTGTAAAAGTACAAATTTTCTATGAATATCAAAAACGATCAAAAACACTTGTAACGTCACATAACTGCATTTTCTACTAACGTTTATAATGTCTAATTTAAAATTATATACAATTTTGTTTACTTTGTTGGTTCAGAATGTAAACATATAGCCCGATGACGTCACTACGCGTTTTGGGCTGGCTGGTATAATTTTAATTTTTAATCGTCTTTAGGGGCCAAACGAAAAACAAACAAAACTTTTTTATCTTTGATACATGTTTTAAATTATGTTCTGTTGTGATTTATAACATTTTTTTCGGATTTAAAATTTTACGCAAGTTCCCTATTATAGCATTATGTTCTTATTTATTCTTACTATGGTGTAATATTCGTAAGATTATTTTTTAATACTTACAGACAAAATTCAAGTCTTTGCCAATAAACATTCAGTGACATTTATCACAATTAATATTTTTCTACTTGTCAAAGTGAACAGCACAGTTTAGCAAATATTCAGACGAAGATATCAATAAAATATTAGTTAAATTTATTCACAAAAATACAGTTCATGAAATAATCTTACCGAATTACACTCGAGCGCGTAAAATTGCGGATTTTTATTGTCCTCGTGACAATTTGATATTGGGTGCAGAACTAAATTATGGTTTATTTTCTTAAATTTCACAATTGACAATTTTGTCAAAACGAAGGATCTTGGTGTAATTAAACAGAAACAAAAATTATTCCCAGTACCTAAAATTAAAAATTATTCCCAATTTAATAAATGTATATTATTCCCAGTATCTAAACATAGTTTCAAAAGTTATGCATCACCCAACATTATGCTCATTTTCATCGTTGATTTTTTCGTGAACAGATTAACGGATTCTGCTAATTATTTTTTATTATTTTAGATTTTTCTTTGGTATTTACACATAGCCCGGAAAGTAGTGTCTTTGACCGGAGCATTTTAGCATAGCTGTTTTTTTTTTATTTATTTAGGTGCTCCGAAGCTTATTAACCAATGCTGTGTGAGCTAGCCCAAAACCGGGGCTTTTAGGCAAGGAAAGATAAAATATGAAACTAGATGGAAAAACCCTACAACTTATATGTCAAATATTTATCTTCGTGCCTTTCATCCATAATGGCCTAGAATACCTGGCTCCTGGCTTTCACTCAGACGAGTCGGGTTCGATTCCCGGCATCGGAAATGTTTTTTGGTTTTAAAATTGACATTTTGATTTGAAAAATAATTATTTTTATAATACCACGTTTTTATTATTTATTCGACACAATATAAAAAAGTCTATATATGTTCCTTATAGAATCGTAAACTATGCATTTTATCATTTATTATGATAACCTTAAGGGGATGGGTACGAACTTTCTGCTTCAATGCTATTTAAACGGGATTCATTTTTTTTCGAATCCTGAGAAAACTAATAAGTGTTTATGAAAAATTTAAACGCGAAATGAAATATTACGTTATTACCGAGGGCCGAAAGTCCCCGAAAATTTCTATAATGTATATTTTAATAAGTTACAGGGATGAAAAACTAAGAGAACATTTAGTGTGATTTTTAATTTCAAATATCTCATTCAAAAGAAACTTTTTATTCATTCTAAGGGACTTTCGGGAATCGGTAATAAAATAGTCTTTTATTCTTCGATTAAATTTTTCAAAAATACTTATTAGTTTTCTCAGGATTCGAAAAAATAAATGATTACATTTAAAATATATTGAAAATTTTGACAGGCGTCAAAATTTTGCATTTTGTTCCTTTCCACTTAAGCAAAGTTGTTGTACAAGAACCCCTGAAGGTTTCTGAATTATTGGTACGACCAATCTCAGACCCTATTTTACTTTATATCAGGCCCGAGGCACGACACAGTTTTCGGGACCCTAAATACGATTTAATAATAATAATAATACCACCTTCTTTAAATGAATTAATTATTTAATAGAAATATATGTAGTTGCACCAGAAATTTAAATTTTTATTAACAAGAAATAAAATGTATATTTAAACAATAGTTAAAATTATTGATGAAATGAAATTAAATATTGACCCTTTTTCGCATTTAAGATGAAACAGCTCTATATTTTGGCTATCAAAATAAATACAGATTTGAAGTTTTGCACAGTCATACAGGATAAAGGTTTACATTTTTTAAGATGCTCAACTGAAATTTTAATTTTAATCGTGGGCTACTGCGAATCCACAAACTGGATAAACTTATATCTTTGCTTTGCGTTAGAGATATCGGAAAAGTTATTTAAAAAAGTACCTCCAAATCTTATTCTAACCCCACATACCAAAATTTCATGACAAAATTCGCACTTTTAGTTTTTCATTATTTGTAGTCAGGATGCTAAAACTTAAAATTGTCTGGCCCGAGATGCATCTATGGACAGACGAATTTTACGATCCTGACTATACAAATACTGAAAACCTAAAAGTGCGAATTTTGTCATGAAATTTGGTATGTGGGGTTAAAATAAGATTTGGAAGTACTTTTTTAAATAACTTTTTCCGATATCTCTAACGCGAAGCAAAATATAGAAAATTTACCCTGTTTGCGGATTCGCAGTAGGCGGCGATTAAAATTTAAATTTCAGTTGAGTATGTATCTTACAAAATGTAAACCTTCAACCTGTATGACCGCAAAACTTCAAATCAGTATTTATTTTAATAGCTGAAATATAGAGCTGTCTACATCTTAAATGCGACACACTGTATTTAAACAATATTTAATAGTTTAAATATAAATTTTATTTATTTTGAATAAAAATTTAAATTTTTGAATAAAAAGTTAAATACCTAATTAATTCATTTAAAAAAGTTTTAGCCATACGGCTCACACTCCCTCTAACGGGAAAATTTACTCATCCCAAAAGGATTGAGCTCTGGTGGGACTCTTTCCATGTTATCGAGCCCTAGGTGACTTGGTATGCAGGTGTATCTCCCAAAAATTTTCGTACAGTTCTGGCCGTCGCGAGTACTACAGCTTTCTGCATGGACTTATAAAGATGTTCATTAAGACCCAGCTTTTTTAAGATTTCGAATAGGGTCTTCGGAATGACTCCAGTAGTAGACAATAATAATCGGTATTGTCTGGGTACTTTGTCATTCTTCATTGTCTCCGTACTTGAATTTCCAGATCTCTGTACTTGGCAATCTTTTCAGTAAATTTAGTACGTAGATTATTGTTGTTAGGAATCGCCACATCAGTGAGTGTTGTTTGTCTTGTTCATTTATTGACTAATACGAGATCTGGTCCATTATGTGCCACTGTTTGGTCTGTGAGCACAGTGCGGTCCCAGTATAGCTTATAGTTGTCATTCTTAAGCATACTCTCAGGAACGTATTGATAATATGGGAGTTGGCCCGTTTGGAGAAGTCCCAGTTTGATGGCTATCTGTTGATGAAGGATCTTTCCAACTGAGTTATGCCGTTCCTTGTATTCAGTGGCAGACAATGCCTGGCAGCCCCCGGTAATATGTTGGATGGTCTCTTGAGCTTGACATCCATATCGATATCTGTCGTTTCGAACCTGAGGGTTTTCGACGATATATTTCAGGTAATTTCTGGTTGGTATAACCTGATCCTGAATGGCCAGTAATGAACCTTCCGTTTCGGGGAACAGATTTCCTGATGTCAACCAGTAGTTCGGCGTTATATTGTCGACATAATGTTGGCTGACCTCATTGGGATGTCGCCCGTGCAGAGGTTTACCCATCCAGGTGCGCAAAAATTTTCGACGCCGAGAATCGAACCCGACCCGCCTGGGTGAAAGCTAGGTATTCTAGGCCATTATTAATGTAACTCACGCAGATAAATATTTGACATATATGTTGTTCTAGGGTTTTTCCATCTAGTTTCATATTTTAGCTTTTCTTGCCTAAAAGCCCCGGTTTTGGGCCAGCTGACACAGCACTTGTTAATTAGCTTCGGAACACCTAACTAAATAAAAAAACAGCCATGCTAAGATGCTCCGGTCAAATTTGACACTACCTCCCGGGCTAACAGTTCTGCAAATACTTACTCAAACTTCTTTTTTGAATTCATACCGGGTGGAAGAAAAAATACGTTTGTCTGATGTTAAGTTTGAGACACCCTGTATGGAGGACAAGGTATAAATTTGGGTATACATCGAAATCGTATTATAGTATTATGATTTGTAGTCTTTAGAAACAAAGAAAATATACGACCTTATTCTTTAACATGACGTCTTTTAATTGAAACAAAACAAAATTAGCAATAAAAAATAACAATTAACAAATCTTTAAAAACAAAAAGGCACGTAACGTTAACAATTCTGGTCGACACCTTAAGGGTTATTTGTCGACCAAGTGAGCGGTATGCAGGGTGCAACATAAGAGAGACGAGATTGTTTAATGGAGGCTCTGTGATGTTTGGGGGTAGAATTTCCTTGAGGGTAAGCACGGATTTGGTGTTTACATGGAGGTTCTTTAAATAGCGAGAGGTCCATTGCACAGATTTTCATTCTTTGAACACTCTGTTCCTTTCGCACTAGATAATGAAAATAATTTCATATTAGTGGTATCTTAGTGGTAAGAAAACCATTTCTATTCTGTCGCCTGGTATAAGTACAAAAAAAAAGTTTGAGTAAACCTTTGCCCAATTGTGTAAACGCCAAAGAAAAATCTAAAATAATTTTAAAAATAGCGGAATCAGTTAATCTGTTCACGAAAAAATCAACTATGTAAATGAGCATAATGTTAGGTGATGCATAACTTTTGAAACTATTTGTATAATAATAATAATGTGATTAGACAGAATTAAACACGTGATGAAAAATCTTACTACAAAACTGGAAATTAAAATCATTAAAAAATAATTAATGGAACATAACCTTAAGCAAGTAGGTACACTATACATAGCTTGTGAAAAATATGAGTAACGGAAAAACTAAATAAATTATTTGCACAAGAGCTCTAAAATTCTATATTAATTTTAGAGAACTAGTGCAATTTGTTGCGATTATTTCATGAATAAAACTGTTCAAAACCAAAATTTTATTATAATTTATTTATGTAAGTACAAAATTAGTACAATTAAACACACAGTTGTTATAAATATTTCACGGTTGAAAGTCATCACTTTTATAATTTTTAAAACATTAATTGTCATTAATGTCACTGAATGTATTTTTCGTAGCAACGAAGGGCATCTGACGTAATATAGTTGACGACGGGAAATTATCAAAAATTATCAATTTAATTTAGATTTATTTAGTTTTCTATTGGTCAGAATCTCCTATGAATGAAATAATCAGTAGTAATTGCCACAAGAGCTCTGAAATTCTATATTAATTTCAGAGGTCGAGTGCAATTTGTTGCGATTATTTCATGAATAAAACTGTTCAAAACCAAAATTTTATTGTAATTTATTTAAGTACCATTAAACACACAGTTTTTATAAATATTTCACGATTGAAAGTCATCACTTTTATAATTTTTAAAACATTAATTGTCATTAATGTCACTGAATGTATTTTTCGTAGCAACGAAGGGCATCTGACGTAATATAGTTGACGACGGGAAATTATCAAAAATTATCAATTTAATTTAGATTTCCATAGCTTTCTATTGGTCATCAGAATCTCCTATGAATGAAATAATCAGTAGTAATTGCACAAGAGCTCTAAAATTCTATATTAATTTTAGAGATCGAGTGCAATTTATTGCAATTATTTCATGAATAAAACTGTTCAACACCAAAATTTTATTGTAATTTATTTATGTAAGTACAAATTAGTACAATTAAACACACAGTTCTTCTTCTTCTTTTTGCATAGACAAGACTCTGTCTGGTTTTTCAATGTGCCTTTAGTAAGTTGTCGTTCCATCGTTTTCGTGGTCTTCCCACTGATCGTCTTCCTGTTGGGGAACCGTCTCTTCGCTGTCCTCACTACCCTATTTGTTGTCATTCGGCTTATGTGGTCATTCCATTCTATTCTTCTGTTTCTTACCCAGTTATTAATGTTATCCACCTTGCATCTCCGTCGTATATCTGTACTTCTAGCTCTGTCCCATTGAGTCTTACCATCGATTTTTCCGGAATGGGACGTTTCATCGCCGCCATTTCGATGCCGCCGTTTCGATGCCGCCGGTTCATCGCCAGTCCATTTCATCGCCGTCATATCTCGCATTTCCTAGAATTCCTAATTAATACTAAAAATAAATAATAATTGTAACTGTCAAAAATTCGGAAATATATGAGATAGCGATTAATTGACTGGTGATGAATCGGCCGGCATCGGCATCGAACTGGCGGCATCGAAACGGTGGCGATGAAACGTCCTAGACCCGATTTTTCGAAGGGTTTTCATCTCCGCTGTTTCGAACAATATTTTTGTCCTCTCTGTGTCGGGTCGTGTTTCTGCCGCGTATGTTGTTATAAATATTAATTTGACGGTAGAAAGTCATCACTTTTATAATTTTTAAAACATTAATTGTCGTTAATGTCACTGAATGTATTTTTTCGTAGAAACGAAGGGCATCTGACGTAATATACTTGATGACGGGAAATTATCAAAAATTATCGATTTAATTTAGATTTATTTAGTTTTCTATTGGTCAGAATCTCCTATGAATGAAATAATCAGTAGTAATTGCACAAGAGCTCTGAAATTCTATATTAATTTCAGAGGTCGAGTGCAATTTGTTGCGATTATTTCATGAATAAAACTGTTCAAAACCAAAATTTTATTGTAATTTATTTAAGTACCATTAAACACACAGTTGTTATAAATATTTCACGGTTGAAAGTCATCACTTTTATAATTTTTAAAACATTAATTGTCATTAATGTCACTGAATGTATTTTTCGTAGCAACGAAGGGCATCTGACGTAATATAGTTGACGACGGGAAATTATAAAAAATTATCAATTTAATTTAGATTTCTATAGCTTTCTATTGGTCATCAGAATCTCCTATGAATGAAATAATCAGTAGTAATTGCACAAGAGCTCTAAAATTCTATATTAATTTTAGAGATCGAGTGCAATTTGTTGCAATTATTTCATGAATAAAACTGTTCAACACCAAAATTTTATTGTAATTTATTTATGTAAGTACAAATTAGTACAATTAAACACACAGTTCTTCTTCTTCTTTTTGCATAGACATGACTCTGTCTGGTTTTTCAATGTGCCTCTAGTAAGTTGTCGTTCCATCGTTTTCGTGGTCTTCCCACTGATCGTCTTCCTGTTGGGGAACCGCCTCTTCTCTGTCCTCACTACCCTAGTTGTTGTCATTCGGCTTATGTGTTCATTCCATTCTATTCTTCTGTTTCTTACCCAGTTATTAATGTTATCCACCTTGCATCTCCGTCGTATATCTGTACTTCTAGCTCTGTTCCATAGAGTCTTACCATCGATTTTTCCGGAATGGGACGTTTCATCGCCGCCGTTTCGATGCCGCCGGTTCATCGCCAGTCCATTTCATCGCCGTCATATCTCGCATTTCCTAGAATTCCTAATTAATACTAAAAATAAATAATAATTGTAACTGTCAAAAATTCGGAAATATATCAGATAGCGATTAATTGACTGGCGATGAATCGGCCGGCATCGGCATCGAACTGGCGGCATCGAAACGGCGGCGATGAAACGTCCTAGACCCGATTTTTCGAAGGGTTTTCATCTCCGCTGTTTCGAACAATCTTTTTGTCCTCTCTGTGTCGGGTCGTGTTTCTGCCGCGTATGTTGTTATAAATATTAATTTGACGGTAGAAAGTCATCACTTTTATAATTTTTAAAACATTAATTGTCATTAATGTCACTGAATGTATTTTTTCGTAGAAACGAAGGGCATCTGACGTAATATACTTGATGACGGGAAATTATCAAAAATTATCGATTTAATTTAGATTTATTTAGTTTTCTATTGGTCAGAATCTCCTATGAATGAAATAATCAGTAGTAATTGCACAAGAGCTCTGAAATTCTATATTAATTTCAGAGGTCGAGTGCAATTTGTTGCGATTATTTCATGAATAAAACTGTTCAAAACCAAAATTTTATTGTAATTTATTTAAGTACCATTAAACACACAGTTTTTATAAATATTTCACGATTGAAAGTCATCACTTTTATAATTTTTAAAACATTAATTGTCATTAATGTCACTGAATGTATTTTTCGTAGCAACGAAGGGCATCTGACGTAATATAGTTGACGACGGGAAATTATCAAAAATTATCAATTTCATTTAGATTTCTATAGCTTTCTATTGGTCATCAGAATCTCCTATGAATGAAATAATCAGTAGTAATTGCACAAGAGCTCTAAAATTCTATATTAATTTTAGAGATCGAGTGCAATTTGTTGCAATTATTTCATGAATAAAACTGTTCAACACCAAAATTTTATTGTAATTTATTTATGTAAGTACAAATTAGTACAATTAAACACACAGTTCTTCTTCTTCTTTTTGCATAGACATGACTCTGTCTGGTTTTTCAATGTGCCTCTAGTAAGTTGTCGTTCCATCGTTTTCGTGGTCTTCCCACTGATCGTCTTCCTGTTGGGGAACCGTCTCTTCGCTGTCCTCACTACCCTATTTGTTGTCATTCGGCTTATGTGGTCATTCCATTCTATTCTTCTGTTTCTTACCCAGTTATTAATGTTATCCACCTTGCATCTCCGTCGTATATCTGTACTTCTAGCTCTGTTCCATAGAGTCTTACCATCGATTTTTCCGGAATGGGACGTTTCATCGCCGCCGTTTCGATGCCGCCGTTTCGATGCCGCCGGTTCATCGCCAGTCCATTTCATCGCCGTCATATCTCGCATTTCCTAGAATTCCTAATTAATACTAAAAATAAATAATAATTGTAACTGTCAAAAATTCGGAAATATATCAGATAGCGATTAATTGACTGGTGATGAATCGGCCGGCATCGGCATCGAACTGGCGGCATCGAAACGGCGGCGATGAAACGTCCTAGACCCGATTTTTCGAAGGGTTTTCATCTCCGCTGTTTCGAACAATCTTTTTGTCCTCTCTGTGTCGGGTCGTGTTTCTGCCGCGTATGTTGTTATAAATATTAATTTGACGGTAGAAAGTCATCACTTTTATAATTTTTAAAACATTAATTGTCATTAATGTCACTGAATGTATTTTTTCGTAGTAACGAAGGGCATCTGACGTAATATACTTGATGACGGGAAATTATCAAAAATTATCGATTTAATTTAGATTTATTTAGTTTTCTATTGGTCAGAATCTCCTATGAATGAAATAATCAGTAGTAATTGCACAAGAGCTCTGAAATTCTATATTAATTTCAGAGGTCGAGTGCAATTTGTTGCGATTATTTCATGAATAAAACTGTTCAAAACCAAAATTTTATTGTAATTTATTTAAGTACCATTAAACACACAGTTTTTATAAATATTTCACGATTGAAAGTCATCACTTTTATAATTTTTAAAACATTAATTGTCATTAATGTCACTGAATGTATTTTTTCGTAGCAACGAAGGGCATCTGACGTAATATACTTAACGACGGGAGATTATCAAAAATTATCGATTTAATTCAGATTTCTGTAGCTTTCTATTGGTCAGAATCTCCTATGAATGAAATAATCACTTTAATTTTTATTTCTGTAGCTTTCTGTAGGTCAGAATCTCCTATGAATGAAATAATCAAAATCACACCACCGGAAAAAACGAAACAACTTATCTTAAACGTTAATTTGCTTATTCGACGATTATCTTCAATACTGCTATATAATATTATTGGCTGGAAACCAAAAAGAATTAATCATACTAACAAAACAACTCATTGAATTAGAAAAGCTAAAAGATAATTTATCATTACATAATAGACCAGGACATTTAGCACTAAAAACACCGGAATAAATCGACTTTTAAATACAGCACATGGAGACTTGCATCTTTTTTCATTTTGTTCAGGCTGATGTCAGAAAAATCTACTATAGAAAAATGGGTGGAAATTGCATTTTAAATTGCATAAATATATCAAAATAAGCATATTAAGATTTTGTATAAGCATATTAAGTAAAAACTGTGGAAATCCTTAGTATATATATATATATATAAATATGTATTCAATCAAATGAAATAGAGAATGTATAAATATGTATATACCAACACTGTTGGCCATTCAGAAATTGATGGCCATTCAGAAATTAAAATTGACGGTGTTTTAGGATTTTTTTAAAATCATCTTTTTTGAAATAATGAATCTATTCCATACTTTTGCATCATACTGTATAATAAGAATATCAAAGGAAGCATACACATGTTACAGCTTCCATTCAATATCATCAATTTTTTTCTTAAACATTTTTATTATTCTACTCATCATGTCATGGTAATACCCGCCTGAATTCCCCAACCCTAACATCAAATGCAAATCCCAGACATCCAAAAAGAAAAACATCACTCAGACCACTCAAAAGCTAAGATGTTATTTTAACTTACATGTCCGCACAGCACCAAGGATTATAACCGAACCGGATTATAACAAGCACAAGCCAATCAAATTCTAGCTTGCTTCGCATAAGCGGTACAAATAGATTATTATCAAAATAAAAAAAAATTCCATTTTTTATTCATTTCCAATGCGAAGGCAAAACAATCTTATTTTTCACTTAGACTAGGGAGCGCAGAACAGCAGAGGCGGTTCTAGCCCATGTAGCGCCCGTGTGCAGTCGATGCCCTGGCGCCCTTTGGTAGACTGGCAGTCAAAATGGAATAGTCGAATAGGTACCTACCTAGTACTAGTACATAGGGTATTAGGTACGCTTATAATAGTTATAATGTAAACAAAAATATAGATGCAAATAGTGCAATATTAAATGATGGCGGGAACCAATAGGTATTCACGGCGTCAGAACAACTGTAACGTGGTCGTTTCGTTTGTTGCTGCAGGTAACAAAATCAGCCGAAGACAAAAGTTCACCTTTTAAGACATTTTGATTTGGAATCAAAACATACAAAAGATAAGATAATTAGCCTTAATTACTCGTTAATTTCGTTAATAAAATATATTTATAATCTACGCATCGAGCTTTCGGTTCGGGTCGATATGATACAATTATTGTGTATTTTTTTTTTGTATATTGTACAAGAATTTGTACATGAATGAATGATCTTGACGATCGCGTGGATTAGGAATTACTTTTATTAATATGAAATGGACGTATAAGGAGAGAAAATCTCGCTCAGCTAGCCAGAGGAAAAGACATGTTGGGAAATACGATCACCGCTCGTATAAGGATAGGTAAAAAGAAAACCGTCGAAATTCGTTCAGTACACCAAAGACGACGGGGGTTGTAGGATTGCGGAAAATGGTCGGGATATACTACTTAAACTCACCTCTTATACCTCGTTGTTGTTTATTATTCTTCGATCAACGCTCCAAGAATAATAATCAACTAGGCTTTTCGTTCCGACTTTTATATCGTCCGAGACGGTACAAAAACACGTTTTACTTAGTTCATTGGCGTACTCCAGACTAGTCTAGACGATAAAATTATATTATCGTCACACAACCTACCCAAATCTGTTAAAAATGTTTAATTAAAAATAAACATTTTAATTTATGAGGTAAGGTTGAAAATTGGTTGAGAAAATTTGACAGGTTTAAGGACACGAGTAAATAATAGTTTTAGGAAGGAATTGGTTAAATGAAAAAAAAGAACGACTTACAAGTGATTAGTTATAAAATTATAATTTATTAACGAATTATTACAGGACGCACATCCTACAACATATAATTATAAAAAAGATACTTTGCGTGCTTTTGCATTAGCAAAATCTTGAATAATATCACTTACTTCAATTTTTATTTCATTTTTAATACTTACTATGCTTTTTCCCATGAGGACCTTTCAGTGCGTCACAGTTTTTCGATTTCTTTCTAACCATAGAGGTATATATTAACATAGAGAGAGTGTCATTCAAAGCGAAGTGACGACACCATCTATTTTCTTTGGATCAGTGCTGTCTCACTCTTACGCATAGTAAAGCTGCGACAGTAGTCCTCCTCTTCCGTGCCTATACTCACGCTTAATCTCATTACTAGTTTCTCGATACAATGTGTTAAAAAGTGATGCCGCAAACCAGTCCATGAGATCTTGTCGTCAGGAGGCGCGGAAGGTAGGCTCACTCTATGTTAATATATACCTCTATGTTTCTAACGCATTAAATTGTATGTGACAGAAAAAAACGCACGTCGGTGAATATATTTGGTCGGTGACATTTATAACATTTATTCTAGTTGTCAATAGATGGCGCTATAATCGAAAAAAAATTATTTACTAATTATATAATATATCTACGAATATAATGTGTACAATTTATAAGACTATACAAATCAAAGAAAATACCATTTTATAAATGCAATAAACAATATTGATTTGTTTTTATACCAAATTGCAAATAAAATGTGACAACTGTCAGATTTAACTAAAATGTCGTGTCACTAAAATGTATATTATCACGGACTTACCTTTTTTTCTATCATTTGTGACGCACTGAAAAATGCTCATGAAAAGAAGCATAGTGATAAATTTTGTCAATTTTTTTCAATGTTGGCCTCAGATAATTTTTAATTATTTTTAATTTAGAAAATGATCTTTCACTGTGCGCTACTATCACTGGCAGTGTAAGGTAAATTCTAAGAGCAGTGAACAAATTTGGGAACACTGAGAGTAATTTATTTGTATACAAGTAATTTAAAATATCCAAAGGTGTAGTAGATCCATCCATCAATAAACATTGGTAATAATTCTATTTCAAAGAGATCAAACCTATCTATCTCGGAAGAGCCAACACGACACAATTTATTTTCTAAATTAGAACAATATGCTCATTTTGTATCTAACTCTAAATCCTTCAAGTGTTTTAATTTTTGAAGGATCGAAAAAGTGTCATTCACTACCAGGTTTAGGCTGTGCGCTGCACAATGTAAATCTATAATTTGTTTTTTTAAAGCTATATTTTTTCCTCCATATTTGACCCATTATCGTATCCTTGACCATTCTTATCTTGTTTATCACTTTCGTTTGAGATTAAATATTCTAACAAAAATTGAGTTAAGCCCTGACCAGTAGTATCTGTCTGTAATAAGAAAAAAAACCTAGAAAATGTTCTTTTATTTCAGCCTTATTGCTGCTTGCATTTAAAAGAACGTACCGTAGTACAACCGATATTTTTTCTTTGTGTGCAATATCTGCAGTGCAATCTAAAATAATTGAAAAATATTTTGTTTTAATTCAAAAATAATAGTTCTTTATATTCTTTCTTCCAATAAATTTATTATATCCTTCTGAATATTATGGCCAAGATAATGAGTTAGGCGTGACTCAGAGTTTTGAATAAGCGCAATATGTTCTACAAGCACATTATCAAAATTAGAAGTATGTCCGGTTGTCCGTCCAACGGACGGGAGGCAATCTATAAATTGCGCTTAAGTGCCAATGTAATTTTTCATTAATCGTTTTAAAGCATATTTTATGTTGAAACAAAGTACAGGACCCGCTTTTTGGCGCTCGGCGCCCCCAACATCCCGGCGCCCGTGTGTACCGCACACCCTGCACAATGGGTAAAGCCGCCTCTGCAGACTAGCACTCTGAATCGACGATTTTCGACTCTTGTTGTAGTCATCCTTGGAGAAGCGTAGGCCTGCTGCTCTCTACTCGAAGTGACCAAACCATGAAAGCTTATCCCCGCATTTCAACTGACGTGTATGGAGTAGGTGACTAGCGTCATCTGGCAACTGAAAGGTAAGGTAAAGTTTTCGTCCTAATAGCAATATTAATAATATTGAAAAATATTAAAAATATTACTAAAATAATTTTAGATGAAAACTTGAAAAACAACAAAAAGTTTTCATTTAAAAATCTTTTAGTAACATTTTTAATATTTTTCAATATTATTAACCCATTAACGCCCAAGTTTTTTTATTTAAAATCTTTACTTTTAGGGTTAATTTAATGAAAATATTAATATTTTAATTAAAAAAAAAACAAGTTTTTCTGTTTCCGGTCTTTAAAAAAAAATTATATGGTGTTACCATATGGTAATGCTGGGCACTTAAGGAATTTTTAGGATCGTTGAAACCAAAATTTTTATTTTTTTTTAAATATTTATTTGAGAATATTTTCATCGTCTGGTGTGGTATCCTATAAAACAATTAACACACAAACAAACGTTGCATTTTTTACACATTGTTCGTCCAGAGGTTGTACATGTGTCTCCAGCACATCGCCTTCTACTGCTTGATGTAACAAATGGTCGAAGCGATCAAAACGAAGATCTGGCAAGTTCTGTCTATGTAGATTAGGTCTTCCTGTATATAAGGGACGACTTCCATATCTTGCGAGAAGAACTTGGGCCAATTCTCTCCTAAATAATAGCAAGGATATATTTTTTTTATATAAATGTCATGAATTATGGACTGCAACATCCAACAACCATGTTACAATTTGCCAGTACCATTTTTTACTGCAAATTGCTACTCGGTAGGTTGAAACACCTTGATCCATCCAGTCGGTACCCACCATATTTTATTGTATTTAGCAATATAGTGAGGCCCACTTACTTGAATGAGGCCTTTTTCTTCATGAGAAAATCTTTTTACCGTGCCCAATGCTGAACCACCACAACTCGTAGATGCTATTGTAACAACAGAGTTATCTTTCCATCGCACCAGTAACACTATCGCTTCTGCTAACAAAAATCCACGACTGAAAAAAAATAAGATTATGACTGCGTAAGCGCCCACCGCAACCATATGGTAACGGCGTACTTTGACTATTCCTACCGAATTCGCTACATTTAATTGTTGATAAAATACAACAATTTATAATTTGGGGTATAATAAACTTAGTTTTTTTCTTAAATATGCAAATATAGTTACTAGAAGACTATCAAAAATTGCTTACGCAAAACGGACGTCCATATTTTTCTATAAATTTAAACCACACTGCTATATGATTATCTCTCGACGGTTGAGAAAAAGCGAAAATACGAATCCGTTACGTTTTATGGATGCCTGAAGTATTCCTAGAAACGATAGTTCTCTAGAAACGATAGTTCCTAGATGGGCATACCGCAGAATTTTAAAAAATCATGTGTTTTACTTTGCCATATGGTAACGCTGGGCGCTAATGGGTTAATGAGCTATTAGGATGAAAACTTTACCTTACCAGTTAGATTATTATCAGTTTTTGGATATGTACTTAAAGGCGGGTTGACATTACTAGTGAATAACGAACGTGGCTCACGCTTACGTATTTTGCCCGTGCCATTGTTAGATATTTTAGTATCTATTTTCAAACTCGAGCAGTACATTTGTATTTATGCAATACATAGATACACATTTACTGCTCGAGTTTGAAAATAGATAATAAAATATCTAACAATAGCACGCTCAAAATACGTAAGCGAGAGCCACGTTCGTTATTCACTTATATATTAGTAATGTCAACCCGCCTTTAAACATGTAATTTCCCCCATAGTCCAGAAAGCCACTGCGCATCCGCTAGGAAAAATATTCTAATTCGGATTTTTTGCACAATCTTATTCAAAAAGGACCCCTTTTAACAAATTTGCATGTTGCCAGAACCAAAAGTTGGTAAACAATTTTTTAAACGTTTTTTTTTGTTTTTTTCCTAAAATTATTTTTTTTGCATGGAACAAAATTTTTTTAGGTTTTTTGGATCATTCCAAACAGAAAAGGTCTTTAGTGACTTTTCTCTAAAGTTGATAGTTTTTGACATATAAGCGATTAAAAATTGAAAAATTGCGAAATCGGCCATTTTTAACCCTCAAAAACTATGTGAAAAACTGAAAATTTGAATGTTGCCAAGGCAAGTAGATATTCTTTAAACATCGATTGATGAAATCCCGAAGAGTTTTTTGCAATACAATAGCCAAAACCCCCTTGTTCTTTAATTGCCAATCAAGCGTGCGCGACTCTATTTTCCACCGTTGCATGTGTATTCAGTATGGTGCAAATGAAAGGAATAAATTCGTTATTTCGTAAACCGGTGACTTTAAGGAAAATCCCAAAACAGGTCGATTTTTATTTTTAAGTTATGATATTGTGGCATATATAGTATACTAGTCACGTCATCCATCTGGGCGTGATGACGTTATCGATGATTTTTTTAAATGAGAATATGGGTCGTGTGCTGGTTCATTTGAAAGCACATTCAATTATATTTTCAGTAATATAAACATGTACATAATTATTTATACAGGGTGTCCAAAAAATTTTTATTAAATTAAGTCATTTGGCAAATTGACAAAAAAATTAAATTATTGGACACCCTGTATAAATAATTATGTAAATGTTTATATTAGTGAATAGAGAATTGAAGAATCTTTCAAATGAGCTAGCACACGACCCCTATTCTCATTTAAAAAAATCATCGATTACGTCATCACGCCCAGATGGATGACGTCACTAGTATACCATATAATATGTCACAATATCATAACTTAAAAATAAAAATCGACCTGTTTCGGGATTTTTCCTTAAAGTCGCCGGTTTACGAAATAACGAATTTATTCCTTTCATTTGCACCATACTCCATACTGCATACACAATACACATGCAACGGTGGAAAATAGTGTTGCACACGCTTGATTAGCAATTCAAAAACAAAGGAGTTTTGAATACTGTATTGCAAAAAACTCTTCGGGATTTTATCAATCGATGTTTAAAGAATATTCACCTACCTTGGCAACATTCAAATTTTAAGTTTTTCACATAGTTTTTGAGGGTTAAAATAGGCCGATTTCGCAATTTTTCAATTTTTAATCGCTTATATGTCAAAAACTATCAACTTTAGAGAAAAGTCACTAAAGACCTTTTCTGTTTGGAATGATCCAAAAAAACCTAAAAAAATTTTGTTCCATGCAAAAAAAATAATTTTAGGAAAAAAACAAAAAAAAAACGTTTAAAAAATTTTTTACCAACTTTTGGTCCTGGCAACATGCAAATTTGTTAAAAGGGGTCCTTTTTGAGTAAGATTGTGCAAAAAATCCGAATTAGAATATTTTTCCTAGCGGATGCGCAGTGGCTTTCTGGACTACCAGCTCACATCAAAATTTTAATAATTTTATATAGGTACTAAAATCATAATAAAGATGCACTAGAAATAAGACACGTTGAATGTTACGAGGAGCACTCCCGAATCATGATTTACAATGTATAAATCTTGTTAATCATGATTTGTGATTGGCAATGTACCTATATACAAACAGTGGCCTAGCTTGGGTGGGGCGGAGGGGGCGGTCCACCCCGGGTGTCACCTGTTCGAGGGTGACACCCGAGAGACCCGATCACAAAAGAATGAATCGTTAATTTGTAACTTTACTCACTTTACGATCAAAATACAATTAATTAAAAACAAAAAAAAAAGCAGTTGATATAAGCAAAGAAATTGTCAAGAAGCTTGAAACTGGTGATTTACACAATTATGAAGTATCGTTCACAGGGATACGATAATGCAGCTGTTATGAGCAGCGTACACGGAGGAATACAAGCTATTATTAAAGAAAAAAACAAAAAGACTATTTTCGTTGGATGTAATGATCATTCAATTAATTTATGTGGCCAACACTCTTTTGCACAAAATCCATCTTGTGTAACATTTTTCAGAACTCTAGAGACAATTTTTAATTTTTCTCCTAATCAGCGACCAAAATAGGAGCACTTCGTCTTTATATTAAAAAAGCGTGGTCATATTATTATGGATGAAGCAATAGATTTTGCCACGAGAAGACATGAGGACGAAAATATTCCCACCGAAAAACGAATTCGATGTCAAAAACGAATGGAGGGTGAGTTAGCTTTCGATATAGGACTCACACTTTAAGCCGAACTTCAAAAGGATGTTTTGACCTATCCAATGTTGAACTCGAAACCAAAGTCCATTCAAGAAGTATTAGAATCAGACCTCCTACTAGAAGTACCAAGGTTCAGAAGACATTTACAAGCGGCCAATATTACAGCTTCTAAATACGTTTATTGGATTTTCGTTGATTTTCATTATCTATTTTTAGGATTTGGGGTGACAGCATCGATTACCGCCCCGAGTGTCACCCATGCTAGCTACGCCACTGTATACGAATCATGATTTGGGAGTGCTCGTTGTAACATTCAAAGTGTATTGGTTTGTTTATTTCTAGTGCAGCTTTATTGTGATTTTAGTATAGGCGCATTAAATCTTTTAGTCATAATCGTCACATATATCTTTACATAATTATATTAAACTTCGTAAAAAGTCTTCGTAGAAAGTCTAAAAAAAGTATGTGAAACTTCGAGAAATAGATTGAAACCTTTACAATTTATAAAAACAACTTATTATTTGCATGAAATATTGAATAATACTGACAACATTAACATTTACAAAAATATTCATTCATCCATTTTAGAGAAAAACTTTTAAATAGAAAGTTATAGTAAATTAAAAAAAAGCCACAATTTGAGCTATGGCAACGTTAATTTCGTTAATTTGTTGTTGCAAAACAGTCCGCAAAAGGTCCAGAATGTCCGTTTTTGCAATTGCATTATTTATTGTAAAAATAATGTGGCTTTTTTAATTTACTACAACTTTCTATTTAAAAGTTTTTCTCTAAAATGAATGAATGAATATTTTTATAAATGTTAGTTGTCAGTAATGATCAATACAAGAATAAAAAACCGCTAAACGCCGAAAAATGAGTGGCGCATACAATATTCCAGCTACAAAAGATCTGATATGAATATTACGTGGCGCGAAAATGTATTTTCATTTTGATGCAAAACAAAATTCTTGTTTTATTTTAAAAGATTTTTTCATATTATTTGCCCAATTTGAAGTAAAACGCGCCACAAAAGAGTAACTTTGATACAGTTTGAATTTTGAAACTCTTTTGTGGCGCGTTTACTTCAAACTGAGCAAATATTATGGAAACATCTTTTAAAATAAAACTAAAATTTTATTTTGCATCAAACTGAAAATACATTTTCGCGCCACGTAATATTCATATCAGATCTTTGGCAGCTGGAATATTGTATGCGCCTCTTATTTTTACGGCGTTTAGCGGTTTTTTATTCTTGTATCAGGAGTTTTTCAAATTTATTTATAAATTAAATGTATAAAGTTGAATGTAATGTTTCTCGATTACACGTTAAGCTTTATAAATGGTCGCCTTTGTCGCATTATCTCCCAAATGATCTAGTGTCCATCGAATGTACACTAGTTTTTTTTTCTATTCGAAATAGATTGAAAAAAATATTGGGATGGCCGGTAAATGAACTCGGATTGCTCGTTGCCAGATCAAATTAACGTCGTAACCACTACATCTACATAAACCATTTCGGGAATAATCGTTAATTGGATTATACTTTTGTAGCTTAATAACTTCTAAACGGCTTAACTGATTTTGTTCACTAAACATGAGTTTGAAACGTATTGACAAGTAGTATCTTATGCATCTAAGGTCAAGTATGATAACTGAAGCTATTACAGGAATTATTAAGCTTGAAAAACCGTTTATCCCATAAGAAATAGATTTGATCATACTTATGAAGCCTATAACTTAAAAATTCGAATATTCCCGGATATAAGGTATACACCATTAGATTTGTCTAGAGTTCTTCTACAAACACTCAGTTATTGGCGTAATTCGTAGGTTGAAATTTTGAGTAATTGTCGAAAAAACAAAATTTTCAAAGTTTAATTTTTCACTTTTTCGGCTATACTGAGCCGTGTGTATGTCTGATCCTGACAGCTTAGACACTATTTGAAAGCTTAACTCAGCGCTATTGATTTGGTGTATTTAATGTTCTCCTATCTCTTCTTAAACCGAAGATATATACCGCCAAAAAATATGCCGTTTTGTACCTACCAAGTCCTATAGCTGGCTTATGGGTAGTCAAAACTTACAAACTACACCGGTTCTGAATCGGACCTCACCCCCTCTTCAAACACAGAAAAAAAAATTCAGATCGGTTTAACTTTTCCACACACATACATACATACACACATAATATCCACAAACATTTTCCCTTTTTTAAATAAAAATTGACTCATATTTCTGAGCTCGGTAACTTTTGAACGGTATAACCGATTTTCAAAATTAGACATGCTTTGGAAAGGTAATGATCAGTACTATTAGAAGCCGCAAAGGTCGGAGTTAAATTTTCGAAGTTTTGGGGAGTTTTGGGGACGAGAACGAAAAACAGACCCTAAATAGGAAGGGTCGTAAAATCCACACCCTTGGACCAAAATGGATGGTTGACATATGAATGGGTGAGTCTTTTCCTGAACTTTGAACGGGAGTTAGCCCAATTTTCAATTTAGTCAGATTTAGAAAATAATCGAAAATTTCGTGTATATATAGTGTCGCGTGTAGGGGGTGTAGGTGTGCGCCACCTGTGCGTGTGTTCTCTGGTAATATTAAATGTACATAATAAGTTGTTTTTATAATTGGTAAAGATTCCAATCTATTAACATGACTTTTTACTAAGTTTCATATAATTATGTAAAGATTTGCGACGATTATGACTGAAGGAGTTAGTGTAGGTTCTTCTTCTTCTTTTTCAGCCTTCAGTAATCCAACTTTGGACATAGGCCTCCCCCAATTCAATCCAGTGTTGTCTATTTTTCGCCACCTGTTTCCAGTTGTGTCCTCCAAACTTCTTTATGTCATCGGCCCACCTCATTTGTGGCCTTCCTCTACTTCTTCCTAACCACGGTCTTCATTGTTGTATTTCGTGATTCCATCTTTTATCCTTCAGTCGGGCATTGTGTCCTGCCAAGCTCTATTTTAATTTGGCAGCATGTTCTCCTGCGTATTTTACTTTGGTTTTGCTTCTAATCCATGTATTTGTTTTTTTTTGTCTACGAGCCTCACCCCGAACATTGATCTTTCCATCGCTCTCTGTGCCTTTACTATTTTATCCATATTGCCCTTGGTGAGTGTCCACGTCTGTGAACCATACGTAAGTATAGGGAGGATACACTGATCGTAAACTCTGGTTCTTAAATATTGTTTTATTTTATTGTTTTTCAAGACCTAACTCAGTTTTCCAAATCCTGCCCACGCTAACCTTATTCTTCCAGTAATTTCGGCAGTTTGATTTTATATGTTAACTTTCATTATCTGTCCCAGGTAGATGTATTCGCTTACTGTTTTTAAATCTATGTCATTCAACGTTATTTTTGTAATGTTCGGTGTATTCGTCATTTCTTTTGTTTTTTCCAAGTTCATCTTAAGACCTACTTTTTCCGAAGCTTGAAATAGTTGCGTCATCATGGTCTGTAATTCTTCGAAACTTGTAGTGAATATTACAATGTCGTCAGCATATCTCAAATGACTCAGTTTTCTTCCATTAACATTTATTCCTTTATCTACCCAGTTAATGTCTTTGAACACGTCTTCAAGTCCCAGTGTGAACAGCTTTGGTGAAATAACGTCTCCCTGGCGAACTCCTCTGTTGATTGGTATAGCTTTGGTTTTCTCATATATTTGTATTTTCATTGTAGCTTTCTTATAAATATTATGTATGGGCATTTTGTATCGAGAATCTATCCTGCAGTTGTTCATAGCTCTCTCTATTGCCCAAAGTTCTATGGCGTCGAATGCCTTTTCATAATCAACGAAGCCAATGTATAAGTTCAAGTGATATTCATTGGCTTTCTCTATTAGCGTTCTGACTGTAAGACTGTAATCCGCTGTACTGTAACCCTTTCGGAATCCTGCCTGCTCTACCGGTTGATAGCTATCAAGCTTCGACGGTAGCCTATTAGTTATTACTTTCATAAACAGTTTGTACATTTGGGACAACAGGGAAATTGGCCTATAGTTCTTCAGATCTCCCCTGTCTCCTTTTTTAAAGAGAATTATTGTCAAGCTTTCTTTCCAATCATCTGGGACTTCTCCTTTGTGAAGGCATTCGTTGAAAAGATTTTTCAATTCTTCGAGAATAATTGCACTCCCCTCCTTTAACATTTCGGCAAGTATTCCATCCGGGCCCGGAGCCTTATTTTTCTTTAGTTGTGCGATAGCTTGTTTTATTTCGAACGATTCTATATTAGGGAGTACTTCTGAGTTGACATTTATTATCTATTTTTTAAGATTTTCCTTTGCAGTGTTATCTGGGTCTTTGTTTGAGGAATATAAATCACGGTAAAATGTTTGTGTAACTTTTAGGATTTTGTTCTTTTCTCTTGTTTTATCTTTTAATGAGATTATTAGAGGCTTTCCTATGTTTGGTCTAAAGCATTTAAGCCTCGATTTTTTTCTATAATTTTTTCGACCTTGTTTTCATTGTAGATCCTTAAGTCTTCCTTTAATCCCTTCTTTATTTGTTTATTCAATTCTTTGAAACCGTCGGTATTTCGCTTTCCTTCGCTTAGAAATAGGCGTTTTTTTTCATCAACCGTTTTGTTCCAACGCTTAATTTGTCTTTTTTACTTTTCGTTTTCTTTGCCACAGTCATGCCTGCTTTCAAGAGCTTTCGTTGCATTTCTCTATTAATTGTGTTCATGTCGGTATTTTCTTGTTGATAATATCCTACAAATTCTTTTCTTAAGACTTCTCTGTACTCATCTCCCTTCTGTCGGATTTTAGTTTGATCTATCTGATTATAATTATGTGACCTGTTTCTACGGGTCTTGTTCTGTTTAAAAACAATCCTTGCTCTTCAAAGACGATGATCGCTGCCAGTTGTGAATTGATTGAGAGCAGTTATGTCTTCAAAGATGTCTTTGTTCCCACATAAGAAGTAATCGATCTCGTTTTTCGTCTTTTTATCGGGAGATATCCACGTCCATTTTCGGTTTGCTTGTTTTTTGAAAATATGTGTTCATGGCATATAAATTTTGTTGTTCTAAGAAGTTATATAATTTTTCTCCTCTTGCATTTCGTGTGCCATAACCATGCATCCCTATTTTAGTTTCAGTATTGTTTTCTTTTTTACCTAATTTTGCGTTGAAATCTCCCATAATTATAGTATACCTTGTATCATTTTCATCTAATGCTGTTATCAGACCTTCGTAGAACATTTCAACTTCCTCTTCCTGATGTGTGATGTTGTGGGAGCATACAATTGTATTACCTTTATCTTAGTTTTATTATCTAGGTCTACTGTAATATAAGCTACTCTATAAGAAACGCTTTTATATGTTGAAATGTATGGTGTGAGATACTTTTTGATAAGAAATCCTACTCTACCATATGTTTCGTCTTTTTTCCCTATATAGTACAGGCGATTTCCAGAGTTTAGCTGCATGCAATGTTCGCCTCTTCTTTTACTTCTGACAGTCCTACAATATCCCACTTTATCTTGGATAGTTCTTCTTCTAATTCGTGTACTTTTTCATCTTTAGCCATTGATTGAATGTTGTATGTGGCTAGTAGTAACTTTTTTTGTTTGGTTGTATCTATTTTGGCGCGTTTTGTTGAGCTTGTGCCTCCCCCAGAATCCGAGAGGCTGACCGTTTTTCCTGTGTGGGATTTTGAGCTGCTTGCTCTACCCACCTGGGGAACCATTACATTTTGTTTCAAGTTCAACATGTTTTGTTTTGAGGGATATATTGGCATTAAAACACCACGCTTGCCGGACGGGTTGGTAAGTGTTCGCAGTATCACAGCCGGTTAAATCAATATCAGATTGTCGCCTGCGACTTTGTGGAACCGCACCTGTCAGGAATTTTATTCCACAGCCACGGGCCACTAATGACACAGCTGCTGACCTGTATCATATCTGATTTTACACGAACCCTAAAATCGGGGGTCGCCACTTCCGCCATACACACCGTACTGAAGATGTTCTTCTCCGCCGTGGATACCGTTGTGGTCTTCATCCGTTACCCTGGACAAGGGACCCTAAGCAGGTACTAGTTTTCCGGGTCCGGAAACTCCTGGAATCTGCGGAGGGCAGGGATTGATTCACTTTCCCTGGTAGGACTGCCCAAAGGAGTTCCTACCCGCTACCGCAAGTGTAGGTACCTACCTATATTATATAAAATTACTAAAATGTTGATGTATTTTAGGTGACATTATATGTTTTAAATACATATCCATAAACTTATAATAAACTATTCGTGCCGCGTAGAAAGCTAGGATCTGCAATCGGCTTGTGCTTGTAGTAGATTCGGTTATAATCCTTGGCGCTGTGCGGACATGTAAGTGTTATTTTACGTCGGTATACCAAGGGAAACGACGGTATATGTGCCGAAAGGATTATTTAGTGAATTGGGTTAAATCTTGGCTTTGTTAAACTACAATGACAGTCAAATGCATTCGTTCATTCAGTGTTAAATGAATAAGTGTATTAGGTACGTGTCATAGCCAAATAAAACTAGTTTTTGGAGTAGGCTTATTTGAAACTGTTGTGTTAGTTTGATGGTAATGAATATTGTATAGGATAATTGGAGAGCGTTTAAAATATTGAAAAAGAAATATACTAGGTACATTTGTGAGAAAAAAAATCGACTCGCTCGATGAATTGTAGTTTATGCTTAATAGTTTTGCGCTTCGATAAGAAAATCACAAGTTTATGGTTTTGTTTTATTAATAAAATCGCATCAGCCAAATTGGCTATTAGTGAAACAATAGTAGCGGACAATAATTTTTATTACATTTGTATGTTTAGATATTGTATAAAATGTTAATTGAACTTGGAAACTCTTTAAATTTGACATGATGCACTGTAGCCCTAAAATATCACTTAGTTTGTTTGGTAATATATGGTATGTACAACATGCGCTTTGGCATTAATGCTGCACATTTCTCCAATAAATGTTTGATTGTTAACTTTTCTTTACAGTTGTCACATCTTGGTTCTTGTTTGTCGGAAAACACGTGACTATTAGTAAATCGCGTATGACCCAATCGGAGTCGCGTTAATATTACCTGGTCTCTCCGACTTGTTGGTAATGTTGTCCAGGGTTTTATCGATTTTTTAATTTCGCGTAGCTTGGCCGATGACACTTTCCACTTTTCTTCCTACATATACCGCACTTTACGTTTGACCACCTCTTTCACATCCGCACTCGTAAATGTTTCCGTACAGGCCGCACTATCACTAGTTGCAGCTTCTTTTGCAGATTTGACCTGCCTTTACAGGCGATTTTAGGTTTTTGAGAATATCATTGATTGCCACTATGAAGAGGGTAGGACTTATAACCGAGCCTTGAGGGTTACCATTTTCTGGATACATTATATCTGATGTGTTATTTGTTCAAACTCTGTAAGTTCTATTTTGAAAAAAATTTTTAATAAAAAATAGGCTGTGACCTTGAATGTTCCAGCTATGTAATTTTTTTAATATATAGTCATGTCAGGCTGCATCGAAAGCTCTTGATATGTCAAAGAAAACCGCTAGACATTTACTCCTTAGTGCGAATGCTTCAGGAATGTCACTCTCCAAATCTATGACATTATCTATAAAGTTTATGATTTGAAATATAATTTATTATTCAGTATAGTCTCCCTGAACATCAATACACTTGAAGGGTCAGGGGGAAGAACGAAGAATGTCTATCTGGAAGCATTTTCGCTAAAATGAGAAACAAAGTTACATATTTGTTGTAAATACAACATTTAAATTAGTTCGCTTTTATGTAAATATTTTGCCGATGTCCAATTCGGCAAAAGGGACTAATTAACCCCTTTTCGCCACGGTGGGATGAGAATTAAAATAAAAAACCTCCCCATTATTCATTGTTTTCCCACTTGCGTCCAATCTTGACGTGTTTTTAAGACAATTCTCATCGTTATTTCCCCTTGGCCATTCACAGGTTGATAGTACTCTTTCTTAGCTATCAGATTGCACACAAATCGCAAAATGACCAAAAATTGACATTCATCGTTTTTCCCTCTTACCCTTCACTTGTTTTATCGAGATATCCAATTTATAAATGCCATCCCTGAAGGAAGAATCTGGGCTGCAAAATACGCTTCCAAAACTGTTATGTACTCACCATTTGATGAAAAACATTTTCCACGCATAATTTTTCTTTAGATATTCAAATAAATCGAAGTCACTAGGAGCCAAATCTGATTAATAGTGTGGATGCTCCAACAAATCGAACTTTATATCATGGATTTTAACCATTTTCAAAATGTTTATTTGACACGGTCCACTGTCCTGATGAAAAAGGAATATTTTCTTTTGCAGACCGGGTCTTATTTCACGATTTTTTTTCCTTCAGCTGTTCTAAAATGTTACAATAATATCTGTAATTTATTGTTTCATCAGTTTGGAAGTAATCCACAAATAATTCCTCTAACATCCCAAACAGTGATGCTAAAACGTTCTTGGCCGATTTCTGGACACAAACTCATTTCGGAGCCGAAAAATCAGGTTCTTTCACTCTTTAGTCTTTTGTTTTGATTCAGGATCATGGTGATATATCAAGTCATATTGATTGTGATCTACAAAATCTACTTTATTTTTGTTGCTGAAAAAGTCGCATTCGAATGTGTTAGTGCCCCGCTGTTACGAATGCAGCACCCGTTGTGAACATAGCTTTTTGAAACCCAATAATTCAGCCAAAATATTGCTAACACTGCTTAATGAGATGCCTAGAGATTCTACTAAATCACTTTTAGTCACTCGACGAGTTTCCAATACCATATTATACAGGATGTTTCATTAATAATTGTCCATATAGTAACTGGAGAAACCTTAGCACAAAATACGAAGATTTAACCTAAAACACTTAAATAAAATGTGGTTCCTTACTGAGTTACAGGGTGTTTTATCTAAAATATTAAAAACTATTTTTGCTCAGCATTTTAAAACTATTTGAGGTATCCGTTTCATACTTGGCAGAAAGTGCGAATACTAGACACCCTACTAAATTATGATAAACAAACGTTTCTAGCTACTACCAGAGGCGTACGGCAGGGAATGGTAAATGGTTGACATTTCTCAAATTCTACGCCACTGTGAAGCACGACAAATTAGATAAACATGTGATGTACATAAACTTAAAAAAAATTCGTGCTACATAATTTAAAATCGCACCGGCGGCTGTAATCATCAAGAGATTTTAGGGTGTGAGTTCATACAATAATATTTATGCTAGAGAAAAGAAATTATTAATTTTTTGGGCGCCATTAATAGATCAGAATCTATTACTATTTATCTATATAAAAATTACAAAAATGTTACGAAAAAAATGGTATCCCTTTGACTACTAATGGTACTTACCCTTGTTGTCTGTAGTAGGCTGCGTTTCCTAATACAATAAGGATACATAGATGGATTGTGCGAACAGAAAAAGACGAAATAAGTTTTAACATAGTTACCATTTATTTAGATAGAAAATTGTCATTAAACTGAGTTGATTAGAAAAAAAATAAAAAAATAAGTCTTTCGCGTTGCATCTTAAAAGTTCAAAAAAAGGAAAAGGGACGAAACAGTTTATTGCAAAATACCTGGTGATAATCCGTTGTTGTTGAATTGCTGGAATCGGGTTAGCTCGCCAGAGTTGTGGATACGACGAAATCACTTTCACTTTTCACTTTCATTTTTAGAGTTAAAGTACTGTTACATAATTGTTATCATATTATACGAAAAATAAAAATTCCATATTTCTTTTTGTTTTATGAAAAGAAAATAACTGCATTCATGATTATTAGTGATACTTCTCACTGACTTGATAATTAAACATATTTTATTTAGACCATAGTCTTAAAAAAAATGGAACTGCGTTCCACGAAGATTGAATTAAGTGCGGTTTATATGATACATATTAAACGGAAGTCTTATCCGCAAATGTTGAACTAAGTTCTGTTTGAACGAAACATATTACACGCCGTACTAAGAAAACTATTATTTTATCGTACCGGACACAACACAGAGAATATACCGGTATGGTATTTAAGACAACATATCGCACTTGCGATTTTCACGACAGAATCTTTAAGATTCCATTTTGCCTATTTAGGCACAGACAAGAAAAAAATGCAGGTCTTCACTGCATGACCGCTAGAACTTAATTGATTCCTTCTTGTCCTAATCTCGGACAAGATTCCTCTCTGCTCTCTATATTCACCTCCCTTTTTCACAGCTATCGCATAATTTGACCAATAATCATCATTCCGAAATTTTCGTACCAATCACATAGCTGGGAAATAATGTTTAGACCAGCCTTATTATGATCATACGTTTCTTTTTCGGCCAATCACCACGAGTGTCCTTTTTGTAACCGTTTAAGGATTCCCACGAAAGTTACTGCGTTGTAACCTTGTGGAATTCTGAGATTTCTATCACTCAAACACTTAGCAATCTTTCCTATTCTTCTTTTTATGAGGCATATCCTGTGCAAAGTAAATACTTTTAGGAAAGTTGTCTTCGAGCCCTAAAGTCTCTTTGTCATTTTACTGCCTGCAATAGCTAAATGACCAGCTTAGGCGTCTAGAATTTCTTAAAATATTAATCCTTCCGCTTTCTTGTGGGTGGCCTAAGAGAAACGCGTTGGGAAGTACATTTCGTCTTACTTCTATCTATAACGACAGAGACGGACTTTTGCGATATTTAGATTGTGATTCTTCCAGCCTGTTTCACTGCCTCCCCCACGATTTCAACTTCGTGCTAACCAGTTTGAAATCGGAAATAAAAAAATGAAACGGCAAAAAAAATGAAAACCACATTTGTTAGTCACCATATCGTAATATCGTTCAGAGGTCTTAGGCTTTCTCTAACGATTAATACATGTCTTACAATCTAGACATGGACGCGTTAATCATAACACAAAAAATTCACAAGAATACAACGACGCAATTCGTCATCGTAGACACAAAAAAAAAACACAAAAATAGGGCAAGATATGTTAACGTTTTTTTCGGATGCATAGGTTTCTTTCAACCTAGACTAACACCACGAATAACATAAGAATAATGATGTCTTAGCATCATTAACGCCATAAAAAATTAACATGTTATCCTTGACTTGGATGCATAAAGTCTCTCATTCATGACTTATTCCAGAGATAACACAATATAATAACGCCATAGGCAGTTATTACTTACGGACAAAAAAAAAAAACAAAAAAAAAAAGGAGTTACTGATAGTTCTAAGTTGGACCTTGTAATTCTATAAAGATAAGCCTGTAATTAGTTTATTGTGGAAAAATGGACACATTGCTTTTCAGAAACTTACTACTCTTTCAAGAACAGGGGGGATTAGGAAAATATTGATATTTTAACTTCGTTGTGGTAACCAGAACAAGCGATAACTGACGCGTATCATACGCCTATCATAGGAACATTTTCGGTGGGGTCAACTTAAGGTAGGGTCATAGTCGGTAGAGTCTATTATTCAAAGTTACACAACCAAACGGAAGTTTTAGGAAATGACATAGGAAGTCATCACCTAAGGTCTGTGGCTAAATTGCGATTATGAATGGCTTCTCATTCCGACGAGTCAACTGGCGGGGATCCGCTCACTTCATCCCTAGCCTTTCTCAGTGTCTGGCCATCCATACCGTAAAGGGGGTTAGACAACATATTTTAATAGAGGGGGCTGAAATTCATAGGTCCTTGAAGTAAGAATAAACTTAGGCAAAACAAATAGGTTCTATTACGAACTATCACTAGTAACTGTACTAAGGACTTCTGATATCAATCTAGATACCAAAAAAAATAAGAAACGATTTTCAAAAAAAAATATAAAAAACATTTTCCCTAAGCTTAAGCTGGATTGCATATAAGCGAAGGTAGTATATCCTAGAAGGATACCAAAAAAATAAAAAAATAAAAAAATCAAACTTTTTATTATGTAAAAAAAAGTTTTACTTCTATATCGGACTAACGCACGACATAAAAACATTTGAAGAAGGATTTTTAATATTTCCTTTCAACAAAACAAAAACATTTTATTCTTATAACTAGGTAAAACACTTCAAAGAACTGGGGTGTGAGCCAAACTGAGTTGCTCTGGAGATCAACGTGCGGAATCCCCTACACTACTTCCAGAGGCTCGTCTCCTTCGCGACAACATAAAAAAAAATATATCAAATAGATAAACATTGACCGCAGCGGGACAATTCCCTACTATTGGTCTACACCACACATAAAAAAAAAGATTGTCGAGACAGCTCTAAAAAATTTATGCGCGTCTCTCGTCCTGAAGGGAACGAGGCACTTGGGGACGGTTTTGCCGAAGCAAAGTTATATTCAACGTACTATGTACTAGGGTATCAGTGCATTACTGATCCCACACCAAAATTTGTTGGAAGAGAAACAAATCCCTTCCAGGAAAAAGTTCGCAATTTGCGCGACTTTTCCTTTAACACGGACCACGGAGGAAATGGGGTGTCGCTAAAAAAAATTACCGAAGTATTTAGATTATAATAGGCTTTCAGATCAAAAATTCATATGTCCAAAATCATTTATTTGAAATCACATATTCCAAAATTGAAGAATTTCGACTAATAAAAAAATTTGGTGCACAAAACAAAAAAATTATTTCTCTCAAAAAAAATTTTAAGCACCTGTACTATAAAATAAAAAAAATCAAAAATATCTAAAAAATTATATTTAAAGTTGGTTCATATCGCCCTGTAAATAACGGAATATACATTTCTATTCGCTATCGGACAAATCTGAAGCATCTGACGAAACATTGACGGATGAATAAGCTTTTAAATCTTTAATATGCCAATTTCCAGCATTGGAACCATCTGGATTCCTAAGAACGTAAACTAAAGAGGATAGTTTTTTAATTATGGTACATAAAATATATTTGGGAGCCAATTTTGCCATGAAATGTTTCGGGGCGCTAGATAAAACCATATTTTTTCTCCAAACTTGATCGCCAACGTTAAACTGTACGTCGCGTTTACGCAAATTATATGTTTTTGCATTTCTCTGATATGCACGAGACAAATTTTTACGCACGGCCGTGAAAACTTCTTTTATTCCCGTTACTTCGGACGCGTAATTATCGCGATCACCCGGTAGGATTTCTGTATCAACAAAATCATGGGGTATTTGACCGTAATAATTTCCAGACAACGGTACGTGTCTAGCAAAATTTAAAAATGCCGGTGAATATTTGGTTACTTCATGTTTCGCTGTGTTCATGGCTTGCCGAATTTCATGTATGTGTTTGTCCCAATCGCGATGTTCGTCAATATAACTTCTGATTGCCGTACCAATAGTACGATTGCTCCTTTCAACAAAATTTACTTGGGGAGAATAAACCGCAGAGAACCAGATTTTTTGGACTGCATATCTCTCACAAAGATCTTTCATTATTTTACAATTTAAATTAGAGGCATTATCACACATGAGATGTTGTGGAACTCCAAATATGAGAAACACCTGTTCCTCTAAAAATTTACAGATATTTGAAGCAGTAGCCTTGCGAAGAGGATGTAACAAAGTGTACTTAGAAAACCAATCTGAGACCACCAGCAACCACGTAAAACCGTTTCTACTTCTGGTTAAAGGGCCTATTAAATCAACGCCGATAATTTGCCATGGGTATTCGGCTTTTTTCTCTTTACCCATTTTACCCATTTGCGCCATATTTGGTGCTTTTTGTGCTCCACACGTTTTGCAGGCACGGACATATTTAACAACATCTCTTCGCATTTTTGGCCAGTAATAATTTTCTTGGATTCGAGCAAGAGTTTTATAAACACCAGGATGGGCACAAGTTGCAGGATCATGACACGACTTAATAACATCCTCACGTTGAGGTTTGGGAACAAGGACTTTCCACTCGATTAAATTTGAATTAAAAGGAAGACAAGCCGGAATAAATTTGTATATGAGGTCGTTCTCTACTTTCCACTGTGGAAAACTTTCTGGGTTAGACAAAATCTTTGTACGCAAATCATCGTACCAAGGATCGATGCGATCAGTATCAACTTCAAGATAAGCAATTTGATCATTCTCATGAATCCTACTAAGTGCATCAGGCACCTTATGACATGCTCCTTTACGATGGACGATTCGGAAATCAAACTGTTTGAGACGCATAGCCCAACGAGCTAAACGGCCTGTGGGATTTTTTAAATTTCTAAGCCATAACAACGAATAATGGTCAGTGATGAGGGTAAATTCAACACCATCTACGTAAGGACGAAATTTTTCAACAGCAAACAAAGCTGCAAGGGCCTCTTTCTCGGTGGTTCCATACGAACGTTCTGCTCTTGTCAAAGACCGACTAGCATAGGAAATCACCTTTTCTCCACCGTCTATTTCTTGAGTCAATACAGCTCCTAGACCGGTGTTACTTGCGTCACACTGAATAGTGAAGGGACGAGAATAATCGGGTTGTACTAGAACTGGGGAAGATACTAAAGCTTCCTTTATGGCGATAAAAGCATTCTCAGCTTCTGATGTCCAAACTATAGGTTCTTTCTTTTTCTTTCCTTTCAAAAGATCATTGATAGGGGAAACAAGGGTAGAAAAATCTTTGACGAAGCGTCTATACCAAGAACAAAGACCAATAAAACGTTTACTCTCCGTTGTGTTAGTTGGACGGGGATAATTAACCATAGTGGAAATTTTGTCGGGGTCCGACCGAAGAGAGTTATCACCAACGATATAGCCTAAATACTTCAAAGTTGTTTTGAAAAATTCACATTTGTCTACATTTATCGTAAGGTTAGCATCCTTTAGTTTATCTCGCACTTGTCCTAACAAGGCAACGTGTTCCTCAGCAGTGGAAGAACAAACAATAATATCATCCAAGTAAGTAAAAATAAAAGGTTCGAATTCTGGTCCAAAAATTTGATCTACTAATCTTTGCTGGGTTTGAGCACTATTACAAAGACCAAAAGGCATCACAGTAAATTGAAAAGATCCACGGCCAACAACAGCAAAAGCAGTTTTTTCTCGCGAAGATGGATCAAGAGGGATCTGCCAAAAAGCTTTTTTCAAATCTATCGAACTTATATATTTAGCGTTACGCAATAATGACAAAATTCGGTCAATATTGGGGAGAGGATATGTGTCATGACGAGTAACTTCATTAAGATTCCTACCATCAAAACAAAACCTAAACTCGCCTGTCTTTTTCTTTACAAGCAAGACTGGACTACACCAAGGACTGTTACTCGGTTCTATAACTTTAAGTTTGAGCATCTCATCTAATTCGCGATTTAAAATATCTGACATGTATGGCGACATAGGAAAAGGACGTTGTCGAAAAGGCTTTGCGTCACCCGTATCGATAGTCATTTTGATCTTATCTGTTCTTCCTATACCATTCTTTTTGTCTACCTCCTGAAAACTATGGATGACAGCATCCGCTAGAGGTCTTAACTCGGCGGCAAGAGAATCAATCGAACACAAAGATTGTGGAAACGAAACATCGCCTTCAGGTTTTGAAGTTACTATCTCACAACAAGGATTTCTGCCACTCCATTTATTTTGTTCGAAATTTATCGCTAAAGAAAATTTTGAAATGAAGTTACTTCCTAAAATAAAATTTATTGGTAGCGATGGCACTACAAGACAACTAATCACATGACAAATTCCATTCGCCACAAACGGCAAATCTACAATACCAGAAACCTTTTTACTCGATCCGTCGGCTAAAGACACATTCTGACTACACGGTAAATCGATCTCAATGTTGTTTCTCTCAAGAAAATCCAATCCCTTGGATCCGACTACAGTAGTGGAACACCCGGTATCTAATAAAAGCGTAAAGGGTTGCGAAAGAATTTGAACCTCCAAGTAAGGTCTGTTATCGAATGGCTTTGAAGCAATGACCGGAGATAATTTTGACGAATGTTTATAAAAATTTTTTACTGTACCTAGCCATTTGTACCAATCAGAGACATTAAAATTTTCTGGAAACTTATTATCGGCCGCAAAACATGAATGTTCGGGGTTTGAAATTTTATTGTGAACACTCTTACCGAACTTAAGGGTGTTGGTTATTCGTTTTTTGAAGGTTTGACACAGTTTGGGCATGTCCTTACCGTAACATTATCTGCGCCACATCGGAAACAAAAATATCTATCAAAACGCTGTTTACAGTCGTTGAAATTGTGCCCGCGTCTTCGGCAATTAAAACAAACGATCATCTTCGATTTATTCGAAGTACTTTTACTAGGGTTTTTCGCCTCAGAATTTCGCGGAGCCGAGCGATCGTCATTATTTTTAAAATTTGCTTTTCCGTTAGGAACATTGGCTTTTCTGGAGGGACCGGGGAACTCATGATTAACATAAGCGACGGACGTTTCCTTCTTGACACTAGGCACGACCACATTATTCTCTAGTTTACGAATAACAGCAGACAACTCCTCAACAGTATTGGTATCGACTAATGCAATCAACGGAATATATTCAGGGATAATATTTTGCCTCAAGTGTTTCACGATAGTTTTCTCTAAAGGCTGCACCGTCAGCCGTTTTGCCAAAGACATAACCTGTGCCTGAAATAAAGGGAACGACTCATTTTTCTTCTGCTTCCTGGATTTGATCTGGTTCCATAAATCCTCGTCGTAGTCTTGGGGAAGAAACGTAGCCTTCAAAAGAACAATCAATTCGTTCCATGAAGAAACGGTACTACGAACACTCCTGAACCACACAGCAGCGCTACCTGTAAATAACTCGACAGTTGATCTGAAAAGAACCTCTTGTCCTACATTACGGGATTCAGCCAGGTCTCTAACTTTTTCTAGGAAAGGGAAAACTCCTTTAGAATCTCCACTAAACTTAATGTTCCAATCAGCTAAATTAGTTGGAAGCGACACCTGAACGACGTGAGCTGGAATATTAACGACCGGCTGTGAAGGAATTATATTCGAAGAAACTGATGGCCCAACAGGAACGACTTTGTCATCTAATTACCCTTCTAAAAGTAAACAATCTGCAGAAGCCTCTGCCTTATACTCTTCTTCTTCCTCAAATTCTACGGGTAACCTAGCTATTCTAAAAGATAAATGCGTAAGATGAGCCTTTGCCCTACGATAGACCGAATCTCTAACGTCTCCTTCGAAATCTCCAATTAAACTACGGATGTCAACAGCAGTTTCGTCTATCTGCTTCTTCTCATCGTTGAATATTAACCTATTTTCCTCTAAATCAATAACGGCCTTTTTACTAAGTAATTTACGAAGCATTGTTTTTTTGTCACTAAGATTTTTCTTAGTCTTAACCCCTCGTATAAACAATTCATAATCAATTTCGTCATTTTTTAAATATTGAACCACGGAGGATTCCATTTTGAATTATATTCTTTCAAAAATTATGCAAAAAAATTCAACAAAAATATTTAAACTCAAAATTTACTGTAAACTTGGAATTGAAAACTAGCAGTTATTATTTTATTTACCTTTGGAATTTTCTCTTTTCGTATTTACATTACTATCTTATTTCTTATCTGCGCATCCATCTAAATTTTATAAACAGTATAAAATCTCTATTCAGACACCTTTAGACAACAAGGAGCCACATTTTAAATTAGTGCTGGGAAAAATACCATTTACGTGTAAGACTAAAAAAAAGGAATGCAATGACGTTGTTTTTAAGTATTCGTTAACACGGAGCAAAAAGAAACAAAAAAATTGACAGAAACCTCTAGGTGCGGTCGCCGTTTTATGAATAAAACTTAGGTTGCGTTAAAAATAAAAAAACCTTTTTGTGATATTACTAATTAAGAGTTACATGAAAAACTTAGCGTTATTTTATGAATCAATAATGAGCAGAACAACGTGGACGAAATAAGAAAACAAACTAATAAGAATTAGACAAGAGATAGCCCCACGTTCTAGGGTGCCATTTTATGAAGCACGACAAATTAGATAAACATGTGATGTACATAAACTTAAAAAAAATTCGTGCTACATAATTTAAAATCGCACCGGCGGCTCTAAGCATCAAGAGATTTTAGGGTGTGAGTTCATACAATAATATTTATGCTAGAGAAAAGAAATTATTAATTTTTTGGGCGCCATTAATAGATCAGAATCTATTACTATTTAGCTATATAAAAATTACAAAAATGTTACGAAAAAAATGGTATCCCTTTGACTACTAATGGTACTTACCCTTGTTGTCTGTAGTAGGCTGCGTTTTCTAATACAATAAGGATACATAGATGGATTGTGCGAACAGAAAAAGACGAAATAAGTTTTAACATAGTTACCATTTATTTAGATAGAAAATTGTCATTAAACTGAGTTGATTAGAAAAACAATAAAAAAATAAGTCTTTCGCGTTGCATCTTAAAAGTTCAAAAAAAGGAAAAGGAACGAAACAGTTTATTGCAAAATACCTGGTGATAATCCGTTGTTGTTGAATTGCTGGAATCGGGTTAGCTCGCCAGAGTTGTGGATACGACGAAATCACTTTCACTTTTCACTTTCATTTTTAGAGTTAAAGTACTGTTACATAATTGTTATCATATTATACGAAAAATAAAAATTCCATATTTCTTTTTGTTTTATGAAAAGAAAATAACTGCATTCATGATTATTAGTGATACTTCTCACTGACTTGATAATTAAACATATTTTATTTAGACCATAGTCTTTAAAAAAAATGGAACTGCGTTCCACGAAGATTGAATTAAGTGCGGTTTATATGATACATATTAAACGGAAGTCTTATCCGCAAATGTTGAACTAAGTTCTGTTTGAACGAAACATATTACACGCCGTACTAAGAAAACTATTATTTTATCGTACCGGACACAACACAGAGAATATACCGGTATGGTATTTAAGACAACATATCGCACTTGCGATTTTCACGACAGAATCTTTAAGATTCCATTTTGCCTATTTAGGCACAGACAAGAAAAAATGCAGGTCTTCACTGCATGACCGCTAGAACTTAATTGATTCCTTCTTGTCCTAATCTCGGACAAGATTCCTCTCTGCTCTCTATATTCACCTCCCTTTTTCACAGCTATCGCATAATTTGACCAATAATCATCATTCCGAAATTTTCGTACCAATCACATAGCTGGGAAATAATGTTTAGACCAGCCTTATTATGATCATACGTTTCTTTTTCGGCCAATCACCACGAGTGTCCTTTTTGTAACCGTTTAAGGATTCCCACGAAAGTTACTGCGTTGTAACCTTGTGGAATTCTGAGATTTCTATCACTCAAACACTTAGCAATCTTTCCTATTCTTCTTTTTATGAGGCATATCCTGTGCAAAGTAAATACTTTTAGGAAAGTTGTCTTCGAGCCCTAAAGTCTCTTTGTCATTTTACTGCCTGCAATAGCTAAATGACCAGCTTAGGCGTCTAGAATTTCTTAAAATATTAATCCTTCCGCTTTCTTGTGGGTGGCCTAAGAGAAACGCGTTGGGAAGTACATTTCGTCTTATTTCTATCTATAACGACAGAGACGGACTTTTGCGATATTTAGATTGTGATTCTTCCAGCCTGTTTCAACTGGAGGAATTACTATTTTAGTTCCATTTTTAGATTCTCCAATACTTTTTACGTAAATAATATACTCTTCATTGGTAACGATAAAGTCATTAGTTTTCGAGATATTTGAAGTTAAATATGAAATGGCACAATTATTTTGATTAATTTATAATATGATTAAAATTTAAAAATTATTTGTACCCAGTACTTTAAAACTATTTCGCGCATCCTTATCATACTTGGTAGAAAGTGTAGGTACTGTAGACCCTACTAAATTAAGATAAATAAACGTTTCTAGCTACTACCAGAGGCGTACGACAGGGGATAGTGGCTGGTTGACCCTTCCCAAATTCTACGCCACTGACGAAATTGCTATTTTAGTGTAATTTTTTGATTTTGCAATTTTTTTTATGTAAATAATATACTACTCATTCGTAACGATAAAATGATTAGTTTTCGGAATATTTGAAATTAAAAATTAAGCGATACAATACACTAATCAAAATAACCGTGTCGTTTCATTTTTAACTTCAAAGATCTCGAAAACTAATGACTTTATCGTTACAAATGAAGAGTATATTATTTTCATAGAAAGTACTGGAGAATCCAAAAATTGAACTAAAATAGCAATTTCGCCAGTGGCGTAGAATTTGGAAAGGGTCAACCATTCACTTTCCCCCGTCGTACGCCTCTGGTAATAGCCACAAACGTTTGTTTAACATAATTTAGTAGTTTGTACAGTACCTATACTTCCTGCTAAGTATGAAAAGGATACGTCTAATAGTTTTAAAATGCTGAGCAAGAATAGTTTTTAAATTTTTAGATAAAACACCCTGTAACTCAGTAAGGAACAATATTTTATTTAAGTGTGTTAGGTTAAATCTTCGTATTTTGTGCTAAGTTTTCTACAGTTACTATATGGACAATTATTAATGAAACACCCTGTATATTTTTTTATGATTTAGGGTGTTGTTGCTGTTTTTGGACGTCCTTGACGTGGATCGTATTCAAGGCTTGAACTACTACGCTTAAATTCAGCAACTCATCTTTCTACTTAAATGATTGAATGCAAAGAGTCCTTATACACTTTCAACATAGTCCAAGTAATGAAGATTATAATAGGACAAAACCTCGCAATTTTTACAGAATGGATCGATTTGCTTGAAAATTTGAGAATAAATAGTGGATAGGTCAAAACGGCAAACGGTTTTACAGTCTTTTCCAAATAGTGGATAGCCTAAGGATCAAAATCTATATGATGCCGAAAGGCGCTTTTACCATGGGGGTGGTTGCCACCCCATCTCGGGAGTGGAAATTTTTTATTATATTTTGAAAAAAAAGTTGGTAAAAACATTAATTCTAAGCAAAAAATGTTCTACATATTTTTTTGATAAAATTAATATTTTTCGAAGTAAGTTATCAATCGAAGTAGCACAGAAAACGACGATATGAGACTACTGATGAGGGATAAGAGACCTCCGAAACCGGTATAGACTCTTCCTGCGCTCTCCGATTTAACCAGAGTATTATGCAGCTGCTGCATTTTCGTGTTGCAAAGAAATTGAAAATGTTTATACATTTTAATTCATTTACTCTTTTGTAGGAGAATTAAGGAATGTTTCTTGTTGGAACTTTTACCACGCTGAGAAGATGAGTTGTGAATTATTTAAAATTCTTTCATCTTAATTTCCTCGGCATCCTGTTTGATTTATAAATTTTGAAAATCTCTGAAAATTTTGAAAGGAGGTGTAACCAAAGAAAGTATTCCACCTGTTGTCAATCTGGTGATATGGGAACGATATTTATTGTCGTTTTCTGTGCTACTTCGATTGATAACTTACTTAGTTTTTCGGTAGATGGCTCTAGTTCATCCGTGACATTTCTTTCTTTGCAATTCGGAAAGGCCCAAAGTGTGATGCCTAGAGAATTCGGAGACAAGCGGATATCGGACTACTGATGAGGGGGAAAAGACCTCCGAAACCGGTATAGACTCTTTCTGCACTCTCCGATTTAACCAGAGTATTATGCAGCTGCTGAATTTTTGTGTTGCAAAGAAATTGAAAATGTTTATACATTTTTAATATTTCTCGATTTATTTGCTATCGAAAGTGTTAGTTTTATATCGAAGAAATCAATGTTTTTAATAAGTTTTCTGCTAATAACTCCAAAAGTTTTGGTTTTATCAAAACAACTTTACTTAACAAAAATGTAACTTTTGAAAAAATAAACAAAACCGTTTTTTAATTTTCTTTAAGACCAATAGTAATCGAGCTATATTTTATTATATGTTAGCTCTTCTTCGTCAAATGCTAAATATTGTAGTTTTAAAGTCAAAACACGGGAAAACTATGCATTTTTCGAGGATAACTTATTCAAACTAATTTAAAGTATTTAAAAATATCTATCTCCAGAAATAAAAAAAGTCTCTAGCTCAAAAATTAAAATAAAATTTAAAATCGTTAATAAAATCATTTTTTTGAGAAAAATTGTGGCTTATTTCCCATCGAAAATAGTTGATTATAAAGATGCCACAAGGAAATAGCTTCAGAACAACTCAAAAAGTAAATGACTTATATTGAAAATAATGTCAGTCCCTATTTTTTTTTTTTCAGTGAAAAAGTGATATCGCCCTAATCACCACCCTAATTAAAATTAGTCATTGGTGTTATTTGGTCTTCTTTATTTATGTATTATTAATAGGTTCTAGAATTTTTACCGGCTTAGAAAGATTAGTTTTAAAAAAAAATGGAGTTAAAAGTGATTAACGAATTTTTGTAGTTTGAAAAAAAATGGCCTTTTCTTCAGAATAGAAACATTAGCATCAGAGATACGAAAAAATGTTTAAATATGAAATTGTAGTTTATTTAATTCGCAAGAACCTGGTTCGCAAAAATTTTTTCTATGGCAAAAATTGAGTGAGCTATTGACAATTAAAACTTGTAATAACATGCAAAAACCACCTTTACTAACCCTTTCAAAGTCACCTCTTTTTGCGACGGAGAATTTTAAAAAGATTTAATATTAATAGTCTTATAGTCCAGAGCGCATCTGTTTTGAGATGGACGTTAAGAGGTGACTCAATTTTTTTTGCAGAAATTGCTTGAAAATAACTCAAATAAAAATATTTTAGTTATCCTCCCACTCAAAATGGTCCGGAACATTGTTTAAATAATCAAAATGTCAAAATATGAAGGAAAATTTCGATTTTTTATTGGTTCTTTGATTATAACTTTAAAACTATTCATTTCTGAGAAAAGTTGTACTGACATAAAAGTTGCGTAATTAAATTCTCTATAATATGTAATTGGTTAAAATTTAAAAAATAGTCACCCTTGTTGCAAAATAGCAATAATTGCGAAAAAACCATACAAAAACAAGTATTCGCATTTTACGTTTTTCAACCAATTATGCTAAACTTAAGACCTTCATATTTTAGCAGGAAAAACTTTATGATATTCTTAAACAACACTGTAAATTTCGTTAAGATCGGTTGAACAGATTTTGCAAAATAAATTTTGCAATCCAGCTTTCGCAAAAAAAATTCATTTTTTTTTTAAATGTCGCAGGACTGAATATAAAGCAGATAGCAAGTTGAATTTTTTTGCTTATAGAAGTGTACTGTACCTTTCATTTGCAATTTGCAAAATTAAAATCGATTAATTACCACGGCGGCAGGAAATTTTTTAAATAAACATTAATTTTTGGTGGTACGCGCAGGACATCGGTGTTCGATTGACACAAGTTGATTTCCACCAAAATTTCTTCCAATCTTTATTTAATATATTATTTTCTTACTCTATATTTTGTTGTATTTTAATATTTTAATTCCACAAAAATCAAACTAATTTTACTATTATTTGTGAAATATTGTTTACACAATTGCATATGTTTAAAAATAATAAAATTTTATTCTCTAAGTTAAAATATATGAACAAAGAAAGTTTTTGCCAATAAAAGTGTTATTTCAAAGGATAGAGTATGTTTTTTTGCAATAAACAAATTTATTTATTTATATCGAAATGTATTAAAAATTAAAATGTATCAATCATTATCAAAGATAATTGGAATGTCCAATCAGAGCAAACTATCCGCTGTCCTGCGCGTAGCACCAATAATTAATGTTTATTTAAAAAAATTCCTGACACCGTGGTAGTTAATCGATTTTAATTTTGCAAAATTGCAAATGAAAGGTACAGTACACTTCTATACGCAAAAAAAATTTAAACTTGCTATCTGCTTTATTTGCAGTCCAGCAACATTTTGAAAAAATGAATTTTTTTTGCGAAAGCTGGATTGCAAAATTTATTTTGCAAAATCTATTAAACCGATCTTAATGAAATTTACTGTATTGTTTTACTGTATCATACAGTTTTTCTGGGTGAAATATGAAGGTCCTAAGTGTAGCAAAAATGGTTGAAAAACGTAAAATGCGAATACTTGTTTTTGTATGGTTTTTTCGCAATTATTGCGATTTTGCAGCAAGGGTGACTATTTTTTAAATTTTTAGTCAATCCTATATTGTAGAAAATTTAATTACGCAACTTTTATGTCAGTACAACATTTTTTGGAAATTAATACTTTTAAAGTTATAATCAAAAAACGAAGAAAAAAATCGAATTTTTCCTTCATTTTTTGACATTTTGATTATTTAAACAATGTTCCGGACCTTTTTGAGGGGGAGGATAACTCAAATATTATTAAAAATGAATAACCATTTTCAATTTCGTTGCAAAACGAAAATACAGCCGAACCATATTCCAGTCCAATCAGAGAGTGCTGCAAGCACCTCTACTGGTTTCGAAACTTATTAGTCTCTCATCAGGAGGCACATGTGCTGCTCTCCCTGATCCAACCAAAACAAACCCCAGCGTGCAGTCCCGAATTGCAACGAACGAAATGGCATAGATGCCCTAGCGGCAACTGCTAGCAAAAGTTTTCATTCTAATGGCATATAACATATCCCACCAGAATGAAAACAATGGGAACCTTCTCTGGTTACACCTCCGAGGCTTCTACAATTTGCAAGCCATACGGATGCTGAGACTAAGGAAGATGAGGGAATTCTACAATTTACAATTCACGTCACATCTGCTCAGCGCGGTAAAGTTCCAACGAGACTGGTTCCCTTCATACTCCACACAGAGTAAATGTAAATCAAAAATGAATAACCATTTTCAATTTCGTTGCAAAACGAAAATACAGCCGAACCATATTCCAGTCCAATCAGAGAGTGCTGCAAGCACCTCTACCGGTTTCGAAACTTATTAGTCTCTCATCAGGAGGCACATATGCTGCTCTCCTGATGAGAGACTAATAAGTTTCGAAACCGGTAGAGGTGCTTGCAGCACTCTCTGATTGGACTGGAATATGGTTCGGCTGTATTTTCGTTTTGCAACGAAATTGAAAATGGTTATTCATTTTTGATTTACATTTACTCTGTGTGGAGTATGAAGGGAACCAGTCTCGTTGGAACTTTACCGCGCTGAGCAGATGTGACGTGAATTGTAAATTGTAGAATTCCCTCATCTTCCTTAGTCTCAGCATCCGTATGGCTTGCAAATTGTAGAAGCCTCGGAGGTGTAACCAGAGAAGGTTTCCATTGTTTTCATTCTGGTGGGATATGTTATATGCCATTAGAGTGAAAACTTAGTCTTTTTCAAATATTATTATTTGATTTATTTTCAAGCGATTTCTGCAAAAAAATTTGAGTCACCCCTCAACGTCCAAATGTAATATTTTTACAGATGCGCCCTGGTCTATTATAGATCTTGCAAAAACCTACAATTTTTTTAACAAACTTTCCAAGATAAAATATAATAAAATTACAGTTAAATAGTCAATATACTAAAAAAAAAAAAAGGAGAAATCCAATTGGAAGCATAATGATGTAAGTTGGCGGTGTTTGTAGTCATTGGCCTTATTCATTCTTCTTTATTTATGTATTTTTAACAGATTCTAGAAGTTTGACTGAGTTCTAGAATAACGAATTTTTGTACTTTGGTAAAAATTGTCATTTTCTTCAGAATAGAAAGATTAGCATCAGAGATACGAAAAAATGTTTCAATGTGAAATTGTAGGTTATTTAATTCCCAAGATTTTGGTTTAAAAAAATTTTTTCTGCGGCAAAAATTTAGGGAATCGTAAATGAGTATTATCGAAAAACATTGATTTTTTCGATATAGAACTAACACTTTCGATAGCGAATAAATCGAAATCTATTAATTTTATCAAAAAAATGTATAAAACATTTTCTGCTTAGAATGAATGTTTTTATCAACATTTGCGGTTAAAATATAATAAAAAATTTCCACCTCCGAGACGGGGTGGCAACCACCCCCATGGTAAAAGCGCCTTTCAGCTTCATATAGATTTTGTTTCTTGGACTATCCACTACTTATTCTTAAAGTTTCAAGCAAATCGATCCATTCTGTAAAAATTGCGAGGTGAAAAGCTTCGGTTCCTGGACTAACATTCGTTCATAAATTTCCTTTGCTTTAAACCGTCCAAAAATAAAAATTCACTCACTGCAGGCTACTCGATTATTTGCACTATAAAAAATAATGTGAGACACACTGATAATAAATGACTTCTAAACAAAGAATGACTTGACAGATTAAAATGTACTTTCAGATACCTTCATATGAAGAATGTACCAACATAACAAAAAAAAATTAGGCTAGAAGCAGCGCCCTCTCTTATCGAACCGCAAAACTTAAACAACCTAGTAGAGCTTACAAAAAATAATTGTTTTATTTGTACTTGGCAATGTGTAAAATTTACTTATGCCATAACCTGTATGCCCTCTAGAGGATTCAACGAACATTGCAACGGGCATGTTTTTTACGCAATTTAGACCAATAAATTTGCCGGTGGTCATCTCAGTCGCTTTTCAAACGTTGACGTGTGTGTACATTTCGAAGTGCAGTAAGTGAATATTTAACAAATGGATACTTTACTAATGAAGGCGACCCAGGTAAATGAATAATTATAAGAGAGTTATAGTAAGAAGACTGTCACCCGTCGCCTCCTTATGACGCAGTCATCAGTCTCAAAGGTTTACCGTCGATACGAGGAGACCGGTCGCTATTCGCCCCGTGCGTCTCCCCTCTATTTACAGTCATATGACACGCTGTCAGATTTTGTAAGGACGTTTTAACATTGAGTCTTTTGGGATTATTTTGTTAAACTTGAATATTTTATTTTGTAGTGATAATAGCCGAATATAATTGTTACAATTCATTAGTTATTAGTTATTAATTTATAGTGTAATTTATAGTGCAATAAAAATATTTTCTTTTCCGTTAATAAATATTTATTGACATAAACCACGATAGTGAGGTTATGTATACATAATCAAACTGTTTTAAAGTGAAGAATTTATATCAGATTAAGTGCGTTTTTATTTTCTGTTTATATTTATACATCATAATATCACTAGCGTGACACGGTATTTTTTTTAAATGTTGTATTTAAACATACACAAAGCGTAATTACAAAATTTCAAAAAACCGCCACCATGAGTAGTTCGGTCGATTTTGCTTTGACACTTTGTTAACGCTCGGAGCGAATAGTCGACGATCAGGTTCGGGTCGGAGACGTGTAATGACAGAGAAGGACGATCGATTCATTGTCTTGAGTGTCTTGCGGAATCGGCACGAGACACGATGTGAGTTTCAACAATCCTTGAGAAATGTTCCAGGTGTCACCGTCACCGTTATTCAGCCTGTTACCTGTCCAACACCAATATAACAACAATTGACTGGCCTCAATTGAGTTCGGATATGAATCCCATCAAGAGAACCTATGGGATTAGCTCAGACGCAGGGTTCGACCCCATAATCCAGCACCGGCGACGGTGGCGGAGCTAATGGGTGCGTTCGGACGACCACAGCGGCTGGACAGCTGAGCCAGCAGTAGCTGTCAGACGTCACCGTTGGAAGCCAGCCGCTGAGAGATTTACTAAGCTTTCCCTATCACGGCTGGATACAACCACTCAGCCGATTTCTGCTGACCGCCAGCCGCTATGGTCGTCCGAACGCACCCATTAACTGCAATAGACGAAGAATGGGAAGCGGTTATTCAGGAATGAGTCAGAAACTTAATAGGGTCCTTAAGATCTCGCATGGAAAGTGTAATACAACACAGAGGAGGAAATACTGAGTATTACTTTTAATTTTTTATGTTAATTTAGTTTTGTATTCATTACATAATGATTTTCGCCCATAAAATCTTTTCTCAGACACAATATTAAGTTATCTTTGTTATTTCTTTAATTCTTTTTGTACTAACAAGGATTGAGGTTTGGCATGTAAAACAGTTGGAAAAGTTTAACTAACAGGGTTGTAATTATTAAGTAAGTTATAAGTAACTAAAATACGAAATTCATGAGGTACAAAAGGTCCTAGGTACACTTAACTCTCTTTGGTGGTACGAAAATATAAGCAAATGAAATTAAAAGAGGTAAAATTGGTCAAACCGTAGTTGATTCAGCTCTTAATGATTAGAACACAATACAACGGCATATCTATGTTTTATGGACATTAAGAAAGCATTTGACGACGTCAAATTAAAGGATGTTTTCCACTTATTGTACGCAAGCAACATACATCTAGGAATAATCAAAACGATCCAAAAATATCTACTAGAACAGCACAATAAAAGTAAAAGTAAAAGAACTAACTGACCTAATTGAAGCTGGTAATGAAATAAGATAGGGGGAATCTTTGAGTCTTCTATTGTTAATATGATAATGGATGAAATTTAAAAAAAAAGTAAGAACAAGAAAAGGATATCAAATGTAAACGTAAATTAGAGCTGGAAGCTCAAATAATAGAACAGGTGATGGAGTTTAAATAAAATAGACATCACAGTATCTAGCTACGAAAAACTCGAAACCGAAATAAAATATCAAGCGAATAGAGCAAACAGAACCGCAGGTTGCCTCAATAAGGCGTTTTGGAGAAATAACTATCGGAAAAGAAATAAAAGGCAGAAAAAAATAGTCACCGGACCAATAATGACATCGCGGCATAAACATGACCTGTAACAGAGAGGGCAAAAAGAATGCCCCAAATTGCAGAGCTGAAAATACCTGGAAAAATCGATGTTAAGTTGGTAAAACATATGGTATAGAGCTAGAAGTAAAGATATAGAAGGAAGGTGCAAGGTGAACAACAACAAAAACTGGGTAAAAAATAAGAAGAGCGGAATGGAACGACTACATAAGCCGAATGACAACAAATATAGTAGTAAACACGGTGAGAGACGTATACAGGGTGTTTCATTAATAATTGTCCATATAGTAACTGGAGAAAGCTTAGCACAAAATACGAAGATTTAACCTAAAACACTTAAATAAAATGTGGTTCCTTACCGAGTTAAAGGGTGTTTTATCTAAAAATTTGAAAATTCTTTTTTCTCAGCATTTTAAAACTATTCAACGCGTTCTTTTCATACTTGGCAAAAAGTGCGACTACTATACACCCTACTAAATTATGATAAACAAAGGTTTCTAGCTGCTACCAGAGACGTGCGACAGGGGATAGGGAATGGTTGACCCTTCTCAAATTCTACGCCACTGGGGGAATTACTTTTTAGTGCCATTTTTAGATTCTCCAATGCTTTCTACGTAAATAATATACTCTTTATTAGTAACGGGGGGTCCCATCTCTAGCCGTGCGAGTAGGACGTGTTTGTATATGGTTCCGTATTATTACCCAATTTTGGGCTATTACGAACAATCTACAAATTTGTGAGTGAGCAGAGTGTATAGTATAATAGTAAGAATCTAAAGTGTGGATAAAAGCCGTGTTAGTACGATCGGTAAGTACGTTTAAACTTATTTAAAATCAGTAAACATAACCATAGAATCAAGTTATCGGAATTGATTGGCGGATTGATAAGCGTTCGACGAGCTTTTGAACTTTTGAGGTGGGCTCGGCGCTTTTCGCGATCCGGAATCGTTCCACATAAACAGGGAAATATAGTCAGTTAAATTTAAAAATATATGTTATAGAATAAATTTAGAAGATAACTCAAAGTGAAAACAAGAATGGATGAATTAAAGGAATTAATGGAGTTAGTAAAATCAGTAATGCTGGAGGTTAAAGAACTAAGGCAAGTCAATCAATACTACATAGAAAAAATTCAAAGATATACAAACAGAAAACATAGAATTGAAAAAACAGTTGGTAGTTGTTCAAAACAGAATGGAAATTATAGAGAAAAAAGAAAGACAAAATAATTTAATAATCACAGGCTTAGATATAAACGAAACGGAGCCTGAAAAAGTTGTAGAAGAAACTGTGAACAACATTAAGAAATACTTAAAAGTTGAAGCTGAAATAAACCGAGTCACTAAGATAGGTAATAAGAGATATAAAGTAGAAATGGTAAATCTGAATAAAAAGAAGGAAATACTTAGCAATAAGAAAAAACTTAAAGATGTTCCAGGGGCCAGAATATTGATTGACGAAGATCTAACTTACCAGGAACGTCGTATCCAGAAAATAATAAGGGAACAAGCAAAACTAGAGCGAAACCAAGGTAAAAACGTCAAGGTGGCATACAAGAAGATGATAGTAAATAACCAGGTATGGGTATGGAATAGGCAAAGCGAAACTTTAGAGGAGCAGCATGATCACAACAAAATCATGTACAATTCAAAAAACTGATAAGTGATCAAGTGGAATTACCAGTAACGAACCAGGCAACGAATCAAGGACATAATCTAGGTATTAGCGAAATAAACACTGTAGATACAGTAAACAAGGAAAATCAAATAAAAAACAAAAGTAAAAAAATCAGCATTGGAACTTGGAATATTAGAAGTCTAGCTGGTAGAGAAATTGAACTTGTTATGGAGTTCAAGCAGACTAATCTGAAACTACTTGCACTAACTGAAGTAAAGAAAAAAGGGACGGGAGAGATGATGATTAATGATTGTACGTTAATGTACAGTGGAGTCGACAGTTCAAGATGGGCACAAGCGGGAGTAGGATGCCTAGTTAACAACGATTTTGTTAATAATATAAAAAGTTGGGAAGCAATTAATGAACGATTAATGACAATAAGAACCGACCTTGACGGAGAGAATATTTGGACTATTATAATTGCTTATGGTCCTAATGAAAATGATAGTAAGAAAAATAAAGATGAGTTTTGGGGTAAACTGCAAGAATTATATGAAAACAGAGCTAGTCCAATCCTAATAGTAGGTGTTTTAAATGCAAGGGTTGGTAAGGAAGCACAAAAAAGCAATGGCGTCATAGGTAAATTTGGAGAGACTACAAAAAATATTAACGGTGATATACTAATGGATTTTTGCAGATTAAACTGTCTAGTTATATTGAATACTTTCTTTCAGCATAAAGATATACACAAATATACCCGAGTAGTTCCAAGCCGGAATGAACAATCTATTATCTATTACATCATAATAGAGAAAATTCACAAAAATAAAATCCAAGATGTGAAAGTGACTAGAAATTCAGAATTAGGAAGCGACCATTTTCTAGTTGTTGGAAAAATAAAAGGAAAATAGCAGAACACAAATAATACTAGAAATGCAAATATACAAGAAAAAAGATCTGTAAGCCAAGCCGCACACCAAAGAAACATGAAACGAAAAACATGAAACATGAAACGAAAAACATGTTTCATGAAAAGAAAACACTGCTAAAAACATCTCAAAGTCCGCCTACTAATGAAACGAGTGTGATTCATGCTCATGACACATTTTTATTTTCGGAGAGTCTCATAAATGGCCGGATATATATTTGTTTAGCAGTGGTTTATTTCCATGAAACGTAATTTACGTTTCATGTTTCTTTGATGTGCGGCCGGGCTAAGAACACATAAATTAGCCATTATTGAAGTGAGAAACAAGTTCAACAAAACCACTGACGAAAATTTCAAAAAATGGATACAAAGAAAAACCATTGAACAACAGTGGAAATTCTTCAAAGATACTATTTCCAATGCTGCTGGTGAAATTTGCGGATATACAATTACTGGTGGGTCAAAAAAAAAGGACTAGTTGGTGGAGCGAAGAGATAAAAATAGCTGTGAAAGAAAAGAAAGTAGCATGGAGAGCCTATCTAGAAAATAACAGTTCACATATGTATCAGAAATACAAAGAAGTAAGAAAGCTTGTGAAAGAAAAAGTTAAAAAAGCTAAATCGGAAGAGTGGGAGAGATTTGGAGAAAAGATGGAGCAAGATAGTAGGACAAACCAAAAATTGTTCTATAAAGGTCTGAAAAAAATGAGAGGTAAATCAGGTAGTACTGTCGTGCAAATAAAAAATAAAAATGGTGAAATACTTACCCAACCACAAGATATAGTTAACAGATGGAGTGAATATTTCAAAGAGTTACTGGAAGCAGATGAAACAGATGATGAAGAAGAACAAGAAGAAGAGATCATATATAGGACGGCGAGAAACGAGAGTAATGAAATAACATTGGAAGAATTAACCGAAGCCATCGCAAAAATGAAAAATGGTAAAGCGGCAGGAATAGATAATATCAAGGCAGAATGGTTGAAATATATGGGAGAATCTGCATTACACTACTTACACAAATTACTGATAGCAATTTGGAAACAGAAACGCATTCCAGAAGATTGGGCAACAGCAGTAATGGCTCCTTTATTTAAGAAGGGAGAGAAAAAGGAATGTTCAAATTATCGAGGTATTTCCATGCTAAGTGTCCCGGCTAAGGTTTATGAACGAATACTGGAGATGAGACTGAGAAAGAAAGTGGAACATCAACTACACGATGCACAAGGTGGTTTCCGACCGAGGCACAGTGTCCAAGATCATATCTTTACTATAAAACAAATAACAGAAAAATTCCTTGATTTTGACAAAGATATATACATGTGTTTCATAGACATGGAAAAAGCCTTTGACAAGGTACCCAGACAGCACATTTGGAAAGCACTTGAACAGTTCGATGTTGGAGTAGAACTAATTGATGCAGTAAAATCTATGTACTGGAAGAGTTGGAACATTGTCCGAGCATTAAACTGTGAATCAAACACATTCGCTACTACACAAGGACTAAGGCAAGGTGGAGTTTTGAGCCCACTGCTATTCATTATATATATGAATGAAGTAATATAAAAATGCAGTAGAGGGTCCCGAAAATTAGATTTAGGTTACCATCGATTAAAAAGTATAACGATAAGTGAATGTTGAAACACGCTGAAAGTCCTCCGTTTAAATATTTGAAATTTCGACCCAGTAATACTTTCGCTACGCCCTGTATATCGATCTTCCGCATAGGCAGAGTATGGCGTTTTTCAATTCTCACGGGATTTGGATGTTTATTTCGGTTCTTGCGATTCTTTGAAAATTGGTGTACTAAGGTACCCCAGATTGTTGATATTCTACAAAATTGTAAACGGAATATTTTTCAAAGAGTTTCCACGTTAAGTAGGGACTCAGAGCATAAAAGGTTTTTATGATATTTACAGTTTTGGTTTGTCGGTTATATGTTTCGTCGGTATATCCAAATAGCTACAGGAAGAACCCCTGCTATGCTGTTAGGCTGTTGCAGTCTAGAAGATGAAAGATTTTTATGACTTTCTCAGACACAAATTTATTGAGGGTGTATTGCAACCGGAAGGCTCAACCTAAAATAAGCCGATGCCTTTAGTAATATTGGTTCTCAAAACTAACTGTAATATTGTATGATTCATCGCATTTCGTGTAAACTCGAGAGATTTTGTTATTGCGAAGTTTAAGTACTTGTAATTGGTTGAGGGTAAAACCATCATGGCGTTCGAGGGATGTCTTGAGAGTTTTTCTGACCATTTGATTGGTAGAGAAATATCTGGTATGATTCCTATTGGTCTAAGTGAGAAGTCACCTTTTTTTGGGAGAGGAACCCAAGTTTGAGAAGGATCGAGTTAGCGGTCCTAGAAGTTAGTTCCGTATAGGCTATCATCATGTTCAGTCGAGTTCAGTAGAAGCCGTCATCATGTTCAGTTGAGTTCCACCAGGGCCACCATCTAGTTAAGTTGAGTTTTGGTTCCCTTAGGGCCATCGTCATGGAGTAGAGTTCAATTGAGTGTAAAGGAATGTAGTTTTCCAGTTTCCCAGCCGGCTAGGTTAATTCCAGCCCGGCGAATGTGATGGTGTATCGTGAACCCCGGCGATTTTCCCGCTGTTTCTAAGCAAATCGTCGTTATCATTTTATACCAATTTTGGTATCCACTAATTTCTTTTAAGCAGTCAGAACCAGAAGTAGGAGAGAAGAGTTTCAATTTTCTCATTTCTATGTTTAACAGTGCAGTTAAAACATGTAGTATGCTCACATATTTTATTTTGGTCAAAGTTAATGAACTTTCAATAATCATGTTCGAGTCTAACTAAATAATTTTATTCGAGTAAAAGTAAAATTTGATCCAGTTTAACGAACTTTTAAACTATTTATCTTCAAGTGAAAGCTGAATTTTTCTATAATAATGTTTGTTTATAAACAATGTACTGTTTGCTGTTTGCTGTAATTAACGACAGTGAAGTAAGTGTTTCGCGAGTGCAATAGCGCCTTGGACTTTCGAATCAAGCTACGAGGAAGAAGCCAGGACACTAATTGTTAAGGTATAATTTTTATATTTGTAAAACTGTTCGTTTCATCTTTGATTAATTGGTAATCTGGTCTCTAATTATAACAGAGAGATCAGAGATTAATTTTTTTTGTTTTTAATAAATAATGTTTGATTTTCAACATATAATTTATTTTCTTCCCTTCTCTCTTGAATCGTAAGAACTATAAAACATTGACTGAGTATATAATTTTGAGTGTAAAGTAAAGGAGGTAAGTTACATTATAACATTTTGTATATTATGTATATCATTGTATTTGACTATGTTTCTTTGTTTTATTTTAATTTATCTTTCTTTGTTTTATTTCTATTTTTTTTGTATAAAGTTTGGTTTCCCTTAGGTAACCAATGGCGCCCAATATTTTATTTTTTGTATTTTTCTTTATTTTTTATTTCACATCCTTATTTCGATTTTTCTATCTTTCTAAATTTTCTAAGCTAATAAGAATATATCATAACATCTATTAAAGAATCCACTCCCTAAAATCTCTGAGACAGTAGCAACCGAGGTACTTAATAAATTATGTAGCACGAATTTTGTCCAACTCTTAATTAGTCATGTTTCATAAAACAACAGGGGCTATCTTTTGTCTTACATTAAAATGGCCCCATATGACTTCCATTCATTGTCGTGTTTCATCAAATGGCTTCCATGCGTGGGGCTGTTTCATAAAATTAATCGTGCTACAATGTGTATTTGCAGATGACATTGCATTAATAGCAAGTTCAGAGAAATCTTTGCAAAACAACCTAAATTTATGGACGAGAGAACTTGCAGACAAAGGAATGAAAATAAATTTAGCAAAGACCAAAACTCTACTTATATCCAAGACACCCAGAGAAATCCATATAAACCTAGACGGAAATTTAGTAGAACAAGTGGAGGATTTGGAATATTTAGGAACTATAATAGATGGAAAAGGAAAAATGCAAAAAGAGCTGAACAACAGAATTGCTAAAACATCACGACTATATCACTCCCTGAATTCAGGTTTCACTAGCAAATGAGAAATCAGCAAGAAGACAAAAGTGTCAGTATATAAGACAATATACCTCCCTACTTTGTTATACGGAAGTGAAACATGGACACTAACTGAACGGGAGAAGAGCAAGATACAATCTTCTGAAATGAAGTATTTAAGAAGAGTAGAAGGAGTTACGCTAATGGACAAAGTAAAAAATGAAACGATAAGAAACAACCTAGATGTTGAGAGTGCCAACAAAGCAATAGAAAGATCGCAACTAAGATGGTTCGGTCATTTAAATAGGTTAGATCCACATAGACAAGTCAAGGTAGTTTGGGAAGCAAAGGGAATTGGTACAAGGAGAAGAGGAAGACCGTGTCAACACTGGAACGATGCTGTGGGAAAATCATTACAAAGCAAAAACCTCACATGGGAGGAAGCCAAGAGAAGGACATCCAACAGAAAACTTTGGAGAGAGATGATTAGGAAGTAAAAGCAGATTTCTCGACACCTCACGGTAAAAGAGAACCGGATTATATATATATATATATATATATATATATATATATATATATATATATTGATGTGATCTTGATTATTGATATGAGATAATATTCTTATATGTCACTTAATTTAATCAATGTATTAATACTAATCTAATTAATTAACCAGATCACATATCAATATGTTTTCAATCTCAGGGCGAATTATAAATTAATTACTTACTTTCGTGGCTTCAAATATTTCTTAATGGTTCCTAATCGGGATAGAAAAGAAAAGAGTAAAAAAAATACACATATGGGTTACAATTATAATCAAAATATTTTTTATTTTATTTAAAAGGCAATCAATGCTTAATATTTGCTATTTCTTATTATTCTTAAACATAACATTTACAAATGGGAATCTTATTTCCTTTTGGTTTTCAATTGAAAGTTTTTATTAACATTTAACTATTAGGAGTTATTAGGAACAACTCTATTTAACTTTGATGAAGCTTTTCTGATATTATTGATTATGTTATTCAATTTTTTATGTGGAATTTAATAAGAAAAACCCATACATTCATGTCCAAACAAATGAGACTGACCTTTTCCTGGTGAACTGAAAATGTCCTCACACAAGACCCGTTTCCTGCTATCCTTGGCGGCGATCAAACCTCGTCCTGGCTTCCAGTAATGTTCTCCTTTGAAAAACTAGCTCGAATAGCTCTCGTTCCTGCTTTTGTCGTGATGCTGTGTTCTACCTTTTTCGAAACTGCTATCAGCTACCGGGACACTCTTGGCTCAAGGAGGTTCTTTTACTCTCGACCTGGCCTACTTCTCGTTCCACGATAGATACTCCACACTCACGGAACTACCGGCTTTCTCACTCTCCGTACACTACCGTCTACTACTCGACTTCACTTCTCGACAGCTCAAAACATTCTGCTCTCACTTTGTCATCCATTCCCCTACTTTCTAAATATCCCTTCCAGATTCACAAATCAATCTTCCACCACCAACTCTCATTCGTAATATTCCTCAAAACCAATTTTTAATCTTTCTAAATATGCTTAATGGATTTCAAAAGAAAATATTTAATTCCCATTCTAAAATACTTTCTAACTATTTACAAATTTTAATGTCCTATTCTCTCTTTCAAATGAGTCTTATTTAGCATAGGCTAATGATCGAAACCTTCCGCGAAAAACGATAATGAACTATCATCTATTTCACTGAGTTTTATTTAGCATAGGCTAATGATCGACCTTCCGAGAAGAACGATAATGATACGCGTCATTCACTTTGTTTATCTAAACACATTGTTCCGAGTTTCGTACGCTTATTCTAATCACTTCTTAAAATTAAATATAACAATTTGTTGTATACAGGTTGTTCTAAATTTATATGCCCGAGGTTGAGAAAATTAAAAATATTTTATATTAAAGTGAATTTTGTTTATAATTATCAAATTTTAATTTTTATATCAAATAGAAATATAACAATATATATATATATATATATATATATATATATATATATATATATATATATATATATATATATATATATATATATATATATATATATATATATATATATATATTAGTAACGATAAAGTCATTAGTTTTCGAGATATTTGAAGTTAAATATGAAACGGCACAGTTATTTTGATTAATTTATGATAAGACTCATATTATGATTAAAATTTCAAAATTATTTGTATCCAGTACTTTGAAACTATTTGGCGTATCCTTATCATACTTGGCAGAAAGTGTAGGTACTGTACACCCGGCTAAATTGAGATAAATAAACGTTTCTAGCTACTACCAGACGCGTACGACAGGGGATAGTGGCTGGTTGACCCTTCCCAAATTCTACGCCACTGACGAAATTGCTATTTTAGTGTAATTTTTTGATTTTCTAATACATTTTATGCAAATAATATACTCTTCATTCGTAACTATAAAATGATTAGTTTTCGGGATATTTGAAATTAAAAATGAAGCGACACAATACATTAATCAAAATAACCGTGTCGTTTCATTTTTAACTTCTCGAAATATCTCGAAAACTAATGACTTTATCGTTACAAATGAAGAGTATATTATTTCCATAGAAAGTATTGGAGAATCCAAAAATTGAACTAAAATAGCAATTCCGCCAGTGGCGTAGAATTTGGAAAGGGTCAACCATTCAGTTTCCCCCGTCGTACGGCTCTGGTAATAGCCAGAAACGTTTGTTTAACATAATTAACTAGTTTGTATAGCACCTATACTTTCTGCCAAGTATGAAAAGGATACGTCGAATAGTATTAAAATGCTGAGTAAAAATAATTTTTAAATTTTTAGATATCTGTAACTCAGTAAGGAACCACATTTTATTTAAGTGTTGTAGGTTAAATATTCGTATTTTGTGCTAAGGTTTCTCCAGTTACAATATGGACAATTGTTAATGAAACACCCTGTATACTCGAGGGTTAAATCTTAAGATTTTCTTTGCGCTTTTGTTTTTCTTAGGCCCTTAGGTAGTACTATATTCATCTGAAGTTTTGTTGTATAATCATCACACTCTTAATTAAATTAGTTTAAAATCAACGGAATGACATCTGGACAGGTAGTGCTAATTTAATCGAGGAAGTATTTAGTTTCCTCTACTTCCACGTAAATTGTCCGCTTTTTTGTTTAGATTATACGAATGCTATTTCGAGGATAAATATCTCTCTATCTCTCCCTCTCTCTCTCTCTCTCTCTCTCTCTCTCTCTCTCTTTCTCTCTCTCTCTCTCTCCCTCTCTCTCTCTCTATCTCTATCTCTATCTCTCTCCCTCACTCTCTCTCTCTCTCTGTCTCTCTCTATCCTTCTCTCGCTCTCTCTCTCTCTCTCTCTCTCTCTCTCTCTCTTTCTCTCCTTTGGCCCTATACAGCTCAAATCGGGTCCTGGCATCCCCTAGCATCCCCCTCCAAATATCACTGACAATGGCTGCTCTCCCCCAGTTATTACACTCAATTTCTCTTTCGAGCATCGGTTCTTACTTCGTTTATCCACCTTTTTCTTGGTTTTCTTGCTGGCCGATGTCCCACCATAGTTCCACTAAGCTGTCTACTAGGTGCTCTGGCGTTATCCATTTTTATAATTTGACCTGCCAAACCTGATCCAATATTTGTATTAGGATAAGTATTTAATAATATAAAATAATATAAATATAAACGGTTGCGTTTCGATTCAATTCGAGTCTCTTACCATCCTCTTAAGTGTTTCTGGTTCTACCATTCTACCCATCATCAGAGAGACTTGTAACAAGACTATGTTATAATATTACTTATCTATAAAATTTTAGCACTTGCTAGATTTTTTCGGACACTGTATATGTTCTATTGCAATGGTACAAATGATAATTTTGGTGATTAAGAATTGTTCTATTATAAGAATATTTATACGATCCTAACAAAATAAATCATTTTAAACATTCATTCATAAGATGCCTGTGGTTTGTGGTTACAGAACTGATAAACATGATAATAAAAATTTTAAAAATACTTTGTAGTAATAACGTATTATTTATATTCACGTTCCCTTGCTCAATACTATACCAATTTTAAAATACCATACCTCTTATCGTTGGTTTTAAATTGTAAATTAGAAGTGTTTTCCAGAAGATAACACTTTGCAAAAGCCAACAAACTAGGTAATATCTTGTGCAGTAGTAGTTCAGTTATAGAATGTATGTTTACAAAATATAGTGCATTGGTTCCTCTAGTACCAAGGTAAAAAAATAATGTTTGTGTTTTAATATATTATGTGAGTTCGTTCAACCCAAATAGGGATAAGTGGGTCGTATGTAAGATACATATCATTTGAAAATATAAGTAAATATTAGATAAAAGCATTATTAACAGAAATTAAAAATTACATGAAAAAACCTTTTTGGAAGAAACCTAACGAGCGGATGGAAAATATTTTCTCTAAAGATTTAAACATGTTTTTTATTAAAGCAAATAAACAATTTAGATATATTTTTAAAATCTTAAACGTGTTTGCCAATTTAGAGAAATTACATGTAGGATTCGTTAAAGACAATCGTAATAAAAGTCCGTGTGATGTTTAACAGTTTTACTTAATAAAATAGATAACTAAATTATAGATACTATTATGTTGACGAAATGTAAAAGTGTTTGTGTAATTGCGACTAAAATTTTACGAGTTCCCACAAAAGAAAATATCTTTGAAGTAATCGCGTTTATCTACTTAATATATGACCGGCTTTTCAATGTATAAGTCGTCTTAAAGCGTCTCTTTAAGCGTCTTTTTAATTATCCCAAAACACGTCTGTCGTGGTTCTGATGTTAAAACCGACCACCGTATTCTTCCCACAATAACCAAAATTCTCTTACTGCTAATCTCCTCTTCTCATGGTTTAATTCGCTTTCGTGAGAACTAACCTATTAAAATTTGTTCAAAGGGCTCTACTTGTTATTTTTATGTATTAAGGATGATTGAGAATAAACACAATCTTCTAACTAAACTACCCGTCGAATAGATACACCCACACCTCTGTCCCTAAGGGCGTCGACGGACACTGGTTTCGTGTTTTGTAATAATATTTAAGAAAAAAAATATAGGTGTCTTAAAAATTAAGATAAAATATTTACAATTCTACATATTATAAAACCTCATGTTGGTTATACATGTATAGACCATAGAAATAGTTCCCTATGCTTTCTTTACATTTTTAGTCAGGTGTTCTTATTAGTCCTGTCGCCAGGGGGGGTACAACGGCCTCCTGTATTCAGATGGACTTACTCAAGTTTTTATTATGTATTTTGGCCCGTAGAACACGAATTTTTTGGGTAACAGTTGATCCGGATGTCGATAAGATTGTTATAAACAAAGAAGTTGAGGAATTATATAACAGCGATTTCTCGCAAAACAAAACATGTTTTTGTATTTTTTGGGCCATTCTAACCAAAAAATGTTCCTACAAGTTTTTTCGTAGGATGCATAGTTTTCGAGATAAACGCGGTTGAACTTTAAAAAAATCGAAAAATTGCAATTTTTGAACCCGAATAACTTTTGATTAAAAAATAAAATAGCAATTCTGCTTACCGCATTTGAAAGTTCAAGTCAAATTTTATCGGTTTCGAATATATATATTGCTAAAAATTTATGTGTTTTTTGCTAAAAAAAGCTATAAACACATAGTGTTTCCCGTGCCTAATACATGCGTTTACATGCATGCTACGTAGAAATAGCCTCGCTTGCACTTGTACCTACTCTACCTACTCGTTCGATTTTAAATGAGAAATCATTGAAAACATCACTCCAGCACTAGGTGTTTATACTTTTGTTTAACAATAAAATAATAAATTTTTAGCAATGCAAATAACTAAAACCGATATACTTTGACTTGAACTTTAAAATGCGGTAAGCAGAATTGCTATTTTATTTTTTAATCAAAAGTTATTCGGGTACAAAAATTGCATATTTTCGATTTTTTGAAAGTTCCACCGCGTTTATCTCGAAAACTATGCATCCTACGAAAAAATTTGTAGGAACACTTTTTGGTTAGAATGCCCCAAAAAATACAAAAACATGTTTTGTTTTGCGAGAAATCGCTGTTATGTAATTCCTCAACTTCTTTGTTTATAACAATCTTATCGACATCCGGATCAACTGTTACCCAAAAAATTCGTGTTCTACGGGTCAAAATACATAAAAAAATCTTGGGTAAGTCCATCTGAATACAGGAGGCCGTTGTACCCCCCCTGGCGACAGGACTATATAGTTAGCCATTTTGAAATTAAAAAGTCACTGTTTGTTATGTGTTTGTGAAAAACAATAAAGTTATACAAGAGGCGTCTAATACACTGAGTCATAAAAAATTAGGTGTGTCGATCCCTTCTTTTAATTGGGTGTACAAATAGTCACCTTTATTCGTTGAGATATTACGAGAAAACTATAAGCAGGTATCGAATTTTTTTTTTGCTGTAACTATTAAGAAGAGTTCTAAGAGTTAAAATTTCTCCAAAAGCAAAAGAGTTAACGTAAATGTATTTTGAAAAATTGCTATTTTCTTTTAGGCCAGAAAGCTAAAATACGGCCATACCGAATTGCATGAAAATTTAGATATAGGTTCTTCATTATTGGACTTAGCCCATAGTTGCTTTTACTTGGTGAGTGGCCACCTCTTTTCGCAGTTGAAAAAACATACTGTTATGAGTCAACTCAGCATATGTGTAGGTGTTAGCATAAGTCTATGAAATTTTGTAAGTCAGACTAGTAACGGATCTGACAGTTATACAGGGTGAGGCAGATAAAGGGCCTATTATAAATATCTCGAGAACTCAAGGTAAGAAAATTATGAAAATCGGAATACAGGGGTTTTGAGGTGTGAACTATTTAATGAAAATATTTTGGTCTCTTTGCTACTTCCAGTTATACCGGATTTTCGAATTCTCCTTGATTTCTTCTTTCTTAAAATATAAGTTTTTGTAATATTATACAGGGTAGGTTAAAAGATAATTATGTTTTTTTTATTAATTTCGTAGCAAAATTCACACCCTGTAGAATTGTAGTAGTTTGACATAGTAAACTCTGTTTATGTTCAAATGATTTTTAATATAGTCTACTATGTTAGGAATTATTGGTATAGTTAAATTTTTCCTTTTTTGTATACAGGGTTGGTCGAAACTCAGAATGAGTATTTTCTGAGTTTTCTTAAATGGAACACCCTGTATTTTAGTATTGTAATGAAATGTTATTTTAGGATACTTTTTAATTTCTCAAGCAATCCCTATACCTAACTGCTTCAATTTGTGAGTTATTGGTGATTCAAGCCAAACATTAATTGCAACACAAAATACCTGAAATTTTATTAGGTTTGCCGTAAAAATATTCAATCACAAGTAATTTTTCGGAAATAAATACATACTAATCGAGACTGATACTTAATAATAGCCAATAATGGTTGAGCTATCAAAATATCTATGTAGTTAAGATTGTTGGTGCGATTAACAATTAAGCACAAATTAAAGCAGTTGGGTATAGGGAATGCTTAAGAAATTGAAAAGTACCATAAAATACCATTTCATTACAATACTAAAATATAGTGTGTTCCATTTAAGAAAACTCAGAAAATACACATTCCGAGTTTCGACCCACCCTGTATACTAAAATTCAAAATTTAGCTATACTAATAATTGGTAACAATAGTAGACCATATTAAAAATCATTTGAACATATAAAGGGATTTTGATGTAAAACTACTACAATTCTACAGGGTGTGAATTTTGCTACGAAATTAATAAAAAAACGTAATTATCTTTTAATCTATCCTGTATAATATTACAAAACCTTATATTTTAAGAAAGAAGAAATCGAGGAGAATCCAAAATCCAAAAACGTAAAAATATATAGGGTGTCCCATTAAAAAAAACGAAGTTACAATAAACTTCCGGTATAACCGGAAGTAGCAAAGAGACCAAAATATTTTCATTAAATAGTTCACACCTCAAAACCCCTATATTCCAATTTTCTTAATTTTCTTTACTTTATTTCTCGAGATATTTCTAATAGGCCCTTTATCTGCCTCACCCTATATATTTTTGTCAATTAGAAGCTTTGTCATTATTTTTGTCACGTCTTTGAGATTCAACTTTGTACTTTAGTTTATTAAGTTTTTAATAAACTTAACAAAACGGTCATTTACTGGGCTATTGATTATTTATAACATTTTTAATTAGCAATAAATTATCACAACATTTTAAACATTGTGAGTGTTTATCTCTTTAATGATTTGCGAACACTGGGTCGCCTGACGACCAGTAGTTTTCCAAAATTATAAACTGGCTTTTGTGATTTTTTGACAATGAGAAATTTTAAGACAATTTGAAATTAAAAATTCTTTCAAAAAACTGACGTCGTAGTTAATGATAATATTTTGTACTTTAATAGAATAATATGTATGAAGCCACATTAGTGGTTTATGAAATTTACTGCAATATTTTTTTAATGTAATATTTACAATCTGTCCTCAACTAAGAACAATAGGTAAATTATTTGACAAAAATTGAAAATTTGACCTGTAGAGGGAGATCCAGTGATCACCCTCTTTACATAAATTAAATTAAAACAAATTAAAATAAGTTTAGTTATCACAGATTATTCGAATCTTCTTGCTAGGTCCACTACTTTGAATCTCTTCAGGCGTCGTAATTGCAATATTTGAGACAAGAAAACTTCAACTTTTATTTTTTCTTTCTTGCCTTTAGCTGTTTGTGCTGCTTTGTATGTATCACAATCACAATTAAGTTTGTTTTCCTGTACTTCCCTACTGATCTATTTCCTATAGTATGGGGGCCTGTTGTGTTGTGAAGATTAAATCCTAAAACCAAAAAAAGTTAAGTAAAGTTTTCAATAAAGTGGGGGAATTTTCATTTTTGAAATTAGTTTTCCATTTCCAACAATCGTTTTTTGCGATTATAGCGCCATCTATTCACAATTCGAAAAAATGTTATTGATTTTTACATAAAGAATCCGAATCTGCATAAAAAAAATGGGGCTGCTATTTAAGATTTTAAAATAGTTCCCCACCCCACCTCCGTGGGGGTCATGTTTACTGGCATTCGATAAATTTTTTAAAAATATTGAATTATTGTGTATTTTTTAGTTTTTTAACCTGATGTTGATGTTGCGGAATGTCGTGGGCTTACAAACTTGGAGGTAAGATAGGATTTGAGTAGGATCCTGTTTGACCTGATCCCGATTATCCTGTTGACATCACTAAGTGATCGGCATCACATATTGCGCTTCAGCACCCTTTTTAACACTCTTTTTTTTACATATTCTGATAGTATCTGTATCTCTATTAATATCCCAATATTTATTTAATTACCATAATTAAACCATAATTTTAATTACTTTATCCCACTAAATGTCTCACTCTGTTAAATTTTTAAACGAAGGGGTCAAACATGCGCTAAGAAGGTTATATCCAAGAGATAACAACAGTATACATAAACCATTTTAATTCTCTTGTACTGGTCTGTGAGATAGCCACTACTTATCAAATTTATACCATACATTGTTACAAGAAATAACAGTCAGATAAAGTCAATCAAGCAGAGAGTCCGTTTTCGTTTAATCATTTAAGTGTTTTTGTAATTAAGTAAGTAAAATAATTATTGTCTAATAGGATATTTAATTATGATTGTACAAACAACAGCAACGGTATAACAATGTTGTTTATTCAGTCTATTGATTCTAGTGATGTACTAACCTTCACCAATATTTGTACATTCGTCACTTTGTATAGTCGTTTTTGTTAGACTGTTAAAAATGTATATACCTAGATATATTGTATATAACTCTTTTTATGATATAGCATTTATGCATCTCCAAATTTAATCAATCTATCTTGTCCTATGTGCTCTATTACATCTTTTAATTTAATGATTTCAGAGTTAGTCATAACACACACACACACACACACACCCAAACAGTGGGTATAATTTTTCTGTTACTAGTTGTCTTCCCCAGCATCATCAATATGTTAATAGAACGTTTTTATTGCAACGTCTACTACATCTCTTGGTGGTAAATAAACCATTAAGTTTGGTGTGAGATGTATTAATTTTAATGATTTATGTCCTGTTTTAAAAACCGTCTACTGCTTCATCCAGTTCTTTATTAATAATAATGACGACTTCAGGTCTATGCTAATTGGCAGTGATTTCAGAGTATGTAGTATAACGTACTGAAGCTTGTTGGAAAGCCTCCTAAGTTTTGTTTTGCCAACATGTTTTGCTTACTCCTAGTATATTTATTTTAATCTCATTTTTTAAAGAACATTATGTATTTTACAAGTCTGATACCTGCTGTTTACGGTTTACGTATCAATATGGTAACAACCTAAAAGTCCTTATTCTCTCTTCCCATGCCGGATCTTGAGCTCCAATTCTCGTGATTAGTAACTCTTTTGTATTTGGTACCCATTGCCATTGGAATACTAGTCAAACTTTTCAATGATGTTTATTCCACTGGTGATATCCCTGAAGATTGGTTAAAGTCCGAATTCATAACCCTACCAAAAAAACAACGTCCGAAAAACTGTAGCGACTATAGAATGATAAGCCTTATGAGGCACACCTTGAAAATCTTTCTACGTATCATCCACAGTAGAATCAGAGATAAATGTGAAGAAGACCAGGATGAAACACAATTTGGCTTCAGAAATGGACTGGGAACCCGGGACGCACTCTTTGCACTAAATGTGTTATTGCAGAAATGTCGAGATCAAAGGAAAGACGTCTTTGCTGTATTTATTGACTATGAGAAGGCCTTTGATCGAGTACAACATCACAAATTAATTAAAATACTAAAGGATAAAGGAGTTGATAGTCAAGATGTACGAATCATAGAAAAATTATACTGGCGTCAAACAGCGACAGCTTGCATAAATGGAAAATCAACAGAAATATGCAAAATACAAAGAGGCGTCAGACAGGGTTGTATACTGTCCCCACTGTTGTTCAATTTGTATTCAGATAGAATATTTAAGGAAGCGCTGCATAATTTGGAATGGGGTGTGAAGGTTAATGGAATTCTGATAAATACAATCAGATATGCAGACGATACAGTTATTTTAAGTGATGATATGAATGGATTACAACACCTTTTAAATGCCATTGACAGAGTGGGAAGAGATTTTGGCCTAAATATAAACTGTTCAAAAACAAAGTACATGGTATTTAGCCGTTTGGCCCATCAAGATTCACGGTTATATGTTGATGGTCATATGATTCAAAGAGTACCCAGTTTTAAATATCTTGGTTGCCATATTACTGAACAACTAGATCCAGATAAAGAGATAAAATGTAGAATCGAGATAGCCCGCACGACATTTTTAAAAATGAGGTCATTCTTCTGTAATGATACCTTGCAACTTCAACTTCGAAAGCGCATGATTAAATGCTACATTTGGTCAGTCCTCTTGTATGGTGTCGAAGCATGGACATTAAAAATATCCACCATTAACCGTTTGGAGGCCTTTGAAATGTGGCTGCACAGACGTATTCTAAAAATACCATGGACGTCTATGCTGACAAATGTGGCAGTCCTTAAGAGAGCAAATGCTACCCGCGAGCTGCTTGATAACATCAAATATAGAAAGATGGCCTATTTTGGACACGTAGTAAGGGGAGACCGGTATAATATTCTTCAACTTATTGTGATGGGTAAAATCGAAGGACGCAGAGGAATTCGTAGAAAGCAGGCCTCTTGGTTGAAGAATATCCGGGAGTGGACAGGAATAAAGAAAGCAGAACACCTATTTAGAATAGCTCGAGACAAAGACAGTTTCGCCATGTTAATCGCCAACGTCAAGGGGACTTGATAGGGCACGTTAAGAACAAGACCCATTGCCATGCTAGTTGTAGCAGGGATATCCTCGGGTATCTTTAATCTGGTAGTCATCCTGGGGCTTTCTAAATCTTTATGCCATTGACTATTTCTAAATAGTTCCTCCGTCTCTAAGATACATTTTCTTACCTCAGAATAAAATGGTGCCGTAACATTTACTAGCTCTTCCACTCGAAGCTGTTGGCAAGTAAATAGGAGACTGCAATGAAATGAGACTGAAGTGAAATTCTCGCCATATTTGCCTACTCTCACTTAATTTAGCCTGCAAACAAATGCAGCTGCCCGGGGTCTGGCAAGTGCAGCCATAAGTGAGAGTTAGGTGTCTTAATACCAGTGAGATAAGCACCAGTTATCAAAACCATTTCCTGCTCGTTGTGGTTGTTCCGGTAAAAGGTGCTCCCTCTGTAACACAATCCTACACCTCTTTACGGGGTGGAACATTATGTTGAGAAAAGCAGTATTAATATATAACTGTGTTCAGACCTGTAATCTCATGAACTGATGGAACTCGAACTGTGAATGTAACACAAATCCTATTGGAAATAATAAAAATGAAAGTAATAGGTAGCTAATGGGCCTGATAGCTCAGGAGGTAGGATGTCTGACTTCCATGCAGAGAACGTCTAGATATTTTTAGATATCTACTGGCCCCAGTGTGATTCAGTCGGAAAAAAATGAGTACATTGGATAAAACCAGGGATAATAATAGGCGGCTGAAGCGTAACACTGGACCAGCTAACTTCCTTTTATACTATATACCTTAAACCCAAGAAATAGAATCTATACTATGAATTCATCCCAAAGTTGCGTTAGCGGTAGAATACTAGGTAGAATGACAAATAAAACTATAAGTGAAAGAGTACGAAATGAAGATGTAAAACACATGCGCAAAATCGGGTGAATTAAGATATGCAAGGTTAAAAAAATGAAACCAGCACATAAATAAAACAGTAATAATAGCAACAGATGAATCATCTTATAAAAAACCATCTATGGGAAACCCAACAAAAACGTTTTCCAGATAATCGTTGTAATAAGATGTTAATTGGAGCTGCAAGGTCAGATAATAGAAAAAGTGATGGGAGTTTAAATACCTAGTCATCACACTATCTAACAATGGAAGGCTCGAAACAGAAGTGGAAGATCAAGTGAAAGAGCAAACAGAGCCCAGGTTACCTGAATGACACAAGATCATCATCATCATAATTGGCTCGACAGCCCTTTCTGGGTCTTGGTCTGTTCCAGGATTCTTCTCCACTCTGATGTGTTTCGTGCTTTTTTCCTCCAGTTTTTTATTTTTAAGGTTTTTATATCATTTTCTATTTGTTCTAAATATCTCAGCTTCGGTCTTCCTCTTGTTCTTTTTCCTACTGGCATCTGTTTGAATATTTTGTTTGGTATTTCGCCTTCTTCCATTCTTTCTACATGTCCCATCCAACGCAGCCGTCCTATTTTAATGAATGTTATGATATCTGGATCCTGGTATATTTCGTATAGTTCAAAGTTGTACCTTCTTCGCCAAATTCCATTTTCTTTTGTGCCCTTATATATGTGTCGCAGGATTTTTCTTTCAAAGGTGGCTAGCAATGTTTCCTCTCTTTTAGTGAGTGTCCAGGTTTCTGAACCGTATGTGAGTACCGGTCTTATTAGGGTTTTGTATATTTGTCATTTTGTTTTCCTTGCGACGTTGTCTGATCTTAGTTGCCGAATTAAGCCATGATAACTTTTATTGGCAATAAATATTCGCCTCTTCACTTCCTCTGCTACGTTATTATCAGATGTGACTAGGGATCCCAAGTATGTAAAGTTGTTTACCCCCTCAATGTTGTATTCTCCTATTGTTATATTTTGTGGCTGCCTTATTTCTGTGTTTTTACTTACCTGCATATATTTTGTTTTGTTCTGGTTGATTTTCAGGCCACTATTTTGTGCAGCTCGTTCTATTTGATTGAATGCCTCTATCATTTCTCTTCTTGATCTTGCGATTATGTCAACATCATCTGCAAATGCTAGTATTTGCACGCTTTTATTAATTATTGTTCCTCGAGTATTGACTGTTGTGTCCCTCATTATTTTCTCGAGTACAATGTTGAACAAGATGCATGATAGAGCGTCTCCCTGGCGTAGTCCCTTTTTCACATCTATTGTTTCCGTTAGTTCGTTTTGTATCCGGATTTTACTTTCTACTTTTAGAGATTCTTTTATCAGTTCTATTAGTTGTGTTGGTATATTAAATTCTTTCATTGCTTTTATTAAGAATTCTCGGTTTATATTGTCATATGCGCTTTCGAAGTCTATGAAGAGATGATGTGTGTCGATGTTATGTTCCCTTGTTTTTTCAAGGATCTGTCGCAGAACAAATATCTGGTCTATTGTTGACTTCTGTCTACAGAAGCCACTTTGGTACCTGCCAACTATTTTTTCAGCGTGTGGTCTAAGTCTTTCATAAATGACGTTGGACATTATTTTGTATGCTGCATTCAGCAGCGTGATTCCACGGTAGTTGCCACATTCTAACTGATTCCCTTTTTTATGTAATGGTACAATAATACCACTATTCCACTCCGCTGGTAGCTGTTTATTTGACCATATCTTTGTTATCAATACATGTATTGTTTTCTGTAGTGCGTCTCCTCCTTCCTTCAGTAATTCCGATGCTACTTGATCCGATCCCGGTGATTTATTGTTCTTTAATTTGTCTACTGCTGTTCTAATCTCGGCTATTGTTGGTGGACTCTTTTCTCTGTTGTCTGCTTGGTCTAATGGTATATCAGGGTTCGTCTCACTCCCATCTCCTTCAAGCTTTTCCGTAAAATGTTCTGTCCATCTTCTTAGTATCTCTTGCTGTTCTGTCAATATATTACCTTCCTTATCTCTACACATCGTCGTTCTCGGTTTGAAGTCTTTTCTGCTTTTGTTCAGTTTCTGATAAAATTTTCTTGTCTCTGTCGATCTACTTAGTTCTTGCAGTTCCTGAAGTTCTTTGTTCATATATTCTCTCTTTTTTCTTCGGTGAGTTTTCTTTTCTTCTCTGCGTAGTTGTTTATATTCTTCGTCTGCTTGTCGGGTTCTGTGCCCCTGTTGCATCAGTAAATATGCTCTGTTTTTTCTGTCTGTTATAATCTGACATTCTTCGTCAAACCAGTCATTCGTTCTTGTTCTTCTTTCTTTACCTTCTATGCCTAACACTTCTTTAGCTGTCTCTTTTATGATTTCTCTGCACTCTTCCCACTCCTTATTTGGGTTTTCATGTTTTGGTCTGTTTTCTAGTTTGATGCTTATCTTTTCTTTATACTCTTTATTTTTGTTTGTTTCTTTGAGTCCTTCTACCTTGTATCGTTCATGTTTAGAGCCTCTTTCCTTTTTGATGTTTGAAATTCTAGCCCTTACTCTACTTTCGACCAGGTAGTGATCAGAATCCGCATTTGCCCCTCTTCTGGTGCGGACGTTTATTATATTCGATTGGTGTCTCGAGTCTACAAACAGAGCCCAGGTTACCTGAATGACACAAGATGGAGAAATAAAAATATCGGAAAAGAAATGAAAGGCAGAATTTACAAAATAGTCATCAGACCAATAATGACATACGCGGCAGAAACACGACTCGACACAAAGAGGACAAAAATATTGCTCGAAACAGCGGAGATGAAAACCCTTCGAAAAATCGATGGTAAGACTCTATGGGACAGAGCTAGAAGTACAGATATACGACCGAAATGCAAGGTGGATAACATTAATAACTGGGTAAGAAACAGAAGAATAGAATGGAATGACTACATAAGGCGAATGACAACAAATAGAGTAGTCAGGACAGCGAGATACTGTTCCTCAATGGGAAGACGATCAGTGGGAAGGCCACGAAAACGATGGAACGAAAACTTACTAGAGGCACATTAAAAAAACAGAGTCATGTCTATACAAAAAGAAGAAGAAGAAGATAATCGTTGAAATTGAGCAATAACACGGAGGATGAACATGTATTTATGCCAACAGAGAAAAGTATGAGGACGAAGTCGTTGGAAATTATCAGCTGTGTCATAACAGTTTTGCCAACAATGTTTAAACCGAGTATAAAAATGCCGATTTATCATTTATTTGTGACTATTATTCCCCGAAATAAAAAGTACCGAAAAGATGACTGTGACATTGCGCGCATGTATTTACTTGATTGGGTTTATTTGTGTTTAACTGTCCTAGTCCTAGGGCCGGTTGTTCGAACGCTAATCAACAATGATCACTATCAAATATTTAATTACTGTCACCAACTGTCAATGTCAACTTTGATTGGGTTGCTGAAAACATAATTGGTTATAATTATGAGATTAGTTAATCAATTAACATAACAATAATTATTAACATAATTGATTAACTAATTTCATAATTGTAATCTATAATTAGGTTTTCAGCAACCCAAACAAAGTTGACATTGACAGTTGGTGACAGTAATTAAATATTTGATAAGGATCATTTTTGATTAGCGTACGATCAACCGGCCCCTAGTTATTATTAAGTGTTCTCAGTGGCGACGCGTGACTTTTTCTAAAGTGTTACCAAAACCAGATGCAAAAAATCTTAATTAAAAAAATGAAGATATGGCTAAATGTATATACATATAGCTTCAATAATATCATTTTGTATATCACTTGAAACTCTCGAAAAAACAGTTGATGTTTCTAGATGTTGGCAAAATTTTTGATCTTTTTTGGCAATTAATGTTAACAATTCCCTGTAATTGCCTCGAATGTCAGAGCCGTCGCCCTCAAAATGACCACGAAACGGTAATTCTTGTTCGGCCAAAAAACATACGGTACATATATATTCTAAGTGAGCTAAGGATATACGAGTACCTATCTATTTTTTTAACAAACTCATTATGTTTAGCAATATTTGCTTTAAATGCTTGGTTAAGAGAACTTTTGATTTTTGTTTTGCCAAACTGAATCAAATTGGGTATACATCTTACATGTAGGTAACGGAGAAATTTCATGTCTCTTTTTTAAAACTCTTAAACTATTTAAATCGTGAACTTGGTCCACCCATTTTTCTGTAAAAACCAGAAGACATGGCTAACAATACAGTCTATTTTTCTTGCAACCACATAACCAAGGATTTTCACTGTACCAACTAAATTTAAAATATCGAGCTAATTTTTTAAATTCCTTTTTTAAATTGTTTAAAATAGGTCTTTCATTTTCAATAATCTCATTTTATTTTTCAATCAGAATTACTTTTCAAGTAGTTGATCGATTACGCAGCGACACTCATCCATGGTGAACTGCACGCACACTTTTTATTAAAGGTACTGTTAGCAAATTTAAATCTGGTAACAGCCCTACTGATATAAACAGCGCGCTTACGCCCATCGCTCCTTTAAAATTTTCACACTAGCCGGTCCCGAGCCGCCCGAGCGATAGCGAGATAACCATTCATTGTCACCACAAATGAGACTGGTAACAGAATATAATAAAGTGCAACTGAGTCACATAAACTCGCCAATATTTTCGTGTGTCTGGCTATTTACTGAATTAGGTACTATTAACACATAATATAATAATATATTTCTATTGGTAAAAATAAAATAAAATAATAAATGGAATTATTCATCGTCATAAAATACATATTTATTTGCAAGATTTTTAACTGTTACCAATGGTAACAGTGGTTACATGGACGCTTCGCCAGTGAGTGTTCTTGTATTAAAACCGCCATAAAAATAGTTTTCACAACTAAGAAGATCGGCATTATATAAGGCATTATTTCCCCTCTTAAGGAAATATACGAATTCCAAGTTTAATTGTTTAAGGGCATAGACGCAAAATGTCGCTTGTCAAAATTTATAATGTATTTTAAATGTATTCATTTTTTTCCGAATCCTGAGAAAACTAAAAAATATTTTTTAAAAATTTAGACGCAAAATGAAAGATTACATTATTACTTAGGGCCGAAAGTCCCTCAAAAATTCTATAATGTTTATTTTAAAAAGTTACAGGGGCGAAAATAAAAGAGAAAATTTAGGGCGATTGTTAATTGCAAATATTTCGTTCTAAAATAACTTTCTATTTATTCTAAAGGACTTTTGGCCGTCGGTAATATCGAAATTTTTCATTGTGCGTTTAAATTTTTCAAAAATACTTACTAGTTTTCTCAGGATTCGAAAAAAGTTAATACATTTAAAACACATTAAAAATTTTGACAGGCGACATTTTGCGTCCATTTTGTGACATTTTCCCTTAAAAAGGCGGTCTCCAGTAAAAGTGTAATGTTAGCAATCGTTGAGAAATTTCGTAACACTGGTAACCTGTTCTATCAACGCAGGGGTCTTCCGGTCGTCTAAAAATATTTTTTACCAACAATAATCAATAACGCGTTTTCGATAAGATCTTCTTATCGACAAGATGTCGAAAGTCAATGCCAAAGTCAAAGCCAAAACGAAGTCTTGGACGTAATGCGTATGAAATGAATATCAGTGATACATACATATATGTACATGTCTTTCTGTTCAAAGCCTTTCAGATGTGGCTATACAGGCGAATCGTAAGGATATCATGGACGGAGAAGATAACCAACGCGACCGTACTGCGAAAAATGGAAAAAGAAAGAGAGGTGATGTATAAGATTAAAAGGAGTTAGATTAGTTAGTTAAAGTTAGAATATCTTGGACACATAATAAGAAACGGCACTGAATACAGATTACTGTATTCTTCGTAGGAAATTCTTCACGACAAAGTATTCGCAAAGCAAGGAATTGGGAGAAGTAGAATATCATGGTTAAAAAACCTGAGAAAATCACAACAACTAATCTATTTAAAAAATCAGTCAATACAACAATTATAGCCCGAATGATCGCAACAATATTAGAAACGAATAGGCACCAAAAGAAGAAGCTATACGTCGACTATTTAAATCTCTTGGTGGTCATCATTTCCCCATTCATATCGGACAAAGACTAAACGTTAAAGAATCTTACCATAGAAGTATACTTTAGACAATTATTGTTGAGTCGAGTGTACGAAGATCCTGATTTTTTGAGAACATTGTAGAGAAACTCCACAGTGAACGAGTTACCATTTGGTGTGTTGTGTCTGTGCATAGGGTTATTTGTCCCTATTTTTTGAAGAACGGCATCCAATTACTGTTAGCTTTCATGTGAACCATTCAGCTATACAGTCAGCATTTTTCTATATACAAATATAGCCATTTCTACTGGAACATACTTCGATTAGTTAGCTCACTCACCCGATTTGATAAAACCTGATGCACGCATATGGGGCATGCCGAATGAAACAGTATTCAGGTCAGAAACTCTGCCAACATTTATTGGTGAAGTATGACAAAAGATAATAGCTTTTTTTCAATAACTCCAAAAAATACTCTTTATAAATATCTTAGATAATCTGCTAAAAGTTATGAGATTTGCTTATGCCACAATGGTTCATATTTCAAACATGTGGAATATGTAAATTAAAAAAAAATACAATATTTACATTCGGTGCTGTCTATTTTGCCGAATAGGTACTGTATTGAACAAATTCAATATGCCCATCTTCTATAAATCTTTTTTCTATGGATGCTATACAATATGCAACTTCTCTCACTACTTACATACATTCAAAACGAAAAATTTCTCATGCAGTGAGCAAAGTCGGCCATTGCAGTGAGAAATATTTTTTCTCACGAGTTGTCCTACGGTTTTCCATTATATGATCGCCGTTTCCGTGGTAACATGCAAAATACAAACACAATTAATATTGTCAAAAAAAATGTGTTGAAGCAAAACTTACCAGGAATTACGTTTCAAAACTGTTCAAAAATAACCTTTAATTAGAATTTTAAATAAATAATGTATATAATTTTAAGAATATTAAACACCTACATGTATGTATATGTATTTTATTTCAATGTATGCATATTATATACTTAAAGCACATAAATTATTTAATTTTGAAGTTTGAACTCTTGACAAAACCGCATCTATAGAAAAAGAATAGTGTACAACACATGAGATAATGACATATTTCTCCCTCGCTTCATTTGCGGCACTCGCCACGTGGAGAAATTCGTCTTTTTTCTCACTTGTTGTACAATATACTATATCACATTTAATATTTTTGTTGTAAAATGTGCAATATCTGACTACAGCCTTGGCTATAATTTAAACACTTCTGTGAATCAAAAATATTCTATCGGTTTAATATTTTTATCAGTACTTCAAAAGTAGAACATTTCATTGATTTTTCATACACATCTACCAAAAATAAAAATTTGTTACTATTGATAACAAATACTATGAACTTTCAACAAACGTTTGACAAATTTATTTTGTTGTTAAAACATCCACAGGCAAGGCGATGAAGCAGTAAAAAGCACAAAATATACCAATTTTTTTGCAGTAGGATGGATCTTAAAACTTTGTGAACTAAAGTGGTGATCTCGAAATGAAAATTGCATTATTGAATAAAACTGTATTTTTCAAAGTGCCTTTCGAAATGGGGAAAAATAATAAATTTGTAAATCGGAAATAATTGACGGAAATGAGTTTAATATTACTACTCCGGTGTTTTTGGGGTAGCTGAAAACGAATATCATGTATGAGATAGTGTCCGAGGCACCTGGTGCCCAGGACTGTTTTAGTTTTTATCGAATTTTCATAAAACTTCTAGAGACGGGTCCCCTCATCTAGGTACCTCGGAGACCATTGCCATCATGATATTCGTCTTCAGCGACTGTCCGGGAATCCTTATTTCTTTCTTTTATAGTGACTATCATTCTAATATTTATTTATTTCGGGTAGAATAAGTTTTAGATAATTTAATAATTATATTTAGTGGCTGTTCTCTGCCCTATTTAAAAATGATGCAAAATAACCTTGTGTGTCTTCTAATTTACATAAATGCTCAATATCAATTTTTACTCACCCACAAGCACAAAATTCGCTTTGCGCATTATATACAAATGGACATGCTCCGTTGAGTACCTTTAGGACAGAAGGTACGACTCTACGACTCCGCTTCCGGGATTCAACGGTGAAACAACTCCGAATTCCGAACCTTTCGTGATTGTTGACGGCATCGTTCCACGTGCATTGCGAATTCCATAGAAGGAGTCCATTAAAAGGGAGCGGTGATGAATTAAGTAGTCACCCTTGGGTCTGTAAGTTTACCAAATCCTAATGAACACCAATTTTAAGGTAAGCGATTTTGCGCATAGCTTGTGAAACCATATTATTTTCAAATCAATTTTTTTCTCAAGTCAGTTTTCATATTTTCTGCAGTTTTCATAAAGCGACCACAAAAACCCCCCAGTAGCCACTTATCGAGTTTTGACAATACTCCAGGAGACGTCGCTCTCCCTTGACACCAGATGCCTCAAAGACCATTGCTGGCATGATATTAGTATTCAGCGATCCCAAAATCCTCCAAATAATGAGTTTCCACTGATTTTGTATCGAATTTGTATAAAACTCGAGGAGGCGAGGCTTGTCTTGGGCACCAGGTACCTTAGAGAGCATCGTCTTCATGATAATCGTGATCAGCGACCCTTAAAACTACCGAGTAATAAATTTGCACTGATTTTGTACTGAATCTCCATAAATCTCCAGACGAGGCTCATTCTGGGAACCAGTTATCTCCGAGACTATCGCTTTCAGGATATTCGTATTCAGCGACCCCAAATAGATACATCCAACTGCAAAAAGTTTTGATGCTTCATTGTCTCGCCTAAAGCTAGGATCCAACAGATCGTAGCGTGGCATGCATTGAGACATAAAAAATATATAATAGAAAAATATAAAAACTGAAGGTGGTAACCAACGCAATGTGAAATGGCGTTATTTCCCTCAGAATTTGTTATTTATGGCTTATTGAACTCTCTCTTTATGGCCAACCTGGATCGGCTCCAATTGCTCCAAAATTTGGCGATAAATGAGCACGCTTCAAAGAAAGTCGGAAGCTGAAACTGACCCTTCCATCTCTAGCTGAGTACCAACGGCTAGTACGGTCAGTGGTCTTACGACGTTGTGTTGGGATTTTTATCATTGTGTGAAATAACCAATTTACTAAAAATTTTACAGCTGACATTAGTAGTGTACCCTCTATACCCAAGCGCGCCAGAATGGTCCGACCGATTTTATCAAAAAATATATATTAATTAAGAAGACTAGGTTTTCACTCTAATGGCATATAAAACAACATAATGCTTATTCTACACCCCACCAGAATGAAAACAATGAGAAACTTCTCTGGTTACACCTCCGAGGCTTCTACAATATGCAAGCCATACGGATGCTGAGACTAAGGGAGATAAGGGAATTCTACAATTTACAATTCACGTCCCATCTGCTCAGCGCGGTAAAGTTCCAACGAGAATGGTTCCCTTCGTACTCCAATCAGAGTAAATGTAAATCAAAAATGAATAACCATTTTCAATTTCGTTGCAAAACGAAAATACAGCCGAACCATATTCTAGTCCAATCAGAGAGTGAAGCAAGCACCTCTACCGGTTTCGAAACTTATTAGTCTCTCATCAGGAGGCACATATGCTACTCTCCCTGATCCAACCAAAACAAACCCCAGCATGCAGTCCCGGATTGCAACGAACGAAATGGCATAGATGCCCTAGCGGCAACTGCTACAACAAGACTAAGTTTTCACTCTAATGGCATATAAAAAAACATAATGCTATTCTACACCCCAGAATGAAAACAATGGGAACCTTCTCTGGTTACACCTCCGAGGCTTCTACAATATGCAAGCCATACGGATGCTGAGACTAAGGGAGATGAGGGAATTCTACAATTTACAATTCACGTCCCATCTGCTCAGCGCGGTAAAGTTCCAACGAGAATGGTTCCCTTCGTACTCCAATCAGAGTAAATGTAAATCAAAAATAATTAACCATTTTCAATTTCGTTGCAAAACGAAAATACAGCCGAACCATATTCTAGTCTAATCAGAGAGTGCAGCAAGAACCTCTACCGGTTTCGAAACTTACTAGTCTCTCATCAGGAGGCACATATGCTGCTCTGCCTGATCCAACCAAAACAAACCCCAGCGTGCAGTCCCGGATTGCAACGAACGAAATGGCATAGATGCCCTAGCGGCAACTGCTACAATAAGACTAAGTTTTCACTCTAATGGCATATAAAACAACATAATGCTATTCTACACCCCACCAGAATGAAAACAATGGAAACCTTCTCTGGCTACACCTCCGAGGCTTCTGCAATATGCAAGCCAGACGGATGCTGAGACTAAGGAAGATGAGGGAATTCTACAATTTACAATTCACGTCCCATATGCTCAGCGCGGTAAAGTTCCAACGAGAATGGTTCCCTTCGTACTCCAATCAGAGTAAATGTAAATCAAAAATGAATAACCATTTTCAATTTCGTTGCAAAACTAAAATACAGCCGAACCATATTCTAGTCTAATCAGAGAGTGCAGCAAGCACCTCTACCGGTTTCGAAACTTATTAGTCTCTCATCAGGAGGCACATTGGTGCTTCTGCACTCTCTCATTGGACTAGAATATGGTTCGGCTGTGTTTTCGTTTTGCAACGAAACTGAAAATGGTTATTCATTTTTGATTTACATTTACTCTGATTTAAGTACGAAGGGAACCATTCTCGTTGGAACTTTACCGCGCTGAGCAGATGGAACGTGAATTGTAAATTGTAGAATTCCCTCATCTTCCTTAGTCGCAGCATCCGTATGGATTGCATATTGTAGAAGCCTCGGAGGTGTAACCCGAGAAGGTTCCCATTGTTTTCATTCTGGTGGGATGTAGAATAGCATTATGTTGTTTTATATGCCATTAGAGTGAAAACTTAGTCTTTTTGCTAGCAGTTGCCGCTAGGGCATCTATGCCATTTCGTTCGTTGCAATCCGGGACTGCACGCTGGGGTTTGTTTTGGTTGGATCAGGCAGAGCAGCATATGTGCCTCCTGATGAGAGACTAATAAGTTTCGAAACCGGTAGAGGTGCTTGCTGCACTCTCTGATTAGACTAGAATATGGTTGGGCTGTATTTTCGTTTTGCAACGAAATTGAAAATGGTTATTCATTTTTGATATATTTAATAATTTCACGATAACGTGGGGACCAACCGTGATCTCCTTTGTTTTCACTATTATATACTTTCTATTTCTCTTGCCGACGTAAATTGGTGTATCGAAAATCTATTTATTAAAATACACACACCCAAACTTATATGGAGTCATCTGATATTTCTTATTATTTCGTGCGGATTTAAGAAAACGAACACACGAAGTCAAAGAATATTTATTATAAAGCAATTTAGTCACAAATCCATATTAATTAAATAAAACAATAAAGTATTCAAACAACAAATTGAAACTAGTTGTTTTAAAGTCAATAGCAACAACAATTTCAATGTAAAACTAATAATGTTTAAACTGGTTTTTTGGTAGTCAGTGTTATCACATCTAGTCCTTATGCAAGCTTTATTTTGCGGGGGCACGCTCCTAATCAAATTATCGACATTTTGTTGTGGTAGGTTGCTCCATTCTTCAAGAGCAGCTTGTACCAGCCGTGCGGTGTTTTGTGGATTTTCCCGGAAAGCTCTAATTTTTCTTTTAAGCATATCCCACAAATACTCAATAGGGTTAAGCTCGGGTGAGCAAGCAGGCAACTCCAAACAAGGGATACATTCTGCTTCAATGATGTCTCTAGTCACTCTAATGGTATACGGAGGTCCATTATAATGCATGAAAATTAAATTTTCTCCTGTTGCACCTCTCCAGAGCCTAACTACAGGTTATCAACATACCTGTGACCAGTTAACGTTGATTGGATGAAAATTAAATGAGTTTTTTTACGGATCACAATTCCTCTCCAGAACATTACACTTCCCCTTTTATATTTGTGAACAGATCTGACAGTTTTCGTTCTTGATTGTCTCTCCTCGACCTCTAAGTACACGATTTCGTGGGTCATCTGATTTTACACAAATCCTGACTTTTTCTGAAAATAGCACATTTTGTCAATTGCCATTGTTCCTGTTTTGGTGCTGAAGACACCAATTTAGACGATCAATCTTGTGCTGCCTGCATAACTCGGGAATCCATAACTGTCTCCTGCTGTCTACTTCTTGGCACGAACTCTTCTTCTTATCGTTTCAACTGAAACAGTAACACCTGTAGCTTCCAAAAGCTGCCTTTGGAGCTGCTGGTGAGAAATGATTGGGTGTCTTCCAGCTGATTGGACAATTAAACGATCGTGGCGAGCTGGTATTACATTTTGGCGACTTTCCCTTCTTTATCTTTCAGCTTTCCTATTTCCTGTTACCTAGCATAGGTTTTAGACAGAACGCCCTAACCTATACCGTACCGAGCTGTACTATCTGATTGTCTTATCGATTTGTTTATTTTCAATAAAAACCTTTATTTTTCGCAATAGTAACAAATTATTTTAAAAGAAATAAATATTGTTTTGAAATATATCGTCGGTCGGATTCATTATTGGAACATTTCAAATTATTGGAAAATGTTTGTTGGAAAATGCAAGTTAAAGTTTGAAGAGCATTTGAAATGCCAATTTAATCAAAACAGTTTTCTCCGATTTTCAAGATTATTACGCCAATGTATTAAACAAGGGTTACAGTTTAATGAGGAATTGTTAAAAAATTTAAAATCCTGTTATTTTTTTAATAATAAATAATTTTGTGAAATGTTCCAGTAATGAATTAGGAGTATGTATTAGAAAACTATTGCAAGTGAAGGATCTAATGGTATATTTCTAAATGTTCTGTTAATGAAATAAATAAATGACAACAAATTTGAATTGAACGTTTATTCTCAAGTACACAAATCGAAAATTAAATGAAAAAATAAAATTAAAAAAATGTAGGAAAATCAGAAATATTTTATAATAATAATTAATTGTTCTCACATTGTTCTTCATGCTCAGCATGATTTTCTGTGGCTGGTAACCCAGCGTAATACTCGCGGTATACCTTCGGAATTACATTCAAGTCACATAAGGACAGTAAGTCCCTTTTCTTTAAACTCGATATCTTTGGTCGTACCTGATATTTTTTTCGAAGGTGTTGTTCTACGTCATTAGCTGCACTTTTGCCCCTTGTCCTATGGCGTACATTAATGAATTTCATCGTAGCTTCCGGATCATAAGAGTTGCTATAGCAAATTTGGTATGGAGAAGTAGCTTGCATAAAAATTTTTCGTATATCATTCCATACAACACGATCACCATCAGTATTTTCTGTAAAGTTTTTACCAAACTGTGTTACTAGATCTTTTAGATTTAAAATATCTGTGAAGTCTAATTCTAGGACTCTGTATGGAAGTCCAGTCTTTTTGGCACATTGAATTAGCGATATCCATTGTGATGGAATGAAAATGGAACCATTTTTTAATATCCTTGATTTTTCTCGTTCGATTGTACTATGGACGCTGTCCCCTTCATTTTGGGTATGTCCAACTACTAAGTACTTGTGCGTAATTGATTTAACTTTTAAAATTTGAATAGCATAGTGATAAAGACTTAGTAAGTATTTATTTTTGTTCTGAGCTGAACAGTTATCCGTATAAAATATAACATGTTTTCCTACACAATTATCTTTTAAAAATAAATAAATACATGTACCGACTTCATCGCAACCTTTACCCCCTAACGACTCATTCCATAAGTAGCAGTTAGCAGCTTTTGACACAACATCATAGACGGTGCAGTTGTATACATTTAACCTTCTTTTATAGAAAAAAAGGGAATCATTTCCGGAGGGTGTTTGCAGGACAGCTTGCATGTCATAACAGCATATTATTTTACTTTCATCATTTTTGCATGATGCTATGTCAGCTCTTTTTTCTTCTCGGCACAAATCTCTTTCCTTCAAATGCTGTTCATAGGCACACATCAACTGTAACTTATCATCACCTGTAGCATTTTGATAGGACAAACACAAAGAGCATTGGTCTTTCTTTGGCTTATGAAACGCAATGTTAAATTCATTTCGAAAAATGTGTTCGTAAGTTCCTTGTTTGACTTTAAATTTGTTATTTTGATGACACCATTCCTTATATTGGCGGTACATCAAAGCCAAATTCAAATCACCGTCTAGATATTCCTTACTTGAAGATGCTCGACAATAATGTGACTCTTTTCTAGGGTAAGAATTTATGTGTTCTCGGACAATATCTTTAACATCGTCTGATAGACACCTACCAGTATTGCCGTGATGTTCTCTACGGTCCTCCGGTATTATCCCACTCGAATTAGATAACTTATTAACTGTAGATAAAAACGAATGTCCTATATCCAACGTTGCTGTGTAGAATCGTTTACATACTCGAATTTTCTCTGCATGTATTGTAAAATGATATGACACATTCAATGATCGAGTACTATTCGCATTGTGCAATGAATATTTCGGCTTAACCACTCCCATGCAAGTTTTAATGTAGTAGCGCTGTTTGGTGAGGTCGCCGATATTCCAAAAGTCTTCAAATAGTTTCAATCTACTCTCTTCATTTATCTTCTCTGGGCATTTTAGTCGACAGTTCGTACATGGTGGTTTTGGTTTCTTAGCTGGTACTGTACGTCCTTTTACGGTTTGGTAGGCTTTACCACTATTCTTTAATTGTTTTTTCACATTCTTAATCCACTTTTCTGGCTCTCTCTTTCTCTTTTTAGTTTTATTCCGGGTAGTAGACAGTTTTTCAGATTCAGAAACATTTCCATCTTGTAGTTTTACGTTAGCTAAGTTAATATCATTTTCTGTTTCTGTTACAGGCTGTGATTGAACCAATTCATTTCCTGAAAGTTAAAAAAAATTCTTAATTTAGAAGCCCTGGAAAATGTTACCTAATAATTAGTAAAAAACGTGATGGGGTTTTCGATTACCCAATTCGATGATAATATTTTGTCTACTTCGTCACCTACAACTAAATAAGGTTTATAACGTAAAAATAAAAGAATGTAAGGCATAAAAAATGTAGAGAACATACAAAAAAGTTCTTACTTAATATAGGCGCCACTTGAGAAACAGTAAAAGAGGTATCAGTATTATGTCGTCTCATACTGGAAGACGGGCTTCTTTCATAGTCCATGTCCACAACAGACTGACCCCCTAATCGAAAAGATAAAAATCGTTTATTATCATTTTAGTAACAATATACATACTTACATTTTAATGCAAAAAAATTTAAAATGTACCTACTTAAGTAATAGCAGTACCGAATAGTTACTTATTAACACATTGGACCATCTGCTTTAAAAATATTAACTTCGGGTACTGTTAAAATTAAAATAGGTATGATCATAGAATTATTTTCATAAAAAAAAATTACCGTGTCCATGATTGTCCTCTACATTTTCCGTTAATAAACTTGAAATAGCTAGATTGTCCTCTACATTTTCCGTTAATAAACTTGAAATAGCTAGTTCAATCAACTTCTGTGCTCTTGAAGACATAATTAAAGAAACTATGCAGTTAAACCATACACTCTATATCGCGTTCAAAGCACAACTGATACAAAATTTCTTGTATTTAATACAAGAAAATAATTTTTCAACATTGGATTCTCAACGGCGTACTGGAACTTATCGAAATATACCGTTGTAAATAATATTCACATAATGATCTTAAAGTCGTATCGGAACATTTCGAAATAAACTGTTAGTGGATGGGGATGTTACACGAAATAGAACAATATTATATCGGTTTTTGTCATTTTGACAGTTATTAAGGACGATTATATTTTATTCCGTTAGTGATTCAGAAAGAGTCCGCAATTTTTAACCATTTTACGTACTTAGTTCAAAATAGCTAATTTTGGAAATGTTCCAGTAATGAATCCGACCGACGATATGGTGATTCCATATAAGTTTGGGTGTGTGTAAATACAGAGCTGATTATATTGACATATGATATTTACTGGAGCAAGAAGTGTGTCAATATAACAAAACAGTAATTACGTTATGGTTTGGCAGACTATCCCTTGTCCTTTTAATATACATAAATTTAGTAATTTCCAGGAAACTGTGAAAAAAAGAAGGCAGCATTAACATACAGGTCATGTTTTCGGTTTAGTAATCCCGAACAAATCCTGTCTGATTTATAAAAAGTTGTATAAAAGTTTAATTAGTTTTTGTTTTATATTACAAGCACATTTTTGATACATACTCACAACTTTTTTGTAAAGTTTGTTAATCTGCAATTTTTTACATCTACATTCACCAAGTTGTTATAATATTCGAAGTATTTTTTGGTCAGAAAATCGTAATGTCTTATGTAAATTAACTAACCAATGTTTCTATACACCAAAAAGAGCATTTTGAATCCTTAGGAATATAAAAACATTTTTCAGTATATTGTTCGAAAGGGTGTGACGCTCAGTGTTATTCGAATGTGATAATAAATATTATGGTTTTTAACATTATGGCAGCACTAGAGCTGTCTAAATTTAAGTATAATATTTCTAAATTATTCCTTCTTTTCGACAAAGACGCGTCGGACAGGGATTCATTATATACCCGTTGTTATTTTTAATAAAAACTGGATATAATTTTGAAAGCGGTTTTTGCAAGATGAAGACTTCTGAGCGAATATTAATGGCGAACAACGTTTCTAAGAATGAATCCGTTCTTCTGTAACCATAGCTTAAACCTATAATTACGTCAAAAAATTATCAAATGCTATATTTGGTCAGTGGTGTTACAGGGCACTGAGACCTGGCGCCCAAAGGTTGATACAATTGATCTCCTAGAGAAGTTTGTCATGTAGTTACGCATAAGAATGCTCCGAATAACATGGACATGGACAGCCACGCAGACCAAATAAGCTGTATTAAATAGGGCGAATGACATTCGTAATTTACTGAAAACTATTATAGAAAATTATTATAAAGAAAAATAGCATACCTAAGGCATTTTCTTAGATGAGACCCGACTATAGAATCCTTTAGCTTATCATGAAAGATAAAATCGAGGGCTGTAGAGGAATTGGAAAGAAGTAGATATCATAGCTCAAGAACATTCGCGATTGGACAGGAATGCACAGTACCGAACAACTATTCCGATTAGCTGGAGACCATGAACAACTCGCTAATGTAGTTACTAACGTTCTTCTTCTTCTTGACGTGCCTATCCGTGACGAATGTTGACGATCATTCAATCAAAAAGCTGCTGCTTCTTCTTCTTGTGCCACACCTATAGGAAATTTGAAATCATCAAGGCTATCCTGACCTTGTTTACAGCTGACCTAAAGAGTTCATTAGTAGTGCTGCCAAACCACTTTCTCAAATTCCGCAACCATGACATTCTTTTACGGCCTGGATGTCGTTTTCCTTCTATTTTTCCTTGCAATATATTTTGGCGTAATGCGTATTTATATCCTTTCATCAGGTGATCCAAATATTCGAGTTTTCTTGGTTTTATAGTTAAAACAATTTCTGGGTCTTTTCCTATCCTTCGAAATACTTCAAGTTTTGTGACTCTTTCAACCCAACTTATCTTCAGCGTTCAACGGTAGCACCACATCTCGAAACTTTTAATATTTTTTATGTTGTTCTGTTTGAGCGTCCAGGCCTTTACACCGTATAAAAGCGTGTTAAATACGTAGCCTCTCAGCATTTTAATCGTAGAGGGATACTTATTTCTATGTTGCAGAAGAATTTTCTCATCTTTATGAAGGTGGCGTCTGTTACCTTCATACATATTATGCCACAATAATTCTTTATAAATCTGCCACAATACATAGTATAGTGTATAATATTGAATATGTATTTTCCAATTTACATATCCACTCCAGTGCAATTACTTTATTAATTAAAACTAAAATTAATTTATATTTTTATGATAATTCTTCTTCTTTAAGTGCCATCTCCGCGACGGAGGTCGGCAATCATCATAGCTATTCGGACTTTAGAGACGGCTACTCTAAAAAGTTAATTATTTGATTTACATCCGTACTATTCTCTCAGATTGCACAGCCACGATATTGTGCGTCTCATTATGCTTCTTATTACACAATTACATTTACGTAATTCATACTTGATAATAAAAAATAATTGTAGTCAATTCATAAAAACTTAATATTATTACAATTTTTATCTATATTTTTTGGTTTTAACGTTTTCCAAAAATTATTTGGGCGTCCAATTGTTGAGTCTTAAACAAAAATTAATGTATACCATTAAAACGAGAAAGTTAGAATATCTCGGACGCATGATGAGAACCGGCACCAAATAAAGATTACTGATGGTAATCCTTCAACGCAAAGTATTCGGAGAGCGAGGAATTGGGAGAAGAAGAAGATCATGGTTAAAGAACCTGTGGAAATGGTTCTCCACAACAACAACTAATCTATTTAAAGCATCAGTTAATAAAATAATTATAGCCAGAGTGATCGCCAATATTCGAAATGAATAAGCACCAAAAACAGAAGAAACGAAAAATTCACCAACCTGTCTAGTCAATCTTGTCACCTTTAACTTTATCACTTCCGTGAACAGATTAGTTGGTCTGTATCACTCGCAGAGCGAAGTGTCCCCATTTTTGGAGCAGCAAAAATCTACGTTCCCTTAAAGTGAATCGATTATTATAGACCTAGTGTCACATGAATTTTACAATTTAATAGTATAAACATGTAGCTCATGACTGGTTGCAAGAACAGATCTTAAGCAAGCTAAGACATGCTTTACGCACAGGTTACGAAACATACGCGTTGCACCAATGAGTGTTAGATCTATTATCAGCTTGACACAATGGATTGCCACGTTAATTGCTTAGTAGTCCTGTCGCCAGGGGGGGTACAACGGCCTCCTGTATTCAGATGGACTTACCCAAGATTTTTTTATGGATTTTGACCTGTAGAACACGAATTTTTTGGGTAACAGTTGATCCGGATGTCGATAAGATTGTTATAAACCAAGAAGTTGAGGAATCACATAACAGCGATTTCTCGCAAAACAAAACATTTTTTTGTATTTTTTGGGCCATTCTAACCAAAAAATGTTCCTACAAATTTTTTCGTAGAATTCATAGTTTTCGAGATAAACGCGGTTGAACTTTCAAAAAATCGAAAAATTGCAATTTTTGAACCCGAATAACTTTTGATTAAAAAATAAAATAGCAATTCTGCTTACCGTATTTGAAAGTTCAAGTCAAATTTTATCGGTTTTAATTATTTGTATTGCTAAATATTTATTATTTTATTGTTAAACAAAGCTATAAACAGCTAGTGATTGAGTGATGTTTTCAATGATTTCTCATTTAAAATCGAACGAGTAGGTAGCAGAGGTAGAAGTGCAAGCGGGGCTATTTCTATGTAGCATGCATTAAAACGCATGTATTAGGCACGGGAAACACTATGTGTTTATAGCTTTTTTTAACAATCAAAAAATAAATTTTTGTCAATGCAAATATTCAAAACGGATATAATTTGACTCAAACTTTTAAATGCGGTAAGCAGAATTGCTATTTTATTTTTTATTCAAAGGTTATTCGGGTTCAAAAATTGCAATTTTTCGATTTTTTGAAAGTTCAACCGCGTTTGTCTCGAAAACTATGCATCCTACGAAAAAACTTGAAGGAACATTTTTTGGTTAGAATGACCCAAAAAATACAAAAAAATGTTTTGTTCTTTGAGAAATCGCTGTTATGTAATTCCTCAAGTTCTTTGTTTATAACAATCTTATCGACATCCGGATCAACTGTTACCCAAAAAATTCGTGTTCTACGGGCCAAAATACATAAAAAAACTTGGGTAAGTCCATCTGAATTAAGAAGGCCGTTGTACCCCCCCTGGCGACAGGACTATAGACCAGAGTCAAAAATAATGGTGCAACGTAGTAAGTGAGATTTAAGGCAGTTCTATATATAAGCTGAGTTGGGCTAAGCTAGAGACTAAGGAAATGGACCAATAAGTTTTCAATTTAAAAATCTTTTAGTAATATTTTAATATTTTTAAATATTATTAATATTGCTATTAGGATTGAAAACTGCTTCTTCTTTTAATTGCCAAATGACGCTAGTCACCTAGTCCATTCACGTCAGTTGCGGTGTGGGGGATAAACTCTCGGTGTTGGTCAATTATAGTATGGAGTAGCAGGCCTACGTTCTCTCCGATGAGACTCCAACAAGAGTCGAAAATCGTTGGTTCAGAGGGCTGGACTGCGCTCCGTATTCTAATTAAAAAATAAGATTGTTTTGCCTTCCCATTGCAACTGAATAAAATGGAGTTTTTATTTTATTTTTATATTGGTCGTTACTTCTTTGAGTAACTAGGTCCATTTTCTCTTTCTGTTGGAATTTACCAGCTGAACAGACGGGGTCGTGAATTGTAAGTTTTTTGAATTCCCTCTTGTCTTCTTCGCTTCAACATCCCTCTGGCTTGCAAATTTTAGAAGCCATGGAGGTGTTACCAAGGAAATGGACCAATAAGTTTTTAATTTAAAAATCTTTTAGCAATATTTTAATATTTTTAAATATTACTAATATTGCTATTAGGATTGAAAACTACTTCATCTTTAGGATTTGTGGTTGCAATCAGGCATTAAAGGTTTTATTAACCACAATGTGGCCTAGTTTCAACTACAATTAAAATATAAGAATATATGCCATATTATGCTTAGATTAATAGTGAAACTTTACCCATTTAAACGTAGAAACACTTGCTTGTAGGTTTCACTGATGATGGTCTTGCTTGACTGAAAACGTTCTGGAGAATTTTAATCCATTTGAATAAATTTTTTAAATAATCTTATACCATTTTACACTCAAAGCTTTTTACTTTTTTGTAAGTTTTTTTAAACTACAGTATACAGCAAACGACTGGGATTTCCCCTTAATTAAAAAAAAGCATGTTGAATAATTAATATAAATGACAATAGTGTACTTCACTGGCAAATACAATAATTATCTTTAACTGCAAAATAGTCATTGCGGTAATTAGTCAAAACATAAGACGATTATTCCAGTTGGTTATTCCAGTTGATATTATTTAAACGTAGCTCTGATAACATAAAAGATAGTTTCCAATTTAGATAGTACCCAATTACAAATAATAATTAATAAGGAGATAATAAACATCACAGACATAAAACAAAGTGTAGTGAAATAAACATAAATATATTTTTTTGGTATTTTTAATACAAACAACTGATATTGTTTGTTGATTGGTACAATAACAAATTTAATTAAATAATGCAATTATTTATAATTATATTTCTCTGACTTGTATTCACTTGTTTATAATAATTACAGTTACAATACCGCAGCATTACAAGACCTTCCCCATATAGACGGAGAGCTAGAGCCGAAAAATCATCGTCATCAGTAATATGGAGTTTTTCCTGTGAAATGTGTCCATTGTATATTGACAATTATGACCCCTTTCAGGCTGACACCTCAGTGGATACAGAAAGTGGCAATAAGGGATGAAAGGGAACAGTTAGTGCAGTCATTAAAAGTTTTCACCTCCTATTTTGTTAAACCTCCATCGATTTGCATGAAATTTGGTGACTAGTTAGAGCACACCTCAAGAAACAAAACTGACTTAGTGCCACTTGCACTTTTACCCTGGTGGTGAATACCACCCCTTCCCGCGAGTGAAAACTATTTTATTAATAATAACCCCACAAATTTTAAGTAAAATTTGTTATATCATGTTATTAAAATAAATCAATACTTTTTGAGTTATTAAAGATCAAAGATTTGTCTATTTAAGAGCATATGCGTGAAGTTACGGATGATAAAAAGAACATGTTAATTAATTGTATGTTAGTAAAATATTATTTTTATATTATTTCGATATTTTATTGAATTTTTTTTCTCATTATAAACTGAATATGTCCAGAAACTGGGGGGTGTCCAATAATGGGTACATTTGACATATTCGAATACACTTTTGCTAAATTTATAATATCGAAATAATATAAAAATAATATTTTAGTAACATACAATTAATTAATATGTTCTTTCATCATCCGTAACTTCACGCATGTGCTCTTAAACAGACAAATCTTTGATCTTTAATAACTCAAAAAGTATTGATTTATTTTAATATTATGATATAACAAATTTTATTTATAATTTGTCCCTCTATCGACTTGTGGGGTTATTTTTAATAAAATCGTTTTCACCCCCGAGAAGGGGTGGTATCCACCCCCACGTAAAAGTGTAAGTTAACACCAAATCATTTTTATTTCCTGAGGTGTGTTCTAACTAGTCACCAATTTTCATGCAAATCGATGGAGGTTTAACAAAATAGAAGGTGAAAACCTTTAAAGACTACACTATATTTCCCCTTTCATCCCTTATTGCTACTTCCTGTATCCACTAAGGTGTCAGACTGAAAGGGGTCATAATTATCAATGTACTTCTTCTTCTTCTTTAGTTTATTGGCCTCCACCTACTTGGGTATTTGGCCAGCTCATCGTCGCGGAATAAGGGAAAAATCTCTTATTCACTTACAATTTGGAGTTAGTATATTGTAAAATTTTATTCTTCTTCTTCTTCTTCTTCTTTAGTTAGCTGGCAATTTTGGTTGGTGTGGGAAAAACATGACAATATAAAAAAAAATCACGCTAGGGGTAACTGTCTATCAATAAATAATCTTCTTTTTCTTCTTTGATTTAGTAGAAATTTTGAGCTGGCATGGGACAAATACAAGAACTAAACTTTTTTCAACGACATTAAACTTTTTTCTCTCAGGGGCAACTGCCTGAGATAATTATCACTGTACAATAGACACATTTCACATGCCAAACTCCATATTACTTATGACGATGATTTTTCGGCTCTAGCTCTTAGACTAATATGAATACTAGGTAGTTCTTTTGAGGTGTAGATAAATACTCGTGTATCTATAATATCTTTGATGAATAGTTTCAAAATAGATCTTACTCTTTTTATTCCTTTATATTTGCTGGAGTAGTTTTTTTTTCTTTCTTAGACATCATACGGAATCGTAATGTTGGTTCTTGGGTCCCCGGGTATTCGTCCTAGTCTTTAATAAACAGTTGTCTTGTAAACTGTAAACTGTTGCATTAACTGTTGGCCGCCATACTTTATAAATGAGGTCCTTTGTTATTTCATCTTTCCAAGGATCCTTTCTATTTTTTTGGTTTTATAGTTTCGGAATAATAAATAGACACAATAAAGAAAGCGTTTGATAAAATCCAATTAAAAGATGTGATACACCTTCTATATGAGAAAAATTTACCACTGGATATCATAAAACTGATAGAAAACATATATGTAAGAAATAAAATAGAGATGAAAGTCAATGGAATAATAACAGAACCCATAGAAACAAACACAGGAATCCGGCAAGGAGATTCACTAAGCCCTCTACTGTTTAACATAATATTGGATGCAATAATAAAACAAGTGAAGAAAAAAAGAGGGTACAAAATGGGCAATAGAGAGATAAAAATACTCTGTTACGCTGATGACACCGTGTTAGTAGCAGAGTGCGAAGACAACCTACAAAGATTATTGCACGAGTTCAACATTAACGCAAAAGAAATGAATATGAAAATATCAGTCCAAAAAACAAAAAGCTTAGTAATTGCCAAAGAACCAATAAGATGCAAATTGGAGTTAGACAATCAAATTATACAAGTAATGACTTTCAAATATCTGGGAATTAATCTATCAACCGACAACAATATCGAAGAAGAGGTAAAAGACCAAATAATTAAAGCCAGTAGAACGGCCGGATGCCTAAACGACACAATTTGGAAAAACAAACACCTAAGATTGGAAACAAAGGCCCGAATATATAAGTCCGTTATTAGGCCAGTTATGACTTACACGGCCGAAACAAGACCAGATACAAGCAAAACACGAAGACATCTGGAAACCAATGAAATGAAGATCTTAAGAAGGATTGCTGGAAAAGGACTACAGGATAGGGTAAGAAGTGAGGAAATCAGACGCATATGTGGAGTAGACAATATAAATACCTGGGTAAAGAACAGAAAAGAAGAGTGGAATGAGCACATAAGCAGGATGTCTGAATCAAGGATAGTAAGAATAGCCAGGGACAAGTCACCGTTAGGCAGGAGAAGTATAGGACGCCCAAGGAAAAGATGGAATGACAACTTAGGGGCAGAATGAAAGGCACCGTTGAAGAAAAACAGGCAGTACTGCCTATATAAAAGAAGAAGAAGAAGAAGAAGAAGAAGAAGAAGAAGAAGAAGAAGAAGAGGAATAATAAATATAAATGATTTAATCAGTTAAGAATAAGTTAAATTATCAGGTGAAATCATGGTATTTATATAGACCAGGACTAATCTGTAAAAAACGTGTATTTTTGGATGTGAGAGGTGGCATTCGGATTTTTGCAGATAAAGTTAGGTGACACCTTCAGTAATAATAATTAACTTTTGCTCCTTCTCAAATATGCCCGGAACATTAATAAAAAAATTAAAATATTTAAAAATTTCCAAAAACATCGATTTTTTTCTGCTTTCTTTGCTTATAACTTAAAACCGGTTGGTTTTGGAACACAGTCGTATAGAAATAAAATAAAGATAATTGAATTTTGTATGATATACGACTGGCCAAAAATGTCTTAAGGTATTACCTTTTCTGCAATATAGCAATCAATACAAAATAGGGGGCCAAAATACGCCTGTTGTTATTCAATGTTTCTTAACCACTTTGGTGGCACTTGAACCTTAGTAATTCGCTTAGTAGGGGAGTGCATATAGATTTTCACTTCGGAAAAAATCAAACAAGATAGAACTTTTTGTAATTTCATTAAAAAATGTTTAATAAACAACATATCAAAAAGTTCTACTCGAGAAGTGGCTTCATTTTTTATTAAACAAATGAACTACGAAATTAGACGTTTTTTTTTAAATAACTCCGAAAATATAAATTTTAGAAAAAAACTGACTTGATCATTGAAAAATTCAGAAAATTTTACAAAAAAAATTCTTATATAAAGAATTTTCTAAAGTTAAATCTGTATCTTCTATAATTTTTTATTTATAACGCCAAAGTCACCCTTCTCACAAACATTGGCGCACTGTAAACTAACGTACTGCGAAGTGCACGATTGAGTTATTTTAATGTAATTCTTGAACTAATTGATCAAAGAAAATTTTACAAATTGAACATGAAAGAAGAATAATTAAGCTATCTAATGGTTATAATAGAAAGAAATAAAGTGTGTGGGTATAAGTACGGTGTGGGCGGAAAATGAGCCTTACATGAATTTTGTTTAAAAATTATTTAAAAATGTGTAACTAATACAACTTTTCTTATAAAACTCTCAATTTTGCACAACTTACCTTTAAAGGATTTTACTAAATGATGTTTCATTCAAAAAAATCTCAAAAGTTTAATTCAAATGATATGACGTTTTAAAAATTGTAATTTTTGAAATCTTCGTAGTTTTATAGAATTATCACCACTTTTAGACGCTATTACTCAAGTTTGAACAAATCTATTACAGTTGTATAAGTGCTTTTTTAAAGCTTAGGATGTAATCTTTAAAATGCACTAAGTTGTTTTACTTTAGAAATAAATTAAACTATTTTTTTTTAACAAAAATTAAGAAAGATAACAAAAATGTAATTAAAAAAAAACGAAAATTAGCAGTTAAAAAATGTTTATACAAAGTGATCAAAACATTTTTCTGTAAAACTTACCTAAAATAGATTTAATAATAAGCTACAACAATAATAAATGTTCAGCAAAAAATTTTTTTTTTACCTCTTATACAGTATGTCTGCGTAACTTGGAACCTATTGATAACTTTTTTATTATCAGTTTTAAGAAAAAAAGTTATTCTTTATAAAATACTCTGCATCCTATAAAATCTAAGATGAAATCATAAAATATCAAATTTAATTATTGTTATACGAGGTATGTCAAAAAATATGATTTTCACTCAAGAGTAAAGTACCTTTACATTTCACAATATCGAAAATTTTTATTAAGAAAAGTTGTTTGGAATTAAAAAATTTGTTTAAGTGTTCAATTACATCCTTCTAATTAAAATATTGTAAATAATAAAGGCACTTCACTCTTAAGAAAAATTCACATTTTTACATACCTCGTATAAATATACAAAGTTTGATATCTGATGATTGTATCTTAGATCTTAGACCAGGGAGAGCATTTTATGAAGAATAACTTTTTTTCATAAAAGTGATAATAAAATAGTTATCATAATTGTAATAAAATGATGACAAGTAACCGTAACTTGAGAAAAAATTGAATTTTTTTTTCGATTAGAATGATGTAATTGTATATTTAGACATAATTTCTAGTTTTAAACAACTTTTCATAATAGCATTTTTTGATATTCTGGAATATAACGGTACTTTACTCTTTAACGAAATTCATATTTTTGACAGACCTCGTATAAAATTGATAAAATTTAATATCTGATGGTTGAGTTTTAGATTTTTGATTATCCAGAGCATTTTATTAAGAATAACTTTTTTTCGTAAAATTGATAACAAAAAAGTTTTCCATGTGGTTCCTAGCTACACAGACACACTGTATAAGAGCTTCTGTATAAGAATTGTCAAATTGCAATGCCATATTCGGATTCAGCATAATAAAAAATAGAAACCTATTTGATCAAAGTAAAATAATGAATTTATCGGTATTTTTAAAATTATTTATACAAAACAATTGTTATTTTTTAAACAATTAATAATCAATTATCGGCCAAATCTGCGAGTAGAACTTTTTACTTTAACATGTGTATAAACTAACAAAAAGAGTTTTAGAAAAATATAAGCTTGTTTGAATTTTTCCGAAACAATGCATGTTTTCGTTCTAATTGCACTCCCCTATAGAAAATTCTTATAACTTACTTAAATGGTCTACCAAATTTCATTAAAATCGACCTAATAGATTTTGCATAATAAATTTGCAATGGAAATGCTTTTAAAAAAGTTCAAATGTTTTAAAATCTTTCTGAACAAAAAGTTGGCTAATTTTTTACATTATAAAGAGGTGCTCTACCTATCTAATACACTTTACAGAATTAAAATCGGATTATTTAAGGGGCCTCAGCAATGTTTTAAAATTATAAACAATTTTTTGGCTTATGAACAAATAGCTTTGTTTAATAATAAAAAAAATAATTTTTAGCAATGCAAATAATTAAAACCGGTATAATTTGACTTAAACTTTCAAATGCTGTCAGCAGAATTGCTATTTTATTTTTTTATTCAAAAGTTATTCTCGTTCAAAAATTGCAATTTTTCGATTTTTTGAATGTTCCACCGCGTTTATTTCGAAAACTATGCATCCTACGAAAAAACTTGTAAGAATATTTTTTGCTTAGAACTACTTAAGAAATACAAAAAAATGTTTTATTTTGCGAAACATCGATGTTATGTAATTTCTCAAGTTCTTTGTATATAACAATCTTATCGACATCCGGATCAACTGTTACCCAAAAAATTCGTGTTCTACGGGTCAAAATACATAAAAAGAACTTGGAGCCCGTAAAAAGAACTTGGATCTAAATAAAGGAGCCCGTAGCACCCCCTCCTGGACACAGCACTAATTTGTTTATAAGCCAAAAAATTGTTTATAACTTTAAAACATTGCTTAGGCTGCTCAAAAAATCCGATTTCAATTCTGTAAAATGCATTAGATAGGTGGAGTGCTTCTTTATATGTAAAAAAATTGACAAATCTTTGTATGTTCTAGTTTTTGTTGTGCAAGATTTTAAAAAATTATAATTTTTTAAAAAAAGTTTAGATTGCAAAATTATTAAGCAACGTAGTAAGTCAATTTTAATGAAATTTGGTGGACGGTTTTAGCACATTACTAGGAAGGAACCAGGAAGGTTCCAAGTGTAACCTAAGTGATGGAAAAACATTGAATAAGGACAGGCTTGTTTTGCCCCCTTATTTTATATTTATTGCTATTTTGCAGCAAGGGTGTTAAATTAAGACATTTTTAGCCAATCGTTTCTGATAGAAAATTTATTTATCTTTGTTTTATTCCTATACGACTTTGTTCCAAAATGAATCGTTTTCAAGTTATATGCAAAGAAAATAGAAAAAAAAAACAAATTTTTTCAAATTTTTAAATATTTTTGAAGTTATACTTCTTTACGCGCGATATGAGGGTGAATTTTTATATGTTAAAACCTACGATCCCGGCGCATGCGCATTATAACTTTGTTCTGATTGGATGTTCAAATGACATGTCAAAAATTATCCAATATGCAGCTGTAGCGCAGCTGTGGTTTGGACGGTTGACGGTTTGGTTATGTATGGTTGTTGCGTTTTAAAATTTGTGGGAAGAGAAACAACAAAGGTTAGTTAATAGTTATATGTACTGCCTTTTTAAATAGTTTTCATATTATATTTTTGAAGTTATACTTCAAAATGTTTTAATTTATATATGTATCAGTCCAGAAAAGGTATGGAAAGAATATATTAGTGTTTTTAAATATATTTTTCTATAAAAGTGTTAAAAATGCAATTTTTAGGACTCCATAGGAGCGTTAAAAATGCTACTTTAAGGCACTAGTGCTTTAAAATTTTTAAGGCACTGCAGTTAAAAGTGAATTGTCAAATTGTGAAACGTCAAAATATTTATATTTCATTTATTAACATTAATATTAATAATACAACTTGCGCAATTTGAAAAAGGTGGTTTAAAAGGTTTTTTATTATAATTTTGTGTCTGGATTTGTCTTCCTTGGGCGTAAAATAATAAAACATATATTTTTATATTTCACTTGTCACCGTGATGTATAATTATGTATATCTGAAAGGTACGTAGCATGCGGCTTGATGGCCTTGTTGGTAGAGCATTGGACCAGAGATCAAAAAATCGCGAGATTGCGGGTTTAAATCCCGGACGATTCATATATTTTTTTAATATTTGGTATTGGTTTTGGTTCATTTTTGGTAATTATTGTTAATTTTTTGTATTGTAACTGTTAAGTAGGTATATTTATTTCGTTGAAATTATATTATAATGGAACTATAACTTCTTACGTGCGTACAAAGTACACACACATTCTTTTTTTTTTTTTTGTTAATGTTCCGGGCATATTTGAGAAGGAGCATAAGTCAATTATTATTACCGAAGTTATCACCTAACTTTATCCGCAAAAATCCGAATGCCACCTCTCACATCCACCTAAAAACAGATCCTTCCTGGTCTAATAAAGGATCCCAAATAACCAAAGTTAAAGCAGGAAACCAATTCACTGAAAATATTCCAACACACCGGGAGAAATTAAACAAGGCGACATGTCGCGACAGTTTAAACCCCTTCTTGTTTAACCTAATCATGGATAAAATTATAAACAAAGTAAAATCTATTTTTCTCGGATATAGAATAGGCAACGAAAGTATTGGTATGATGTGCGACGCAGATGATGCAGCAATTATTGCCGAATCCAAAGATGATCTTCAGAGACAGCTCTTTCAATTCTTTCAAATAAGCCGCCAACTAAGTATGAACATTTTTACCAACAAAATAAATGTATGATAATAGCAAAATATCCCCTCAGATGTAAGTTAATGGTTGAGAACAACCCCATAGAACAGGCGATTCAATTCAGATATCTGGGCATAGATATGTCAAGCACCCACGACCCAGTAAAGGACTTGAGGAGTCAGATTAACAAAGCATCTGCATTGTCAGGATGTCTGCGGGAAATAGTCAGGTCAAATCCGTATACAGGGTGTTTCATTAATAATTGTCCATATAGTAACTGGAGAAACCTTAGCAAAAAATATGAAGATTAAACCTAAAACACTTAAATAAAATGTGGTTCCTTACTGAGTTACAGGGTGTTTTATCTAAAAATTTAAAAATTATTTTTGCTCAGAATTTTAAAACTATTCGACGCATCCTTTTCATACTTGGCAGGAAGTATAGGTACTGTACAAGCTACTAAATTATGTTAAACAAACGTTTCTGGCTATTACCAGAGGCGTACGACGGGGGAAAGTGAATGATTGACCCCTTTCAAATTCTACGCCACTGGCGAAATTGCTATTTTAGTTCCATTTTTGGATTCTCCAATACTTTCTATAAAAATTATATACCCTTCATTAGTAACGATAAAGTCATTAATTTTCGAGATTTTTGAAGTTAAAACTGAAACGACACGGTTATTTTGATTAATGTACTGTGTCGCTTTATTTTTAATTTCAAATATTTCGAAAACTAATAATTTTATCGTTACGAGTTAAAAGTATATTATTTACATAAAAAGTAGCGGAAAATCAAAAAATTACACTAAAATAGCAATTTCGTCAGTGGCGTAGAATTTGGGAAGGGTCAATCAGGCAATATCCCCTGTCGTACGCCTATGGTAGTAGCTAGAAACGTTTATTTATCTTAATTTAGTAGGGTGTACAGTACCTACACTTTCTGCCAAGTATGATAAGGATACGCCAAATAGTTTTAAGGTGCTGGGTACAAATAATTTTTAAATTTTAATCATATGAATCATATCGCAAATTAATCAAAATAACTGTGCCGTTTCATATTTAACTTCAAATATCTCGAAAACTAATGACTTTATCGTTACCAATGTATGAGAGTATATTATGTTCGTAGAAAGTATTGGAGAATCTAAAAATGGCACTAAAGTAATAATTCCTCCAGTGGCGTAGAATTTGAGAAGGGTCAACCATTCACTATCCCCTGTCGGGCGCCTCTGATAGTAGCTATAAACGTTTGTTTATCATAATTTAGTAGGGTGTATAGTAGTCGCAGTTTCTGCCAAGTATGAAAAGGATACGTCGAATAGTTTTAAAATGCTGAGCAAAAATAATTTTTAAATTTTTAAACAAAACACCCTGTAACTCAGTAAGGAACCACATTTTATTTAAGCGTTTTAGGTTAAATCTTCGTATTTTATGCTAAGGTTTCTCCAGTTACTATATGGACAATTATTAATGAAACACCCTGTATAAGCGCACAAATGGTAAAATTGGAATCTGCAATACTTGCATACGACCGATCATGATATATGGCACAGAAGTGCGCAAAGACACCAATAAAACGAAACAGATGCTCAGGGTTGTCGAAATGAAAACCCTAAGAACAAATGGGGAGGAAAACAATAATAGACAGGGTGAGAAATGCAAATATTAGAGAGAAATGTAAAATTCAAGATATTCTAAGATGGTGAAGGCAGCTCCAGAGGATGTGATACAACCATTTAAGACGATTGGATGAGAATAGACTCTAAAAATTGCCCTAGAAAACAACACGGTCGGATCAAGACCCCCCGGAAGACCACCTGAAAGATGGAGGGATAGTTTGCAATCTTCCTCCCAGGAAATTTACCAGAGGCAGTTTCAGAATTAAGCAGATCGAAAGATCTCCAAGAAGTAAAAGAATAAGAAGAATCAGTTTAGAATAAGTTAAATTATGAGATGAAATCTTGGTATAAAGGCTCCTGGTGAAATTTTCATTGGAAGCCTTGATCCATCTGCTTGACAACATTCCAGTTATGTTTGACTTTGATAAGTCACTTAAAATGGTTATAGTTATAGAAAATCGGTGAACTCGTCTGCTCCTGTGGCTTTTTATTTTTTGATGTGATTTCTTCCAAGAGTTTCCACATTGTAGTATAGTAACTATACTACAAAACTATACTACAATGTAGAAATTATGAAAAATATGAAATTTTAGCTAAACTCTTTATCTAAAATTTCATAATTTTTATATTTTGCAGTTTCAGTTTATTGTCAACTGCTGAATTTTTCCTGTTTACATGTTTATAATCCTTCTCTACTTCTAATTTTCGTTTTCATGCATAGGGTTTTGACCCTATGTTTTCATCTATAACTGCTTTTAAGAAAACATGTTCAGCAATTGCTTCTCAAAAATCAATCATGAACTAGCAATTCTCCAATCCGGTACAGCTAAATTAATTAAAACATAGAAATATTGAACAATAACTAGGAATACAAAGCTCAGTTTGATCAATGACCATATTTTTCCCATTGCTAAATACCCAGCTGAAACACGGACTGCCAAGCAATCCAAATTTTGGTCTACACATGACTAGGTATGTCCTGGACAGAACTACAGAACCAACCTGTCAAATCTGGAAGAGGTTCACATAAAAGACAGACTATTAAAAAAAGTAAACCGAACATTCCTAAATTACTCCTACCTCAGCTAGAAGAAAGGGTAAAACGGAACCATTGACAGTAGAAGGAAAGGTAGAGAGCCAAAGACCAAAAGGAAGATCTCCAGCTTAATGGGCAGACCAAGTAAAAATTCTGGTGGAAAATCCCTACGTGAAGCCTTTCATCTGGCACAGGATCGCAGCCAATGAAACAGAGGGCTAATAATGTTAAGAGAGTCACCACGCCCTCCCAATTACAACGTACTAGTATTGGTAGGGCAGCCCAAGCGGGGATTTTTGCAGTTACTCGAGCGCTTCAGATTATTATGTGGGGAGAAACCTTGTACCCTGAAAATGCACCTCTACCATATATTGGCTCTTAACGCAGGGTAGTTCGTTAAGGGGGGGGGGCGAAAAAAAATATATCCTTAGAAAAACCCGAAATCGTTAGATTAAGGCCCGGTTTTTCAGTAAGCGGTTAAAATTTTGGTTAGCTAACCTAGTTTAAATTTTAACCAATATGTTAACCCTCATAGCGTTTTTCAGTGCTTTAAATCAAGTTAAGAAAGTCTCGGTTAGCTAACCACTTTTTTTCTTCTGTTGGCATCAGTAACTGTACCTGTAACAATTTCATAACCAAATTTAAAAAATGATTAATGCAATGCAATATCAAGTTCAAGTTCGGAATCTTTATTTAGTTCATAACGTCTACCTCGGTTTCATAACAGAAGAGAATTAGAATTACTGGGAAGACTTTTTTCCGATTTTGTTTGTCAAAGACCACGGTCTTATCACTATTTGAACAGATTGACCAGGAAATAAAAGTTAGACTCTTTGGCAAATAATTAAGTATTTTGCTGTGTAGACAAATATAAAATAATCTTTTTAAAATATTACTAGGAATCATGCATTAAATCCTGTTACAGTAAGTGTAAACATAGGTACCTGTTACAGTTATAATTAAATATATTTCCTTATAATTCCTTCCTATATAATAACGATAATAATTTATAGTTTCAATAATAATAATTTCCTTATAATAATAAGGAGGTATTAAAATACTACCCGAGATGAAAGAAAATAACATAACCCAACTAATCCCGTCAGGCAGGTACTCAAAAAAATAAACATGATGCATTCACTGCACCAAAGCGCAAGCGTAACCGCAAAATTCGGAGTTAAACCATCTAACGAGGATCGGCTAAAATCGTGGTTAACTTAAACGAGTTTAAGCTCTAACCTAGTACTGAAAAATTGATTAAACATGAATATTTCGGTGACCAAAAAATAAATAGGTTAACCCAGCACTGAAAAACCGGCCCTAAGGTAAGTTAAGTACATGCAGAACAGTGTATATTTCAAAAATCTGACGATTTGAGTGGGGCGTACGGAAATGGGCGAGTCACAAAATTTCCCAAGAAAAAAGCGAATATTTCGAGAAATAAACGTCAGATCGGAAAACAAAAAAATACGTCTTCTATATTTTTAAAACAATTATCGAATGACACTAAACACGACCCCCACGGAGAGGGGTGGGAGGTAAATTTCAAATTTTAAATATGAACCCAGCGATATTTCGCGAAATAAACATCGAAACACTGCACAATAAGATCGAAAAACTGCAAAATACACGTATTCAATATTTTTGAAGTCTATCGAAATACACCAAACACGACCCCCACGGAGGCGGAGAGAGGTTACTTTAAATTATTAAATATGAGTCCCCAGTTTTTATTGCATATTTGGATTCCTTACATAAAAATAAGTAACTTTTATTCGAAATATTTTTAGAATTATGGATAGATGGCGTTTTAATCGAAACAAAAACCATTGTTGGAAATGCAAAATTAAATTAAAAATGGAAAGTCCCCACTTAAATTGGTACTTTACTTAACTTTTTTGGTTTTAGGACCTAATCTTCACAACCGAATGGGTCTCCATAATGCTCGAGTAACTGCACATTTAGCATACTTTCCTTCCCTTCTATATGTAGGCTCTATTATGAATAGTAAAGGGTGACATTTTGAAAAAATATAGATGTAGAGTGGAAACCATTTATGGCATACAATTGTTTGTGTCCTTATTTTAAAATAAATAAACACTGGCTCCTATCAACTTTTAAATTTAAATGTGCGCTTTTTAAACATAAATTTAAATACAATTGTACAGGGTGATTAACGCAAATCCACCATAGTCTCTCTTCTTCTTCTTCTTAACGTGCCCTATCAAGTCCCCTTGACGTTGGCGATTAACATGGTGAAACTGTCTCTGTCTCGAGCTATTCTAAATAGTTGTTCTGCTTTCTTTATTCCTGTCCACTCCCGGATATTCTTCAGCCAACAGGCCTGCTTTCTACCAATTGCTCTGCGTCCTTAGATTTTACCCATCTTAATAAGTTGAAGAATATTATACCGGTCTCCCCTTACTACGTGTCCAAAATAGGCCATCTTTCTATATTTGATGTTATCAAGCAGCTCGCGGGCAGCATTTGCTCTCTTAAGGACTGCCACATTTGTCAGCATAACCGTCCATGGTATTTTCAGTGTACGTCTGTGTAGCCATATTTCAAAGGCCTCCAAACGATTAATGGTGGCTATTTTTAATATCCGTGCTTCGACACCATACAAGAGGACTGACAATCATGCGCTTTCGAAGTTGAAGTTGCAAGTTATCATTACAGAAGAATGACCTCATTTTTAAAAATGTCTTGATTCTACATTTTATCTCTTTATCTGGATCTAGTTGTTCAATAATATTGCAACCAAGATATTTAAATCTGGTTACTCTTTGAATTATATGACCATCAAATAACCGTGAAACTTGATGGGCCAAACGGCTAAATACCATGTATTTTGTTTTTGAACAGTTTATGTTTAGACCAAAGTCTCTTCCCACTGTGTCAATGGCATTTAAAAGGTGTTGTATTCCGTTCATATCTTCACTTAAAATAACTGTATCGTCTGCATATCTGATTGTATTTATCAGAATTCCATTAACTTTCACACCCCATTCCAGATTATGCAGCGCTTCCTTAAATATTCTATCTGAATATAAATTGAATAACAGTGGGGACAGTATACAACCCTGTCTGACACCTCTTTGTATTTTGCATATTTCTGTTGATTTTCCATTGATGCAAGCTGTCGCTGTTTGACGCCAGTATAATTTTTCTATGATTCGCACATCTTGACTATCAACTCTTTTATCCTTTAATATTTTAATTAATTGTGACGTTGTACTCGATCAAAGGCCTTCTCATAGTCAATAAATACAGCAAAGACGTCTTGCCTTTGACCTCGGCATTTCTGCAATAATACATTTAGTATTATTAGAAGAGGTCGTCCCGGGTTCCCAGTCCATTTCTGAAGCCAAACTGTGTTTCATTGTGGTCTTCTTCACATTTATCTCTGATCCTACTGTGTATGATACGTAGAAAGATTTTCAAAGTGTGGCTCATAAGGCTTATCATTCTATAATCACTACAGTTTTTCGGACGTTGTTTTTTTGGTAGGGTTATGAATTCGGACTTTAACCAATCTTCAGGGATATCACCAGTCGAATAAACATCATTGAAAAGTTTGACTAGTATTCCAATGTTTTCCTCATTTATGAGCTTTAACATTTCTGTAGGTATGTTGTCAGGACCAACGGCTTTCTTGTTTTTTGCCAATTTTATAGCATGTAGTATTTCTGATTTTAGTATTTCTGGTCCTTCACCTTCATCTAAAGTCTCCAGTTCTTCGGGTCTCTCATCATTATACAGTTTATTTATATAATTATACCAGGTAGTTCGAATTTCGTGTTCGTCTATTATCATTTTACCCGACGAATCGGTTATAGTATGTGGAGTTTTCTTATGATAAAAACCAGCTACTTCTCCAACTTTTTTAAACATATTAAGCGTATCATGTTTTTCATTCAACTTTTCTAATTCTCTCATTTTTATTTTTTTTTGCAACATCCTGTATATTATTATGTGTTTAAAAGCTCCGTAAAAATTTAATATTAAGTGCTTTTTTCTAATGCGAGTAACGCCGGATTTATGTTAGGTCGGGGACGTAGACGACACGGCTGTCTTTCGGGGCACGTTGAAGAATCATCTGGTATGAAAAGCATTGGCTAGTTTATCATACAACGGAACGGGGAGACACCGGGGAGCGTATTTACGTTTCCGTGTTCATTTCAAGACATGGTAGTTTTGAAATAGGCACCGGAACGGCGGAGCTTATATATGATTCCAAACACGTGTTCAAGACGTTTAATTCTGAAATGCGCACTGGTTTGTAAAAGAACTTCGCGCGTAAAATTATCACAAATACGTGTTAAATTGTAACGTTATTTTATTTTTTTGAACTGTTTATCGCAAATGGCTACCATCTGCAGAATAACAAATATCATTCGTTGGATCTGTCGAAACAAAACAATTTTGTTACCAAAGTTTTCCTTTTTCTCTTTATAAATTTTCAAAAAACTCAAAGTGGTACCAAAATATCCTGTATTAAAGTAAACTATTATGACACGTATACATTTTTTATTATTGCACAATAAAACTTTAGTATTCTATTAAGGCTATGGGTACATAATTCGCAAATATTTTACGTGTGTCCCTACTTTTTCTGTCTGTACACGGCAAATTACGTGTAGTAAAATTCACACTGGTCTGGATATGTAAACATTACTAGAATGTCATTCTACTTGAAAATGTCATCACTAATTTAAAGAGATGGATTTTGAATGTTCTTGGATAACTGTTATTTTTATAATTGCAAATTAATAATTCAGTTAATAAATGTGATAATTTTTCACTAAATATGTATTCAGTGATTGTAAGAATTTATTTGTACAACAAAAACTAATACTCAATCGAGAAAAGAGGAAAAGTGTTAAAGTGATTTTTTAATAATATATTGTTATGGAACGCTTACAATTTTGAACATCTTTAACAACAAAATACTTGGATCACAGAATATATTATCCTAATGTATTCTCTGCTTGGATCTTCCACAAATAATACACAATAAATAACTTTTTATTAAATTCACGTCTTAAATCAATTACTTATCAAATACACTATATATCAATAATATTTAATCATTAACTCAAAATATTCCCGATGCGATGTCAAATATTTAAAATTGTCACTGATTGTCAGTGTCTGACTGACAATATATGCTGACAATATTATATTCGGCTTAGTGCGTTGTAAGACAAAGATAGATTTGGAAAATATTACCACGGCATTGTGTTCATTTTTTTCGAATCCTGAAAAAACCAATAAATATTTTTGAAAAATTTAAACGCAGAATGAAAGACTAAATTATTATCGAGGGCCGAAAGTCCCTTAGAATAAATAAAAAGTTTATTTTGAATGAGATATTTGAAATTAAAAATCACACTAAATTTTCTCTTAGTTTTTCACCCCTGTAACTTATTAAAATAAACATTATAGAAGTTCTCATGGACTTTCGGCCCTCGCTAATAACGTAATCTTTCATTATGCGTTTAAATTTTTCAAAAATACTTATTAGTTTTCTCAGGATTCGAAAAAAATGAATCCCCATTTGAATAGCATTGCAGCCGAATATACGTACCTATCCTCTTAAGTTATTCTCATATTTTAGTTTGAGCTGAAAAATTATTGCTGAGCTGTTTGAAAAGCAACAGTATAATTTTATTATGCTGTGACTGACTTGTAAGTATATAAAATTACAGCTATAGGTAATGCACCAACTTTAGTAGAGTAGTCACGAATATAAAAGTTACACATGGGTTTAAAAAGTAAAAGGTACACAAAAGTTAGTTTGATCACATGATCCGCTTGTATCGATTAATACCATTTCATCAGCTAACCCAGCTAAGTAAACTCTTTGCATTATTGGAGTAACCAAAACACAAATAATAGGATTTTCCCTAATAAACAATCTAATTTTGAGTGCAAGAAGTTCTATCTGTTTTATTTTTAAAATTTCTAATATATCCTTACTGTCTCTGCTACCGTAATTTTTTAATCGTCACTATTCATACAAATAACTTACTAGACGATCAAGAGGATTTTTTGAGTATTAGCTAACATCACATAAACATTTTCCTCGCAATTTTTCATAATTCTGAATTTATGATATGATTGTGCTTCTGCAGCTGTCATCCCAGCTTCGAAATATGATATAAATAACGGTTTTTTATCGTCACAGCAACGTAGTAAACTTAAAGACTGAGCCACATTTACTCTATGTGAATGATTAAAATTAATGTCTATCACAACATTTAAACATCTTTTCAATAATGGTGAAGTTTTTAAAGCACCGCTTGTTGCTTTCAAAAATTTAATAATTATATTTGCCTTACAATTGAAGTTTCTAGTTGCTCTTTTTATTTTGTTTTTTGACTTGTTCTTTTCTGCTAGCTGACAAACATAAATATATCTTGCGAAACTCAAATCGTATAAGTGTAGGATAGCGCCTCTTCATTATCCAATTTGTTCTGGTTTCTACAGAAAATTTGTTAAACATAGTATAACCACAAATGTCATCGTAGTTACCGGTATAAGACAACGAACACTGAACTTTACAGTTAAAGTTAGTGTTTTCTTCAAATAAGTTTTGTTCAAACAACAGAATTTCAAAATCTTGCGAGATATTAGTAAAAACACTTTTAAACTGATCCATCAAGTTTAAATTGATTTAAATAAACAACACAACTCTCAAAGCCAAGTCGATAAACAGAACTTGTAACGATTAGACCTAATTCTATGCATTTGTTTGTAGCATTTCAACGACACATGTTTCAATACAAACCCGTGCACATTTCGGAGGTTGGCTCTTTCAAATAAACACCTTTTCGGAACTAAATATGTATTACCGTTTTGGTGTCTATTTCAAAACCGTGCTGTCTTGAAATGAACACGTAACCGGAAATACGCCACCGGGGAGTGTCGGAGACGTGCGCGTTCTATTGTTCTACGGCATGTATCTTGCACGCCTCGTCCTAACATAAATCAACCTTAATTTGTTCATATGCTAATTGTTTTTTTTTATTTCAGAAACTCGAAGATGAAACGGCGAAGGCGACAAATCGGCCAGATATGTCTCCTAGTCCTGGGCCTACTCCTCATTGGAGCCGGCGTTTTCATCTTCGTGTTCTTCGAGGCTATCTACGAATTCATTCTTGCTGAAGCCCTCAAATTCACACCCGACTCACGACCGTATAAAGCGTGGCGCAACAACGACCCTCCACTCAGCATGGACATCTTCCTGTTCAATTGGACAAATCCCGAACAAATCTATAACATTTCGGACAAGCCGGAATTTCAAGAAGTGGGACCTTATAGGTTCAAGGAGATTAAGGAGAAGATTAATATATCCTGGCATGAGGATAATTATACAGTTAGTTACCAACATCGGAAGTTATATTATTTCGATCACGAAAATAGTCTTAGGAAGTTAACTGATGTGATATCAACAATAAACCCAGTGCCATTAGTAAGTTATATTTATATCGTTTTATCGTAGAAATAGCTATTCTATTATAGTATATACTGCTCAACAGGGCTTCAAGGCCCATGGCTTGGCAATTTTCAACTATTTTCCACCATTTTCTTCTGTCCATGGCTGCAGTTCTCTACTTTGTTATACCGATTGTTTCCAAGTCTTCGTTACGCTTATAGCCACTTTTCTCGTGGTCGTCCTCTTCTCTTCTATCCTTTTCCTCTTAGCAGCGAGTCCTTTTCTCACCTTTAGTCAGCCATTTTCGTAAGATGATCTATCCATTTAAGTTTTTTTTTCTTGACGATCTGGCTAAAATTTGGTTTTCGGTACAGCTCTCGGATGTCTGCATTTATTCGTCTCCTCCAAACGTCTTTGTCGTCTTTTAATCCCCCGAATATCTTCTAGAACACTTCGCTGTCAGACAAACATATTTTGTTGATTTTTGTTCATAACCCATGCTTCTCTTCCTTAAGGGAAAAGGAACAAAATGCAAAATTTTGACGCCTGTCAAAATTTTCAATGTATTTTAAATGTAATCATTTTTTTCGAATCCTGAGAAAACTAATAAGTATTTTTGAAAAATTTAAACACAGAATGAAAGATTACTTTATTACCGAGGGTCGAAAGTCCCTTATAATGATTAAAAAGTTTCTTTTGTATGAGATATTTGAAATTAAAAATCACACTAAATTTTCTCTTAGTTTTTTACACCTGTAACTCATTAAAATAAACATTATACTTTGGGCTAATTAGCAAAATACAAGGAAAAGTTATTTACCAGCAATTTTATTGCTGGAATCGAATCTCATTATTGTATGTATTAATAATATAGGTATGCAAAGTCCGCAGATAGTGTGCTACTTTTTTTATAAACAAAATGGCGCCCGAAAATCGAGTTTTTTTCAATTTTTGCTCTGTAACTCCAAAGATTTTAACTTTATACCAAAAACACCCAAATAAAAATTCACCACAATTAAATTCTACATAGAGACGTGTTTTTCCCGATTCACTTCGACGAAAACTTTCCCCGGAAAAAGCGGGTTTTTCCAACAAAATCTTTAATTTTTAACTAAAATTTTAGATAAGTAATTGTTAATCAATAATTAAATAACTTAGTAATGTAAAAGCCCCTTTCGTATAGATTATAATTCCAGAAGCCGATGAAAATTGAATAAACAGTTTAGCAACAATTGAATTGTTAATTAAAAATTTACGGTCGCTATAATAACGACAATAATTATGACGCATAAGAATAACTATGATTTTTTTATAAAAAAACACTATACCTATCTAATGTACTTTACAGAATTGAAATTGTACTATTTAAGAGGCCTCAGAAATATTTTAAAATTATAAACAATTGTTTGGCTTATAAACAAATAGAATACCTCGGGAAATGTTAAACTAAATAAAATTGTAAAAACGGCATTGGGAAAATAGTGGCAGAACGCTTCTTTTAAAAGAAAAAACGTTTAATTACGACGATTGGTTCCTGAGATACAACCGGTCAAAGTTGACCGGAATTTACGGCAAAGATATAAACACTAGGATCATAATTTTCAAACCATCACCTTTTTATTTTTGTCCTCTTTCTCCACACCAATTTTCATATCTTTAAAATACCCATAACATATATTATTATAATAAAAACTATCGATAATACGTGTGAAAATTGCCAAAAATAGCAAAATTCCAATAAAAAATTAGGTTGGAGAAAATGTAACCCTCAAAGTTCAAAATCGGTATACGTTAAAAAAATTCATTTTCTCGGCTTCCCATGGAGCAATTTCCTTCATTCTTTTTTTGTTCCCTAATAACTCGAGTATGGCCATCGAACTAACGCATTATTAAATGTCAAACTTGCTTTTGCTTTGTTATAATAGATTAATTTATTTATAAGAACAGAAAACTACATATTTTTTCCAGTTGTAGGCTTTTTTTAGATAAACTTACTACAAGTGTACCTTTTAAAGTTAAAACTATAAATATTCTCATTTGAAAGCTGAATAATTATTTAAACAATTTTTATTTAAGCAAATTAAAATTTTGTGTTATAACAAATAAATTAATTTATTATAACAAAACAAAAGCAAGTTTGACATTTAATAATGCGTTAGTTCGATGGCTCTACTCGAGTTGTTATTAGGGAACAAAAAAAGAATGAAGGAAATTGCTCCATGGGAAGCCAAGAAAATGAATTTTTTTAACGTATACCGATTTTGAACTTTGAGGGTTACATTTTCTCCAACCTAATTTTTGATTGGAATTTTGCTATTTTTGGCAATTTTCACACGTATTAGCGATAGTTTTTATTATAATAATATATGTTATGGGTATTTTAAAGATATGAAAATTGGTGTGGAGAAAGAGGACAAAAATAAAAAGGTTATGGTTTGAAAATTATGATCCTATTGTTTATATATTTGCCGTAAATTCCGGTCAACTTTGACCGGTTGTATCTCAGGAGCTACTCATAATAATTAAACGTTTTTTCTTTTAGAAAAAGCGTCCTGTCACTGGTTTTCGAATACCGTTTTGATAATTTAATTTAGTTTGATATTTTTCGAGATATTCTATTTGTTTATAAGCCAAAAAATTCTTCATAATTTTAAAATATTCCTGAGGCCGCTTAAATAGTCCAATTTCAATTCTGTAAAGTACATTAGATAGGTATAGTATCTTTTTATGAAAAAATCGTAGTTATTCTTATGCATCATAATTATTGTCGTTATTATAGCGACCGTAAATTTTTAATTAACAATTCAATTGTTGCTAAACTGTTCATTCAATTTCCATCGGCTCGGCTTCTGGAATTATAATTTATATGAAAAGGGCTTTTACATTACCAAGTTATTTAATTATTAATTAACAATTACTTATCTAAAAGTTTAGTTGAAAATTATAGATTTTGTTGGAAAACCCCGCTTTTTCCGGGGAAAGTTTTCGTCGAAGTAAATCGGAAAAAAGACGTTTCTATGCAGAATTTAATTACGGGGAATTTTTCACCGTAGTGTTTTTGGAGTGTTTTTGGTGTAAAGTTAAAATCTTTGGAGTTATAGAGCAAAAATTGAAAAAAACACGATTTTCGGGTGCCATTTTGTTTATAAAAAAAGTAGCACACTATCTGCGGACTTTGCATACCTATATTATTAATATATACAATCATAAGATTCGATTCCAGCAATAAAATTGCTGGTAAATAACTTTTCCCAAAAATGGCCTATTCTCCGATAATCAGCCCAGACTATTATAGAAGTTTTACCCATCGGTAATACGTAATTTTCCATTCTGCGTTTAAATTTTTCAATAATTAATCCCATTTAAATAACATTGAAGCTGAAAGATCGTACCCATCCCCTTAATGGACTGTGGGCTGGATCACTGTTTCGTATAGTCTCAATTTTGCCTCTCTGGGGATGTTTTTTGCACTTAGTAGTTTGTGTAGGGTTCCAACAGTCGTCCTTCCCATCGAAATTAGCGTTTAGATTTCTTGGCTTTCTACCCCTTTACTTGTTAGGGTTTCTTCTGTATAATACTCAAACACCTTCACCTTTTGGAAGCAATACTCTTTACTCTCGTTGTGTGTGGTAGTTTTTAGTTGTGTGTCTTCATGTGCTCTATCCTATTTCTATATACTTACTTTATTTTTTTCTCATTACTAAATCAGTCCATACTGCTTAGCTTTGACTTCAAAGAGTTTGAAAATCCTCATAAGTTCCCTTTCACTTCTTTTTTTTATTAATACTGTATCGTCGCCAAATGCCACAACCTGGATTTTATTATGATAAATCATTCTTCCACTGTCTCTCAATATTGCCAACAAGAAATTAAAGAGTACAGCGGATCTCCCTGCTTTTATTGCCTTTTAAATTTTAACTTTAAATTTTCGTGTTAGATTTACTTCTATCCTTACTCCATTGTTGATATTCATTATGTCATTTTTACTAGTCTCATCATCTTTTCCGGAATTCCAAGTACTCTTAGAGCCTGGTACAGAAGCCTATCAAGGAATCGTAAGTTAATTTGACATCTATTTTGAGCACCAACGACGCTCCTCTCAGCATGGACATTAGGGTGGAACGAAAAATTCGAAGTCATTATTTTTTATGGGGCTAATGCGAAAAAGTTGTGTTTTGATGTATAATAAAACTGTAAGAAATCTTTTTTGTATTGGACCCTATCTTCAGGTTCCATATTAAATTTAAATTTTTGGGAATGACAAAAAAAAATGAAATTTTATAAATTTAATTTTTTTATCCGTTTTTTAAATGTAAATAATTGTTTTATGATACAATATACATTCTATGATTGGTAGTCTGATTTTGTGTTAAACAACGGCATAATATTTCTAGACTGCAACCTTGAACGAATAAAGCCATCCCTTAATTCTGGTCCACAAACAGCAGTTGATGCTTCAGTTAATAACTTAACAGTTCTTTCCCCGGACTGGGTATGACAAGGGCAGTTTAAAACCTCTATGTTGTTGGAATTCCCAGAATCAATCATATCCTTTACATCTTCATTGGAAATATGTTTTAGCAAAGGAGGAGCCATAACATTGAATTCAGAAATAGAAATTAAGTCAATATAATCTGTAGCACTAAAATTTAATGTTGGTAATTTGAATCTCCGGATCTTTTTTCTTTCTGACTTTCTCTAGCTTTCGGCACTCTATGTAGTCTTAGCTCCCGTATATGTTTTCGTTCATCTTTCATCATACCGAGTAATAAATTTTCGGGATGGGCAAAATAAGCATTCCTTTGGATAAAGGCATCAACAATTTTTCTTTGGTTACTGGTAGAAATCGTGAATAATGGATCATTCGCCATAAATGTTTTGAACCATCAGAAGAGCTAGGATACAGTTTTATATAAAACCAAAGTGGTGCATCCACTTTTTGGATGAAACTTATTAACATAATTAATTGGGAGCTAGGACATTCAGTTCCAACATACAATCGAAGCAACCGATTAGCAACTGTCAGCCACCTTGCGTGTGATATTTTCCCAGGTCTTTTAAGGCTCAAATCATTAGGACATAATTTTTCCACAGCAACTGATTGACTGATTTGGTACAAGTACTTCTGATCGGTACTAAGGTCTGTTATTTCTAATAATATTACTAGGTTAATACTACACAATACTAATAATTACTAGGTAATACAATCAAAATAACTGTGCCGTTACAAGTTTAACTTTAAATAGCTCTAAAACTAATGACCTCATCGTTACGAGTGAAGAGTATACTATTTATGTAGAGTGTATTGGAGAATCGAAAAATTGCGCTAAAATGGTAATTCTGCTAAGGGCGTAGAATTTGGGAAGGGTCAACCATTCACTGTACCCTATCTTACGCCTCTGGCAAGAGCCCGAAACGTTTATATAACATAATTTCATAAGGTGTGTAGTATCTACACTTTCTGCCAAGTATGAAAAGGATACGTCGAATAGTTTTAAGATACTGAACAAAAATAATTTTTAAATTTTTAAATAAAACACCCTGTAACATAGTAAGGAGCCATATTTTATTGAAGATTGTATCAGAAACAAGACCCGATACAGCAACAACACAAAGACTACTGGAAACGGCAGAAATGACAGAGTACTAAGGAGAATTACAGGAAATACGCTGAGAAATCGAAACATGAGTGAAGACATTAGAAGAAAATGTAACGTACAGTGTATAAACGAATGGTCAATAAAAAGAAAAAAATAATTGAATAACCACATAAGCCGAATGGGGGAGACACGTGTGGTTAAAATAGTAATAGATGATAAATCACCAATTGGTAGAAAGAAGTATTGGACGACCGAGCAAAAGATGGAGTTACAACCTTTCGTGGAGGTTCCTTCTAAACCAATAAACAAGCAGAATTGATTGTAAAGCGGAAGAAGAAGAAAAATAAAGTTTTTTTCATCAATGATCGAATGGCTTTGTGTTTTATTTTTAATGGTGCATTAATGGTATGGTTTTTAATACAATTTTATTTTCTTGTACATCGGACATGTCTTATTTTGTATATTATACCAATATTTGATGTTAAAAATGCGTTTAGATTTTAAAATTAAAATATATAATCTTTAAATAAACGATTCGTCATTTTGAATCATAAAAAATAATCTACAAGGGAAAGGGGTTTTTTATTTGCAATCAAGTATAAACATTGATAAATCATACCAGTTATCAATGTTATGCACTTTGGCTTTGTCAAAGATAATCTTGTTTAAACGAGAGTGATTTTATTGAAATCTTAAATATACTTCAACAATTAGTGCAGATCAAGTAATTTTCCAATGAATGAAGTTTTTACTTTTTATTGTTTCAAGATCTAGACAAAAAGCCGCTGAAGAAACTCTAGGCACAGTATAATGCTAAAGAATCAGTTAGGTCACTCCTCGAAAAATCTTTTGTTATCTATGTTCATCACACACTTTAGTCCTTCGCGCAGACGAATGGCAGTTAACGGCATCCTACGTTTTAGTGATATTAATTATAGTTACTTTCGAGTATTCGTTACAAATCGATACTTTTGTATAAAGTAATCATTTACAGTATTCGTTACTTTAATTACTATGATTACTTTTGTATTTGAATAACGGTAATCATATCGAGAATCGTATTTCTCAGTATGTAGGTAGGTATTTTGTATAAAATAATCATTTACAGTATTTATTACTTTGATTACTATGATTACTTTTGTATTTGAGTACCGGTAATCATATCGAGAATCGTATTTCTCAGTACGTAGATATTTTGTATAGGTATTCCGATATAACAGCGACCTTCACCGATCTGTTTAAGGGATAAAAATGATTTGATTACTATGCGATTACTTTTGTTACTTTTTTATTTGAGTACCGGTAATCATATCGAGAATCGTATTTCTCAGTAGGTAGGTCTGTATAGGTATTCCCATATAGCAACGACCTTCACCCATCTGTTTAAGGGATAAAAATGATTTGATTACTATGATTACTTTTGTATTTGAGTACCGGTAATCATATCGAGAATGGTATTTCTCAGTAGAGAGGTATTTTGTATAGGTATTCCGATATAATAACGACCTTCATGAAGTACGAAGTAATCAGAGTAATCAAAGTAGATACAATAGTCGTTACTCGCTCTGATACGATTGGTACGAAGTAACGAAGTAATCAGAGTAATCAAAGTAATCAAAGTAGATACAATAGACGTTACTCGCTCTAGTAAGATTGGTACGAAATAACGAAGTAATCAGAGTAATTAAAGTAACGGTTTGCCTCTCTGTATAGTAATCGTTACTTTCGGTATTCATAAGTAACGAGTACTTTGTAACGAATAGTTACTTTTTAAACATCACTACTACGTTTGCCGTGATTAATCGTTATCGTCGCGCATTAAAACATTATTTTCGAGAGTGAGCTAACTGCTCTAGGTATAGAAAAAGGTAAAAAAACTACAAGGAAATGGTTTGAGAGAGTATGTCGTAACATATTAAAAATAAAAAAAAATATATCGACTATTACAACAACGCCATACGATACGACAAGTAGAAAAAAAATATAGGGTGGTAAGAAGAGAAGAAAAAATACTTCGGAAAAAGAAATGACAAAATATAGAAAAGAATTCTGAGATATAGAAAAACTAACTAAATTAAAAGAAACAATGTAAATAAATAAGTAAAACAAAATACGTTATCAATCGAAGTAGCACAGAAAACGACAATAAATATCGTTCCCATACCAGCAGATTGACAACAGGTGGAATACTTTCTTTGGTTACAACCTCCCGAGATTATACAGAAAATTATAAATCATACAGGATGCCGAGGAAATTAATATGAGAGAATTTTAAAATTTTAAATAATTCACAACCCATCTGCTCAGCGTGGTGAAAGTTCCAACAAGAAAGATTCCTTAGTACTCAACAAAAGAGTAAATGAATTAAAATGTATAAACATTTTCAATTTCTTTGCAACACGAAAATGCAGCAGCTGCATAATACTCTGGTTAAAGCGGAGAGTGCAGGAAGAGTCTATAACGGTTTCGAAGGTTTTTCTTCCTTATCGGTAGTCCCATATCCTCTTCTCTCCGATTTCCCCAGATATCATACTTTGGGGCTAGTTCATCTACCGTTCATCTAACTAGTTAGTTCGTCCGCGGCATTTCGTTTTTTGCAATTCGGAAATGGCCAAAGCATGATACCTGGGGAAATTGGAGTGAAGACGATATGGGACTACTGACGAGGAAGAAAAAACCTCCGAAACCGGTATAGACGCTTCCTGTACTCTCCGATTTAACCAGAGTTTTATGCAGCTGCTTAATTCTCGTGTTGCGAAGAAATTGAAAATGTTTATACATTTTAATTCATTTACTCTTTTGTTGAGTACTAAGGAATCTTTCTTGTTGGAACTTTTACCACGCTGAGCAGATGGGTTGTGAATTATTTAAAATTCTCTCATCTTAATTTTCTCGGCATCCTGTATGATTTATAATTTTTGAAAATCTCGGGAGGTTGTAACCAAAGAAAGTATTCCACCTGTTGTCATTCTGGTGGTATGGGAACGATATTTATTGTCGTTTTCTGTCCTACTTCGATAGATAACTTATTTTGTTTTTCGGTAGAAGGCTCTAGTTCATCCGCGGCATTTCGTTCTTTGCAATTCGGAAAGGCCCAAAGTATGATACCTGGGGAAATCGGAGAGAAGAGAATATGGGACTACTGATGAGGAGGAAAAAACCTCCGAAACTGGTATAGACTCTTCGTGCACTCTTCGATTTAACCAGAGTATTATTCAGCTACTGCATTTTCGTGTTGCAAAAAAATTGAAAATGTTTATACATTTTAAGTAAATAAATATTTGCGATTTGTATGCTATAACATGGGGAACTTAATAATGTATTAAATTGTAGCTCGTCGACCCACAAAACCTCAATCTTTGTGAAATACTCTTGACAGCGACATATACTTTAAATGCTTTTCATGTATGCGTTTCCGCAGAGAAATAGACCGAAAAACAAACAAGAAAAATATTTATAGAGTTGTCCCGTAGGGACAATAAATCTAGGCAAGAGCCCAGGATTCTCTCAGACACGTGTATGCTAAATGTAAGCCATAAAAACTGTGAATAATTCATTGTAGTATTCATTTTGTTTTCTCCTGACACTATGTTCACGTATGGCAAATCGATTTTAGCGTTCATTCTTTGAAGAATAACGATGTAATAAAAGAAGGTATGACATATTTCTGCGAAATAATGAGCACTAGACGACAAAATAGATGCTTTCAGATTCTAATTTACCTACCAATCGAACCACACAAGGTTATTTTTTCACGTCCCTTATTATTATTTTTATTAAATTTTTAGAGGCGTAGACATTGGTGTAATCATAGAAGATGACTTGGAACCTACAGGTTGGAACAAATTGTGTATTAAAATTTAGGTGAAAACAAAATATATTTTCAAGAAAGTAAACTTACGTGCATAGAAATCGGCCCACTTAAAAATTTGGTCATTTTTGATGTCTCATATTTCCTAAACATGTTGGCCGATTTAAGTGATTTTTTGAACATGTTATAGCCTGATTCTTTAACAATACCACTGTAATAATATTGTTGCTGAACACGTAAATTTTCATTGTATACCGGGTGTACCAATCAAACTGTGTTGTTTTTTTAGTTTGCATCACCCTGTGGAATATTCTAGCATTTATAAAATACTGAAATTAAAACCCAACTATAGCATCAGGTCTTCTTAACATTCTGCTTTTTGATTCCTTTGTATTATGTTGGATAATAAAAAAGTTAGATACTTTAACAACTAGACATGTTCTTCATCAATACACGGTGTTTTTAAATAAGTACGACAAACTTTAAGGGGTAATTCTGCATTAAAAAATAATGACAGGCTTTATAAACATATGTCCGCTAATGTTTCGTTTCCGAGATACGGGATGTTGAATTTTTTCTTACAAACTGACGATTTATTTATTGCTTTAAAACCAGTTGAGATATGCAAATGAATTGTGGTAGGTTTTAAGAGCTAGTTATTGCGGATTTTTTGACATAAAATTAAGAATTTTATATTCACCATTAACGTGCATACGGGTAATAAAATATGATGGGTCATATTACACGTATGCGCACTAATGGTGAATAATAAATTATTAATTGTATATTCTATGTCAAAAAATCTGCAAAAACTATCTCTTAAAACCTACCAAATTTGATTGGCATATCTCTTCCAGTTTTAAAGCAATAAAATAAATCGTCAGTTTTTAAGAAAAAATTCAACATCCCGTATCTCAGAAACGAAACATTTGCTGACATTATTTTTTTATGCAGAATTATCCCTTAAAGTTTGTCGCACTTATTTAGAAACACCGTGTATTGATGAAGAACATGTCTAGTTGTTAAAGTACCTAACTTTTTTATTATCCAGCATAAACAAATGATTTAAAAAACAGAATGTTAAGAAAACCTGAGGCTATAGTTGGGTTCTAGTTTAAGTATTTTACACTGTATACAATGAAAATTTTTTGCTCAATTAGAAATCCAACGAAATCAATTAATTTGTGGTCATCTGATTGAATACAACCAATAAAACCAACATTATACTGAAAACAGATCCCATGGGCTGTTTTCACTCAATCATGTAGCTATGGATACCTACATTTCGTTTCATTTCGATTTTGACATTTCAAATATTCAATATTTCAAAATGTCACGATTTGGTTGTAATACTGATGAGAATATTAATGAAATTATCGAATCAAATATACCAAATAATACTGTTTACAGTAAAAAATTTGTATGGAAAGCGTTTATGGACTTTTGCAATGATAGAAAATATGAATTAAATGGAAATCGGACGGTGGAAGAATTGTTAATTGCACATTTAAATAAATTGTTACTGCTCTGTATTTTTTTTTCATAACCAGCAAAAAATTTTCTATCCGAATAACCCTCGAACATTGATAAATGATCAAACATGTTTTAACAACTTTCTCAAGCTTGTTGCTTACAGGCAACAGACCTCCGCCTACGGCGTCGGTCTGTTTCCAAGCAACAAGCTTTCGAAATATGTTATAAAATTTTTTCGAACAATTATCAATGTCCTTGGGTTATTACTACTGAAAATTTTTTGCTCAATTAGAAATCCAATGAAATCAATTAATTTGTGGTCATCTGATTGAATACAACCAATAAAACCAACATTATACTGAAAACAGATCCCATGGGCTGTTTTCACTCAATCATGTAGCTATGGATACCTACATTTCGTTTCATTTCGATTTTGACATTTCAAATATTCAATATTTCAAAATGTCACGATTTGGTTGTAATACTGATGAGAATATTAATGAAATTATCGAATCAAATATACCAAAGAATACTGTTTACAGTAAAAAATTTGTATGGAAAGCGTTTATGGACTTTTGCAATGATAGAAAATATGAATTAAATGGAAATCGGACGGTGGAAGAATTGTTAATTGCACATTTAAATAAATTGTTTCTGCTCTGTATTTTTTTTTTCATAACCAGCAAAAAATTTTCTATCCGAATAACCCTCGAACATTGATAAATGCTCAAACATTTTTTAACAACTTTCTCAAGCTTGTTGCTTACAGGCAACAGACCTCCGCCTACGGCGTCGGTCTGTTTCCAAGCAACAAGCTTTCGAAATCTGTTATAAAATTTTTTCGAACAATTATCAATGTCCTTGGGTTATTACTACTGAAAATTTTTTGCTCAATTAGAAATCCAATGAAATCAATTAATTTGTGGTCATCTGATTGAATACAACCAATAAAACCAACATTATACTGAAAACAGATCCCATGGGCTGTTTTCACTCAATCATGTAGCTATGGATACCTACATTTCGTTTCATTTCGATTTTGACATTTCAAATATTCAATATTTCAAAATGTCACGATTTGGTTGTAATACTGATGAGAATATTAATGAAATTATCGAATCAAATATACCAAAGAATACTGTTTACAGTAAAAAATTTGTATGGAAAGCGTTTATGGACTTTCAAGCTTGTTGCTTACAGGCAACAGACCTCCGCCTACGGCGTCGGTCTGTTTCCAAGCAACAAGCTTTCGAAATCTGTTATAAAATTTTTTCGAACAATTATCAATGTCCTTGGGTTATTACTACTGAAAATTAACCTGTTTAGCAACAATATTATTACAGTAGTATTGATAAGGAATCAGGCTATAACATGTTTAAAAAATCACTTAAATCGGCCAACAGGTTGAGGAAACATGAAACGTCAAAAATGGCCAAATTTTTAAGTGGGTTGATTTCTATGCATGTAAGTTTATATCGGTTATATAGGGGGACCATTGTTTAAATAATGAAAAATTAGTCATTTTTGCACACAATTTACTTTTTTAACTGTTGCGGCAATTCATTTTTTATGAAGTATGTAGTAGAGGATCCAATATAAGGACAACCGTCACCGATCTATTTAAAAATTATTAGATATGTAATTTAGTATTTATGTTAGATATTATAAAAAACAAGGGGTACCCGATATATAATCCTGTTCTGACTATAATAAGTTAATAATTAAAAAATGGATTTTTTTATAAATTTGACTGGCATTTTTAACAAAAAAATTTGACACTAACGGTAAGTAAAAGGCCTATAGGATATGCAAACTTAGGGGTGTCTATTTTTATCCTGTCAAAACGATTGAGCTGACAGGTGTAAACAGGTTAATTGTTAATAGTTAGCAATCTGGCAACATACTGGAAGTTGGGTGTACTGTGTCCTCTACCTAAAAAGGGAGACATGATGGTGTGTGATAATTATAGAGGCATCACTATACTCAATATGGCATATAAAGTGTTGTCCAACGTATTGTACAAATGAAGAGTACAGGGGAAATACAAGGAATGTCACATTTTATACATATTGAGATAAACACCAATAAAGGTTTAATACTTATGATATCTAAAAACTACTTAGGAGATTCTTAGCAGAATTCTAGCGATTATTGGTCTAAAATCTTAACATAGTATTAATCTATATTAAGTTATTAATTTAATAATGCACAAAAAACTTCTAACATTCCTTATTTTTGCCCAGTGGCGTGCGGACAATCCTAGTCCTTCGCCTGGATACAAATTCTTAAAAAATTTATATAGACTGATCTTTCTGGTTATTGTTCTGAATCGATAGTCTAGTCGATAGTACTCATTTTTTGCTACCACATCGCGAGAAAAGACAAAAATTCATGAAAAAGTGACATTCCTTGTTTTTCACCTGTACTCTTCAAATGACTCCACCCCTACGCCAAAGAAATAGTAGGAGGATATCAGTGCGGTTTCTGTCATAATAAATCAACAACGGACAAACTATTTACAGGGAGACCCACCACGTATTTGTGGACATCAAAGCCGCATACGACTCAGTTAATAGAGGTAACGTTTTACTTGCTATTGTAGAATTTCAAATACCGCTTCATCTTGTCCAATTAACTGAACTTACACTCACAGGAGCAGAGAGCATGGTAAAAATCCAAAACGATTTCTCAAGACCCTTCCATTGCAAAAATATACTAAGACGTGATCGACTATCGTGTGTCCTATTTATTCTGGCAATAGAAAAAATAATTTGAGAGTCCGATATTAATACGAATGGTACTATCTGTAACAAATCAGTAGAAATTGTCCAGCAAATCTGTAGAAACGAGCCGCCTGGCTGCGAGTTTCGTATAGAGTACGAGCTTCATAATGATAATTAAATGCAAGTTGTATATTCGATTTTTTTTATGATCACTCACAACAAAAAATATATTCAAATTTATTAATTTTGTCACGCAAACAAATTAAGTAGTTTGTCAGTTTGTTTTCATATTGAGAACTGTCAAAGCGTATGTATTTGACTCGCCATTGGTCACTGCACGAGTGCCGCCTTCATCGCGAATGGCATATCGCGATTCTATTGGTTAACAATCTGTATCGTAATGAAGTTCATTATGATACAGGTAGTGAAATCATAATTTATATATTATAGTATGAGAATAGAAAACAATATTTATAAAATTGGCAAGGACTTTTTTGACATACTTAATGAATTAATGGCAAGGACATCCAATACCACAATGATGTGACGTCACGACCAATGAGGGCGCGTTTTGGGCTGGCTTCTATAATTTAAATTTTTAATCGTCTTAGTCTAAGATCCGAATGTAGGTCGACCTGTAGCCATCTGCTTGACGGATGAAACATTTTTTTTATTAAATTTCATACATAGACAAATATTTCTAGCATGGGTTGACTATTAAAATCGTGTCATAGCTATCCTTAAGAGGGGCCGTAGGAGTTTAAATCAATATTTCAAGCACATTTTTTTTAAAGTATGGTAGAATTATATTATTCTTAAAATAAACAGGCATAGTCAGTATAATTCATAGATTATTCAAGGAAAAATATTGAAAAAAAAAATAAGCCAACGGTGGCAAATTTTTGAAGACACCTCAGCATATAATGATTTTTGCGTTGGACATCTCAGAACTCATCATTGGACCAAGGTAAACAAAAAATTGTAACAGATTTTATTAGCTTATGAATTTTTCGAGGTAACCCTGTCGAGTTTTTTTAGTTTTATCGACTTTTGACTTTTTGATATCACTCAGAAATCAAAACAACGAATTTTTTGCAAAAAAAAAGTGAAAATCGACCTATTTATTATTGTCAAACAAAAAATCAACATAAAACAAAAAATATCTCGACAGCGTTACCTCAAAGAATGTCTCTTCTATTTTCAATTTCTTTTTGTCTGTCAAATCGTAAAACGATGCACACCGGAATATATTTTTGAATCGCGGAGTAATTTACAAAAGAAATTGAGAACAGTTGTTGACCGTTGTTCATTACTAGAGAGCGGAATATATGCAAAGTGCATATAGATGCATATATTGCATATTTTCAGACAACAAACACAACATTGCATATTTAAGCTAAACACGATTTATTTTGCATATTTTAAAAATAAATTATGTAAAACTTTAAAATTTTCCTCTCTTAGTTGGAATTTTATAACTTCGATATGAACGAGCTCGTTATTTATCTATCTATCGCTCATCTGGACTTTCCCATTACTACCTGAATTTAACAATTATGGGTGTTCCCAGAACCTACCTAGGTACCTACCTGCTTTTAAGGGTCTAATAATTATTTTGTCAGTTTCCGGCCAACATTTGTTTAAAGTAAACGTTGTATCGTATTTAGTGTTTTTGAAGTGATTGGTATATATTAAATTTTAATATGTCTACCATTCAAAAAAGTGCTTGGATAAAGTGTTTTCCCGAGTTAAAGCTAAGTGAAGACAAAGTATTTTGCAAGGCCTGTTCCAAAATCGTAAGTTACATTCATTTTCACATTTCATTTTTTAAATGAGGAACTGACAAACAAAAGCATCATGTCCCACAAAAGAAATTTTTCTGGAAAGAGTGTTTTTATTCGACAAATTCGCTTTTACTTCTATAAAGACGTACATAGAGAGAAGCATCAAAATACAAAAATTCATCAAATTGTAGACAATTCCGCTTTTGTTCTTCAGCTTAAGTAACGTACTTTGTTCTTTAAGTAACGTACAAATTGCTAAAGAACTTATGTTCATAAAAGTTAATTTTAGTTTTTTACCAGATCTAATAAAGTCAATAAAACAAAGGAATTTACAATTAAGTGATTCGGTTAATCTTGTTAACTTTTTTTCTGCTCATTGTCAAAAAATTCCCGGAAATACAGGGATTACAATTAGAAATAAATTAAAAAATGTTTTAGAAAAAAATGAGGGCTTCGATTCTTTGAGGAAAGTTGTACGTATTTTTGAAGGCAACTTTTCTGAAGATCTTACGACTTAATATATTGTTTTATTTTTGACTATTTTTAATATGCATTTGCATATTTAAAAAAATTTAGAAAAAATACCTGCATATTTGTAGTAAAAGTAATGCATATATATGCGCATATTTTGGTAATGTTGTGTTGCATATATTCCGCTCTCTATATTACGTTCAAGCTTGCTGAAGTGAACCTGCTGCAAAGCGAGTCGAAGATAGGAATATTCAACATTATCTCCCTACCTCCCTGCCTTTGACTCGCTTTGCAGCAACCTCGCGCCAGCGCGCTTGAGCGTAGTGAGAAACGGTCAACAGCTGTTCTCATTTTCTTGTGTAAATTACCCACCGATTGAAAAACATATTCCGGTGTACATCACTTTACGATGTGACAGACAAAAAGGTAATTGAAAATAAAAGTTGACAATACTTTAAACGCGTTTTTCTCAAAACTGCTTTTTTCAAAGCCTGTAGACATTGTAACTCAAAAACTACTTGACCAACTCACCTGGAATTTTTTATATATTTTCTTTAGACATTCCTTGAGGTAACGCTGTCGAGATATTTTTTGTTTTGTGCTCATTTTTTGTTTAACAATAATAAATATGCTGATTGTCATCCCTTTTTTGAAAAAAAAAATTCGTTGTTTTGACGTCTGGTCTGAGTGATAGCAAACAGTCAAAATTTGATGAAACCAAAAAACTTGACAGTGTTAGTTCGAGAAACTCATAAGCTAATAAAATCTTTTTGATTTTTTTTGTTTCATGATCCAACGATGAGTTCTGATGTACACCGCAAAATTTATTGTTTCTTGAGGTGTCTTTAAAAATTTGCCACTGTTGGCTTATTTTTTAATATTTTTCCTTGAATTTTTTTTTTGAATAATCTATGAATTGTACTGAATATGCCTATTTAATTTAAAAATAAAATAATTGTACCACACTTTAAAAAAAATGTGCTTGAAATATTGATTTCAACCACTACGGCCCCCCTTAAGGATAACTATGACACGATTTTGATAATCAACCCATGCTAGAAATATTTGTGTATGTATGAAATTTAATAAAAAAATGTTTCATCCGGCAAGCAGATGGGTACAGATCGACCTATATTCGGATCCCGTACTATTAGGGGCCAAAAGAAAGACAAAAAAACTTGTTTTTCTTTGATAAATATATGTTTTAAATTTACCTCGGTTTTTGACCCTTCGCTTCGTTATCGATCATTCGCTATCTTAGTCTGGGCTGATTATCGGAGAATAGGCCATTTTTGGGAAAAGTTATTTACCAGCAATTTTATTGCTGGAATCGAATTATAAGATCCTATATTAATAATATAGGTATGCAAAGTCCTCAGATAGTGTGCTACTTTTTTTATAAACAAAATGGCGCCCGAAAATCGTGTTTTTTTCAATTATTGCTCTAGAACTCCGAAGATTTTAACTTTACAACAAAAACACTCAAATAAAAATTCACCGTAATTAAATTCTGCATAGAGACGTGTTTTTCTCGATCTGCTCCGACGAAAATTTTCCTCGGAAAATGCGGGTTTTCCCATCAAAATCTAATTTTCAAATAAAGTTTTAGATAAGTAATTATTTACCAATAATTAAATAATTTGGTGACTTAAAAGCCTTCTTGGTTTAGATTATAGTTCCAGAAGCTGGTGAAAATTAAACGAATATTTTAGCAACAATTCAATTGTTAATTAATAATTTACGGTCGCAATAATAACCAAAATAATTATGATACACTGATCAAACTTTGAAATCTTATAAAGATGAGATGCCTATTTAACAGTTTGTCGACAAAATATAAATTTTTTATTTTTTTGCATAATCTTTAAATGTTTAAAAAAATAGTTATAAACAAATTAACGTTTCTCAGAAAATTTTTATTATATTATAATTTTAAAAAATAGCTAAAATGCGCATTTCAAATATCTTGAAAATGAATGCTTTAAAACTTTTTTGCAACCATTTGCAAAAAAGTTATGAAACAGCAAAGTTAACATACGATTACTACGGTGTTAATATTTTTTTTAATTCTTTCAAAGCGTAGAAGTGAGTTTAAAGTACAAGCTAATTATTTATAAAACAATATCGATTATCAGCTTAATGGTTATATTTTAATTAAAGATTATAAATATATTTTTTTGTAATTTGCACGCGCGAAAGTAGAATAATACAGTACCGTAGCTACCCGCCCACATACACAACTCGCGCGAGTTTAAGCGTGTCAGTCGCTTCGAGTGAACATTTTATCTCCGGCTCTTTATCAAGCCCACTTTCGCGCTAAAAATTACAAAAAAAGTATTTTTAATCTTTGATTAAAATATAACCATTGCACTAATTTTTGACATTCTTTGTGAGTAATTAGATTGTACCATAGACTCACTTTTAAGCTTTGAAACAATTAAAACAAATTATAAACAATGGAGATATCGTATATTTATTTTTCTGTTTCCTAACTTTTTTGCAAATGGTTGGAAAATTTTTTTAAAGCATTCATTTTCAAGACCTATGAAATACGCATTTTAAGTATTTTTTAAAATTAGAATATAATAAACAATTTCTAAGAAATGTTAATTTGTTTATAACAATTTTTTTTAAACATTTAAAGATTATGCAAAAAAATGAAAAATTTATATTTTGTCGACAAAATATTAAATAGGCATCACACCTTTATAATCTTTCAAAGTTTGATCAATGTCTCATGATTATTTTGGTTGTTATTGCGACTATAAATTGTTAATTAACAATTGAATTGTTGCTAAAATATTCATTTCATTTTAACCGGCTTCTGAATTTATAATCTATACCAAGAAAGCTTTTATTTCACCAAGCTATATAATTATTGATAAATAATTACTGGCCCAAAAAATTTATTTGAAAATTCGAGATTTTGTTGGGAAAACCCACATTTTCCGAGGAAAATTTTCGTCGGAGTAAATCGGGAGAAACATGCCTCTATGTAGAATTAAATTGGGGTGAACTTTTATTTGAGTATTTTTGGTGTAAAGTTAAAATCTTCGGAGTTATAAAGCAATAATTGAAAAAAATACGATTTGTCGGCGCCATTTTGTTTATAAAAAAAGTAGCACACTATCTGTGGACTTTGCATATCTATATTAATAATAGGATCTTATAATTCGATTAAAGCAATAAAATTGCTGGTAAATAACCTTTCTTTGTACTTTACTAATTACACCAACGTATTATAACTATTTTTTTTTCAAAATTGAAAGATTATGCAAAAAAAAGAAAAATTTATATTTTGTCGATAAAATATTAAACAAGCATCTCATCTTTATAATCTTTATAAGTTTGATCAATGTATCATGATTATTTTGGTTATTATTGCGATCGTAAATTGTTAATTAACAATTGAATTGTTGCTAAAATATTTGTTTAATTTTCACCGGCTTCTTGAATTACAATCTATACCAAGAAATCTTTGATGTCACTAAGTTATTTAATTATTGATTAATAATTACTTATCTAAAACTTTATTTGAAAATTATAGTTTTTGTTAGGAAAACCCGCATTTTCCGAGGAAAATTTTCGTCGGAGCAAATCGTGAAAAACATATCTCTATGCAGAATTTAATTGCGGTGAATTTTTATGTGGGTGTTTTTGTTGTAAAGTTAAAATCTTCGGAGTTATAGAGCAATAATTGAAAAAAATACGATTTGTCGGCGCCATTTTGTTTATAAAAAAAGTAGCACACTATCTGCGGACTTTCCATACCTATATTATTAATATATAGGATTTTATAATTCGATTCCAGCAATAAAATTGCTGGTAAATAACTTTTCCATGAATTTTGCTAATTAGCCCAGAGTATCTGTACACTAAACAGATACGAAGCGCATACGTTCGATAACGAAGCGAAGGGTCAAAAATCGACGTCCTGTTGTGATTTACCTATGGAATTTTTTTTCAAATTTAAAATTTTATGCAGGTTCCCTATTCCAAATCTAGTCGATTTGTTGGAAAAACTGTTTATTATCGAACTTACAATATACAGTGGGGACGTTTGAGTTGGAATAAATTTATTTTTTCGAGAATGGGCGACTTTGGAGAGAAATCGCGAAACAGGTCGATTTTTATTTCTAAATTATGATTTTTTGGCAAATATATCATACTAGTAACGTCATACATCTGGGCATGATGACGTCATCGATGATTTTTTTAAATGAGAGTGGGGGTCGTGTGATAGCTCATTTGAAATGTAATTTAATTATCTATTTAGTAATATAAACAATAACATAATTATTTATACAGGGTGCCCAAAAAATAATTTTTTAATTCAATCAATTGAGAAGAAAAGAAGAATGTATGTAATTTATTGGATTCAAAATACATTTTGCTGCTGTTAGAAAACAGAAAACATTGTTTATTTGACAAATAAATATTGTTTTTTGCTTAAATTCAATGTTAAGCTGCCACCTACCTGCCTCTTAGCAGTTTAAACATTAAATTTAAGCGAAAACCAATGTTTATTTGTGAAATAAACATTTTTATTTGTTTTCTGACAGCAGCAAGTATTTTGAATTCAATAAATTCCTTAGATTCTTCTTTTGCTCTCAATTAATTGAATTCAACTTTTATCTCGCGAATCTTCTTTCTGTCTCAATATTTTTTGGGCACCCTGTACAAATAATTATGTTAATGTTTATATTAATGAAAATAGAATTGAATGTTCTTTCAAATGAGCTAGAACACGACCCATATTTTCATATTAAAAAATCATCGATTACGTCATCACGCCCAGATGGATGACGTGACTAGTATGATATATTTTCCAAAAAATTATAATTTAAAAATAAAAATCGACCTGTTTCGCAATTTCTCTCCAAAGTCGTATATTCTCGAGAAAATTAATTTATTCCAACTCAAACGTCCTCAGTGTATATAATTCATAAGAAAAACAAATAAAAATCTAAAATGTTTTAAATACAAATAAAAGGTAATTAAAAAAAAAGCTAAAGGACCAGTACCACTAGCATTTTTTTAGTGACTGTAAACACAGGTTATTTTTTTTGTGAGTTTTTGGAAGAAATCCCTGTGATCTGGAACATGAAGATAAGCCCTGTAAGCGTTTTGCCCTATTCTAGGAAGCTTATATCTATCACACTTTGTAAATCCCAGAAAATGATGACCATCTTCTTTCCTCCTTCAGATAGATTAATATAAAGCAGCCTCAGACATTGCTAGGAAGTGGTCTCATGGTGGTGGCTGTTCTCCTGAGCGCGAAAACGCAGCACCCAACGCGCCGATAGCTTTCTCATGCCCAAAAATTCATGCAGGATACGGCTTACGAGATGCCTTCTGTCTCAGCTATCTCGCGAATCTTCAGTCGATGGTCTGTCTATAGGCGACCGTAGACTTTTTTCACGTTATCCTCCGTGGTAGCCGTTTTCGGACCACTTGTGCGTGACGTAGCAAAAACCGACATGCGACTACGTTAAAACTCGATAATTATTACTGTCGTCGGCATCGAAGGAGAAGAATCACCGTACACAGAATTAAAGCTCTCTTTGATTTTATTGTGCGGTTTCCCTTCGAAAAACACGAATCGAATCACCGCCCCATATTTCTCCTTTTTCATGTCCATGTGGTGAGACCCCTCCCGTCTGGGAAAATTTCTGATTCGGTTTCTTTGTGGATTACTATTCAAAAATGTCCCCTTTAAACAAATCTAAAGGGTGCCGAGCTGAATTTTTGAGCAGAAATTGTTTAAACAATTTTTTTAAACAAATACAAAAGATCACGTTTTCTTGCTCCGAAACATATATTTTTAAGTTTTGTAGATCATTCTAAACAAGAAAGGTATCTTGTAAATTTTCTCAAAAATGGATAGTTTTCGAGTTATAGGCGATTTAACACTAGAAAGTCGGGCTTAGCTTACCTACCTAGAAAGCCGGAAGGAATCATTTTGGCCCCACGTTCTTTAATCAATTAAAACTCAGTTTAAAGAAATTAAATCTACTTTAGACGATAGAATCTGATTTTATTTTTTACTTTCATTGTTTAACACATTTGCTGCATATCAAAAACATTCGGAACACCATACAGTTTGCAGTTTTTGATATTTGCCACACATTGCCTTGTTACAGCCGCAGCAATGATTGGAAGTATGATTTTCTTTACAAAATATTCTCAACTGATATTTTTGTCGTTTTTGGATAGTAACAGTGATAGTTGTTGGTAGACCTGGTGTTGCTAGGCGTAGTTCCAGATTGCGGGAGGCAAGGTATGGGGCCCATAATTCTTCACACAGCCGAAAAATAAACTTACAAAGACTGAGTCTACTTCCAGTTATTTCTTTATAAATAATCCATGCATTTATTGCTTCCAAGTCAAGAGTATTATAAAACAAATACATAGGCCATCGTCTTGAAGTTACTTTTGTAGTATAAAGACGCGTCATTTGGTCCTCTACACCCACAATTGTATCTTTGTGTTCACTTTTGTTCACCAACAATTTTATCTTTATTATGTAGATGATCAGTACCAGTATAAGGGTAACCATTTACAATAAACATACATAAATATAATTTTACCCATCCATCAGGAATTTGAAAGAAAGGCTCGTCGAATTTCCCAGAAGACGATAATAACTTACACAGGGCCCATTTGGCCCCTTTAGACTTCTATGGTAGATTTGTTAGAAAAACCATTTAATAAATTTAGTAAACAATATTTTTTGTGTTAAATGTCTTTGTATCAAAATATTAAAAGTCATAAAATATGAAATTATGATTGCCTCAAATAAAAAAACTACAATAACTTCAAATCGCAACAGGGCCAAATTGGCCCCTCCGACTTTCTAGTGTTAAAATCTGAAAATTGCGAAATTACGCATTTTCGAGGCCTAAAAACTCATATTTAAATTAGTATTTTTGAGGTTGCCAGATACTTAAATTGAAGAATAAACATTCAGCTTCAAGATTCTGAAGAAGAGTTGCGTCTAACCTTAATTTAAACCGTCGTTTTTTAAATGTTAAATATGCATGTCCATCCAATTGCTCTATCCGCGCTCTATTTCAAAAATCTCCAATTTTCCTCCAAAAGATATATTTTCTGGATTCTTTGGTATATTCTAAATAAAATAAGTTTCTTGACATTTTTCTCAAAAGTTAACAGTTTTAAAGTTATAAGCGATTTAAAATCCGAAAATGGTTTTATTGGCATTTTTCGGATTTTAAATCCCTTATAACAGCGGTTCTCAATCTGTGGTACATGTACCACTGGTGGTACATTTCATTTTTTGAGGTGGTACACAAAACGCAAAAACAGCCAAAATCAGCACCATTATTATAGTTAATTAGATCACCTAGGTAGATATGTATTTCAGTTAGGTGGTACCAAAAATAATAAAAAGTATTTGGTGGTACATGACACAAAAAGATTGAGAACCGCTGCCTTATAACTTTAAAACTATTAACTTTTAAGAGAAATGCCAAGAAACTTATTTTATTTAGAATATCCTAAAGAATGTACAAAAAATATTTTTCGCAGGAAAATAGGAGATTTTTTAAGTAGAGCGCGCCGCACCGCCAATAAAATCGGTTAAACACGCATATACAGGGTGAGTCACCACCAACGGGACGGAAGATTACAGTGAAATGGTAAAAGATTTGAAAAAAAAATTAAATTAGTAGTTTGTAAGTTGATAAAAGCTACATTTTAAAATTATTTTGAAATATACAGGGTGTCCCAATAAATGGCGGCGTACCAAAGTTATATTTTTTCTTATGGAACACCCTGTATTTTAATGCATTTTTTAATTGTCCGCAAAAAATAAGGTATAGTTCCATAAGGCTTCCCTATACCTATGTACAGAGTGTTTTGAGTTATGCTGACTTTTCTTAAAATGTAAAGTTTTAAAAGAAAACTGATTCTCAAGTTATTTAAGAAATTATAAAAATATTACTTTTACATCTAAATAGCTGGATATTGGTTGAATGTATTCCATGATTAATTATTACACATTTGTCTACAGGGTGTTCAAAATTTACAGTCTCGTTATTGAAGTATTCAATGTGTCATATGATGCTTATTTTAAATGGAACACCATGTACGTAAATTAATAATTATACTAAAGAAATTTATCTCTTTCGAATGGTATATGGATGTCCTATACCTAGGTGTCATAGTTTTTGCGTAATTTACAATTTTTTAAATTCTTAATCTGTAAATCGATTTTAAAACAAAAGATGAAGTTAATTAATGTCACTGTATGAGATTGACATTTTATGACAATACGGTCTGGTAATTATCTTATAATTAATGCATCCCGTGGTTGATTATTACACATTTATTTACAGGGTGTTCAAAATTTACAGTTACAGAACACCATGGATATTAACCACTTATGTAATACATGTTAAAAATGTTTATACAACAAGCGATTTTAAATGATTTGTTTACATTATTTAACATAGCTGGTGTTATTTATAGACGTAAAAGCGTCCAAAATTCTTAATTTCATAAAAATCCCATCTGAAGTAGTAGGGTAGGAAGTTTAGCATTTACAATATTTTTAATATAACCCCATTTAAAAAATTCATCTTGGTCAATCCTGGTGACCTAGATGGCCAAATATATGGACCGAATCTATCTATTCATTTATTTCTAAATTTTATGTTGAGGTTGTTCTTAACATCACGTCAAAAATAAGCAGGAGCTCCGTCCAATTGAAGCCACATGTTTGTTCGCACGTTAAGTGGAAGGTATTAAGAAGGATCCAAAAAACTTGTTTTAAGAAATTTAAAAAAGTTGCTCCATTCAGATTTTCGTCAACAAAATATGGGTCGATAACGTACTCGCTCAGAATATTGCCCTAAACATTAACACTTCATCGGTGTTGGCGAACAACAGTAAAATGTTTGTTTCCTGTATCCTAATAAAGTGAAAGCTTTGTCTATTAACTAGACGATTATTATGAAAAGTAGGTAAATTCGTCTGTACACATTCTAAAAATAATTAGGATCTTCTCCAAATTCTAAAGTCTATAAATGAAAAGTTAAACGTTCCTGTTCTGTCTAATGCTGTTGTAGTTGAGTTTTATACTGATGATAGTGGTTTTTCTTATGTATTCTACATACACTTGTTTGACTGATTTCCAATCGACCCGAAATTTTTCTCGTACTAGTATTTGGGTTTTCCGTAACAGAAAGCAGGACAAGTTCGCTGACGTCATCAAAAATAAATGATTTATTTTTATTTAACTTTTCGTACCTATGCAACATTACCAGTAGCAGAGAATCTATCGATAAATCTCTCAAAAACGTCCTTTTTGGGTCTCTTCTATCAGGATATTTTAAGCGTAAACTTTAGAGGCTGAGACAATTTTAAAAATATTCCCCAATGCAAAGTAGCATGTCTACTCTTTCATAGATAGCGTGATTATTCATTTTTAGGAACAATTAAATTTGAATGTAATTGGCTCTGCCAAAGTCATTTTTAAGTAAAAAAAAATTGAATTTCATACACGGATGTTTATAGTTTTGATAATTACCAGACCGTACTGTCATAAACTGACAATGTCATACAATGACATTAATTAACTACATCTTTTGTTTTAAAATCGATTTACAGATTAAGAATTTAAATAATTGTAAATTACGCAAAAACTATGAAACCTAGCTATAGGACATCCATATACCATTCAAAAGAGGTAAATTTGTATGAAACTGCGAATTTTGAACACCCTGTAGACAAATGTGTAATAATTAATCATGGAATACATTCAACCAATATCCAACTATTTAGATATAAAAGTAATGTTTTGGTAATTTCTTAAATAACTTGAGAATAAGCCTTCTTTTAAAACTTTACATTTTAAGAAAAGTCAACATAACTCAGAACACTCTGTACATAGGTATAGGGAAGCCTTATGAAACTATGCCTTATTTTTTGCGGATAATTAAAAAATGCAATAAAATACAGGGTGTTCCATAGGAAAAAATATAACTTTGATACGGCGCCATTTATTGACACACCCTGTATATTTCAAAATAATTTTAAAATGTAGCTATAATCAACTTACAAACTATTCAATTTAAATTTTTCTCAAATCTTTTACCATTTCGCTGTAATCTTCCGTCCCGTTAGTGGTGACTCACCCTGTATAACAATTAAAACACAACGGTATAGATTAAGGTTAGACGCGATCACTCTTTAGAATCTTGAAGCTGAATGTTTAATCTTCAATTTAAGTATCTGGCAACCTCAAAAATACTAATTTAAATATGAGTTTTTATGCCTCGAAAATGCGTATTTTCGCATTTTTCAGATTTTAAATCGCCCATAACTCGAAAACTATCAATTTTTTAGAAAAATTACAAAATACCTTTCTTGTTTAGAATGACCCAAAAAACCTAAAAATATATGTTCTAGGGTAAAAAAAGTGATCTTTTGTATTTGTTTAAAAAAATTGTTTAAACAATTTCTGCCCAAAAAATCCGCCGGCACCCTTCAGACTTGTTTAAAGGGGACATTTTTGAATGTAAATCCAAAAAGAAACCGAATCAGAAATTTTTTCAGACGGAAGCGGTCTCACCACATGGACTAAGACACGCTCGCTTCCAAACGCGGTTAAAACAAAACTATGAGTCTGATTCACTTGAGATTTTGATATAGGCCGTCTATAGGGCTTTTCATCGATTGTCATTTGTTTTGAGCTTCTGTCATATGTTGTATAATCTGTGTATAATATTAATATACACGGATTATACGACATATTATTATGACAGAAGCTCGAAACAAATAACAGTGAATTAAAAGCCCTATAAGAATGTACTATACGGTAATCTTTTTCTCTTGCGATAGTAGCGCCATCGGGCCGAGAGCCTAAGTATTTACCGGCTCACCAACGTATATTAATTAACCAATTTAGAAATGAACTTAAATGTGCTATCGATTGATTATTATTTTTTTATTCTTTATAGACAATTGGTTTTAAGACCAGATGGTCGAGCTGGTTTACCAAAAGGGTCGTATCGGCAGCGTTATCGAGTGTTTCTAGTCTACATGTAACGAAGAACGTGTCCCAGATATTATTCGAAGGTTACGATGAACCAATATTGGGTACATTATCGAAGTTTCCCTGGTTGGACGTCCAGGACAAATTTGGGATCTTTTATGGTGTAAGTCTTTTTTTGTAAATTAGATTAAAGTAAATATTTTATTGACTGTAGAAATTTATTAATAATATTATTTTTGACAGAAAGTTACAGTGGGCCTAGCCGGGTAAGATGATGAAAAGTGCCCCCAACTCGATTCGAATTCCATATAGGTCACCGTTTAGAATATATAGTGAAACTAACTTTCTGAAATTTTTAGCCCCCTAGGTGGTCATGTGACCCACCTAGAGCCTAATTAGAGTTTTTATGTTTTTATTTTTTATCTCAGCCGCATTGAGAACTTGCGAAAAACTTTAAATAAAAAGTTGTAAGCTTTAGAAAGTTCTGTCCGAAAATTTTTTTATTAATTTTTGGCGGGAAATTTTAATTTAATTTTTGGCGGGAAATTTTAATTTTAGAACGATTTTAAAATTTTAAATGAGTATAAAAAAATAACTAAGACATTCGCTTTCACGAAAAAAATATATAACGTGTATTTTTGCATAATATTTCACCCTAAATTTTTTCAAATTTTTAAAATTGGTGAAACGCACCTTTAAAAATAAAAAACCTCATTTTTCGGTCTTTTTCTGATACAATTTTATACATATTTTTCAAAAAAGGTAACACCGTCACTAGAATAGGTAAAAAACTGAAAAATAATTGGGGTTTGCTTAATAAAATTTTTGTCTGATATTACCCCTAAGCGCGCCAATGATGAATATCAAATTCTTAATTTTATGTCAAAATATGCACAATACCTACCTCTTAAAACCCGCCAAGTTTTATTACAATGTTGCCAGTAGTTTCGGCAAAATCGTAAAAAATGTGTAAAATTTTGTTTTCTTCAACGCCCTGTATCTTGAAAATGGACGACGTTACAAAAAATTTTTATTAAGCAAATCCCAATTATTTTTCAGTTTATTTACCTACTCCAGTAACGGTGTTACCTTTTTTGAAAAATATGTATAAAATTGTATCAGAAAAACGAAAAAAAAAACCGAAAAAATGCGGTTTTTTATTTTTAAAGGTGCGTTTCACCAATTTAACAAATTTGAAAAAGTTCAGGGTGAAACACTATGCAAAAATACACGCTATATATTTTTTTTCGTGAAAACGAATGTCTTTTATTTATTTTAGTTATTTTTTTATACTCATTTAAAATTTTAAAATCGTTCTAAAATTTAAATTTCCCGCCAAAAATAAAAAAAAAAATTTTCGGACAGAACTTTTTAAAGCTTGCAACTTTTTTATTTAAAGTTTTTCGCTAGTTCCCGATGCGGCTGAGATAAAAAATAAAAACATAAAAACCCTAATTAGGCCCTTGGTGGGTCACATGACCACCTAGGGGGCTAAAAATTTCAGAAAGTTAGTTTCACTATATACCTATGCTAAACGGTGACCTATATGGAATTCGAATCGAGTTGGGGGCACTTTTCATCATCTTACCCAGCTAGGCCCTTTGTGTTCAATTTCGGGGTTTATAATTTTTAAAGTTTTCATTTTGTTGGATTTATCGGTTTGCTTAAACATTGTGTATATTTATAGCATTTTGCATTGAATCCAACCGTTGTGTTGGATTTATGTCATTTTGCTAAATAAGTAAATACCTAAATGTCGAAAATAAAACACCAGTATGTATACGAAAACACTATTAGTGGAGTCACTGAAGGTGGATATGAGCTATTACCTCCGATTTCGTTGAAACTCCATCGATTTGCATGAAAATTGGTGAGTAATTAGAGGATACCTCAAGGAACAAAGGTGACATGAAGCCAACTTGCGCTTTTACCCTGGGGGTGGATGCCACCCCTTCTCGTGGGTGAAAATTATTTTATTAAAAATAATACCATAAATCGATAGAGGGTCAAATTCTAATCAAAATTTGTTATATAAAGTTATTAAAATAAATCAATACTTTTTGAGTTATTAAATATCAAAAATTTTAATTTTTCTTGAGAAAAATGCATGTTTTTAACCAATTTTTCATCAATAACTCAAAAAGTGTAAGTTTTAACAAAAAAGTAATTAATATCAAAATTGAAGCTAATAAAAAATGAAATAAACCCCCTACTAGAAAAACCTTTTAATATTAACTAAAAGTGAGTTATAGGTAATTGAATGCACATTTTTTTCGGCGAGTAAAAAACTCTAAGTATTCAAGCTGAAATAACGGGAAAGCACTTAAAAATATCTATTAAATGAGCCCCCGAACATGTTGATAGCGTTAAAAATGCTCCAAAATTTTTTCCAAATTTATCTTTTAAAAATTTTTCCAAAAAATGTTATTGTTTTTTTTAATAACTCCGTTCGTGTTTACGATATAAGGTTCATCTAAAAACTGTTTGAAAGTTAATTCCAAGTGCTATATATTTAAGCACGTTGAACCTAATCTTTCAAACCTCTTACTTTTTTAAAAATAAAAGGTTAAATGACCTCGGCTGCATGGTTCCCACAGCAAAATTTAAGATTTAAACGTTTCTATCTCGGTTATTTTTTACCCTGTAGAAATACTAAAACAGGTAAAATATTTGGCACAGAAATAGCTCAAATTCGTTATATATAATTTTTTACGTATATTGAGTATTGTTGGAGTTATTATCAAATGAATATGAGAAATACAATAATTTCAAAAATTATGATTTTTTTAAATTATATCTTTTTTTCAAAAATATGCATTCTAAACCGGTCAAAATTATCGAAAACATTACTTATGCTAATATATAGAAGTTATTGTAAGGATTACTATAAATTTTAATTTTTGTGGAAATGGCGTATGTTTTATTTTTCACTTTTTCCTAAAAAATTTGAAACGGTTCTTTTATTTTCATTATAACTTGCTTAATTTTGACGCTATTACCTTGTTCTGAAGCTCGTTTGATAGGTATTCCGAAGTAATTTGACAAATTTTAAGCAGGTGTATTTTATACATTGCATCGTTTTCCCGTTATACTCCAGGGAAATAAGGTTTTTGTCGGGACACTTCAGCAGCCAGGTTGCAAATAGGTTTTTTGGGTACTATATACCTAATACATTATACATACAAAAATGCCCGTCATAGTACGGACGAGAATTTTAGTTATTAACAAATAAGTGTCAAAAATGGCAGTTTTTTCGTTTAAACAGCTACAGGTAAAAATAGGATAATTAATTATCTTATTTATAGTATTCTTATTTTAGTAGATGAGCCAATGTTTAAAACGGCAGTTTTTTAATTTTGGTCCGATCATTTGTTGCTTCGAAAATTGCAAAATAAAACTAAAATTTCGAAAATAAAAAATTTGCTATAACTTTCGCGAAAGTGACCTTACGATTTTTATATTTCACAAAAAGTTGAGTCAAAGAGTCCATATACTGCACAAAAAATATTAAGACGATTCGTCAATTGATTTAAATTTTATTCAATTTGTTTATCCCAAAGAGCTTTTTTTTGTAATGTTATTGTTCAGAAAATAATAATTATATAGAAATTCTGTGAAAACCACATGAAATAACAATAGTCTTGTTTTAAAATTATTGAAGAAAATCTTTAAAAAGTAATTTTTGCCACTACGAAAACATGTTACTAAAGTAGAGTCATTTTTGGCTTGAAAACAATTGGAATAGCTTTGTTAATATTGACTGTAGAGTAAATTTACCTTGGAATTTCAAAAGCTGGTATTTTTACACAAATTTTCAAAAAAAAACGTTTTGCCTATGTTAATTACGGTCAAAGTTAGCCACTTTTATTATTTAATTCACAGTTACTTCAATATACCTAAAATTCTCCTGTAACAGTGTTAGTTACCATACTACTTCGAAACGGCTTGGCCGATTTTTATGAAATTTTACAAGTATATCCTATGGGACTGAGAATAGGTTTTAATCTATTTTTCATACCCATAAGTTTTAAGGGGGGTTGCCCCCCTGACATTTTTTTTAATTTTTTTGGACAAAATTGTTTATCTCAATTTTATATAATGTAGGATTAAAAAATACATACAACCCTTAATCTACGCTTTTTCATCACCAACCCCTATTTGTTAATACCCATCTATATATTTACATCTATAAAATTCTCCTGTCACAGTGTTAGTTGTCATACTCCTCCGAGACAGCTTGACCGATTTTTATGAAATTATATATGTATATTCGGTAGGTCTTAGAATCGGTCGTAATCTATTTTTCATATCCCTGAGTGATAAGGGGAACTCCCCCTAACATTTTGAAATGTTAGGTGGGGATTTACGTACATAACGTACTCTACAAGACTACGAGTACATACAATTTAAAAAAATTATGATCAAAATCCATCAACAAGCTCTGGAGATATTAATCGCAGCATATGTTTGAAGAATCATTTTCATTTTTTGAGTGCACGGATTTTAATAATTCATTTCCACCGACCACAAATCGATTTCGTTAGCACGTTACCTTTAAAGCTTTATTAACAACTCTGTTGAAGTTTAAAGTTTACTCAAACTTTTACACATAAACTATATACCTTCAACTTCGAAATGGCGCTAGTTGGGTTGCTTAATTGTTATAAACAAAGTAGCTGTCAATTAAATAAAAAAAAGTGGCTAACTTTGACTGTAATTAACCTAGGCAAAAAGTGTTTTTTTTTTAAATTCGTATAAAAATACCAGCTTTTCAAATCCCAAAGTAGTTTTAATCTACAGTGAATATTAACAAAGTTATTCAAATTGTTTATGAACTAAAAATGACCCTACTTTAGTAAAATGTTTTCGGAATGACAAAAATGATTTTTTAATGATTTATTTAAAATACTTTGAAAACACGACTTTTTTTCTTTCATATGGTTTTCACAGAATTGCTATTACGTTACTATTTTCTGAACAACAATATTGCGAAGAAAAGGTTCATTGGGATAAACAAATTGAATAAAATTTAAACTAATTGACGAATCGTCTTAAAAATTTTTGTGCATTATATGGACTGTTTGGCCTCAACTTTTCTTGCAATATGAAAGTATTAAGGTAATTTTCACAAAAGTTATAGCAATTTTTTTATTTTTGAAATTTTAGTCTTATTTTGCAATTTCTGAAGCAACAAATGATCGAACCGAAATTCAAAAACTGCCATTTTAAACCTTGGCTCATCTATTAAAAGAATAACAGTATAAATAAGATATTTAATTACCCTATTTTTACCCGTAGCGATTTAAACGAAAAAACTTCCATTTTTGACACTTATTTGTTAATAACTAAATTTATCGTCCGAACTGTGACGGGCATTTTTGTATGTATAATGTATTAGGTATATAGTACCCAAAAAACCCATTTGCAACCTGGCTGCTCAAGTGTCCCGAACATGGTATATTTTTGCCTTATTTCCCTGGAGTATTATTTTTAAGCTTGAATACTTATATTTGAGTTCTCGTTGAAGAAAATACACATTCAATTGCCAATAACTCACTTTGAACTAACATTATTTTAGTTATTTATGTGAGGAATGTATTCAATTCTTTATTATCTTCAATTTCGGTAATAATACTTTTTTTGTAAACGCTTATAGTTTTTGATTTATACGTGAAAAACCGATTTAAAACATGCATTTTTTTACGAAAACATAAAATCTTTGGTCTTTAATAACTCAAAAAGTGTTGATTTATTTTATATATACTTTATATAAAAAATTTTGATTAGAATTTGACCCTCTATCGATTTATTGTATTATTTTTAATAAAATAATTTTCACCCGAGAAAAGGGGTGGCATTCACCCCCAGGGTAAAAGCGCAAGTTGGCATCATGTCACCTTTGTTCCTTGAGGTATCCTCTAATTACTCACCAATTTTCATGGAAATCAATGAAGGTTCAACGAAATCGGAGATGAAAACCTTCAGTGACTGCACTATACATATTAATACTTCTATATAAAACAAAGCTTCTCAAATAATTATGTAGGCCTGTATCATCTCCTAAAATAGACAATCGCATTACTTTTCATTATCAGTATCGGTTTTCTAGTGCGTAAACCATTTAAGGTCTTCTTCTTCTTTCCAATAAACATTTATTCAATGATTTGTTGAAGTTTGGTTAAACAAGATCGATTTACGTCAGTTTGCTTGGTCTTAAAATGGAATTCAATGCATTTTTGTTTGGTTTTGAATGATTCGTATAGCAATATACAGGATATCCAGAAACTCCACCGACAAACGAAAACAGGAGATTTCTCAAGTAATTTTAAGACAATTTAACCAAATTCACCTAGTTTGAAAATGTTTCCTAAGGGAGCTAACGCTCTTTGAAAATGGCGTCTTGTAAGTTTTTCTTAAATACCTCCAAAACGCTTCAAGTTAGAAAAACAAAAATTGGAACGCATATTTATCTTCCAGAGATAAATCATTTCCATCTATTGCGAATTTATAGTACCGGTCATAGGCTTCCGTTTTGGGTAGGTTATTTTATCGCACAACTTTTTTGTCTTTAAATTTTAAGCATTTTTCACTTTGGATTATTAAACTGTGAGGTATGCTAGTACTAAAAGGTACTCTTGATTTAAGTCGGTAGGATACACCGTTTTCTAAAAAAACCGATTTGAAAATTTTTCGCCTCTTGAATTTGAAAAAAAAATTTTTTTTAATTTAAAAAAAAAACGGTATATTTTACCAACTTAAAGCAAGAGTAACTTTTACTACTAGAATACCTCATAATTTAATAATCTAGTATCAAAAATGCTTAAAAATTAAAGACAAAAAGTTATACGATAAAATAACCGTTGACCTACCCAAAACCGACGATATGACCGATACTAGAAATTCGCAATTAATGAAATCGATTCATCTCTGGAATATAATTAAGGTGATACAGTAGCGATCAACAGGTAGCCAAAACGCGTTCCAAGATTGCGGCTATAATTTTGAATATTTTTTCGAGATATTTGGCACACGTATTCGCAATATAATAAAGAATGGCGGTACAGAGCCCAATTTGAAAAATATATTAATATGTGGAAATTACTCTGTAATTAAATACAATATTAAAAAAACGAGCCTGTACCGCCATTAAGAAGAACAAAAAAATACACTTCCTTCAAATAAACTTTTTTATCCGATGCCTAAATTTTGTGTCATTTTGGAACTACTAAAATTTTTTATTTCATTAGTAGTTCCAAAATGACACGAAATCTAGGTATCGGATAAAAAAGTTTATTTGAAGAAAGTGTATTTTTTTGTTCTTCTTAATGGCGGTACAGGCTCGTTTTTTAATATTGTATTTAATTACCGAGTAATTTCCACATATAAATATATTTTTCAAATTGGGCTCGGTACCGCCATTCTTTATTATATTACGAATACGTGTAGCAAATATCTCAAAAAAATATTCAAAATTATAGCCGCAATCTTGGAACGCGTTTTGGCTACCTGTTGATCGCTCCTGTTTCCTCTTAATGGTATAACTTTTCGTATTTATAAATATTTTTTTTTAACTTTTTTTTTAAATTAAAATCGAAAAATCGAAAAATTTTCAAATCGATTTTTCTAGAAAACGGTTTATCCTATCAACTTAAAACAAGAGAACTTTTTAATAAAAGAATACCTCACAAATTAATAATCCAGAGTAAAAATGCTTATCATTTAAAGACAAAAAAGTTTTGCGTTAAAGTAACCGTTGCCCTGTATGACCGGTACTAGAGATTTGAAATGGATGAAATTAATTTGCCTCTATAAGATAAATACGCATACCAATTTTTGTTTTTCTAAATAGAAGCGTTCCGGAGGTATTTAAAGAAAAACTAATTACCAGACGCCATCTTCAAATAGCTCTAGCTCCCTTAGGAAACGTTTTCGGACTAAGCCAATTGAGTTAAATTATTTAAGGAATCTCCTGTATTCGTTTGTCGGTAGAGTTTCTGGGCGCCCTGTATATTGGATTTAAAGCACTTTGCCTTAAATAAATAGTTCACAATGTAGATTGAACTATACCAAGTACTTTGTAGTATTCACTTTCTCGTGTTTTTGTCTTTAAAAATTTGGAAATTATTTTATGTGTCTTGTAATATTATTTTATGGTCTGCAAATAGTAGAAGTATACAGATCGAGTTGATTCACTTGCAGATTTTGAAGACGTCTTTACTTTACTCATTCAATAGTGATGTGAAAAGACTTCACAAGACTATTTCACTTTTTGCCGTTTCTCACCAGTTTTGACCACCACCTTTTTCTGGTAGAATTAGATGTTTATTATAGTAGGGTAAGCAAGTATGCTAAATTTGCAGTTACTCGAGCGTTATGGGGACCTATTGGGTTGTATATCGAAGAAGCACTGAAAAAAACAAAAAGCAGAGAAATCACGATAGTCCTAGGTGATTTCAATGCAAAGATTGGAAATGGGCAAAGCGGAAAGTGTGTAGGAAAATATGGTCTGGGAAATCGAAATGAGAGAGGGTATCGTCTACTACAATTTTGCCAAGAGCAGAACTTTATTATTACAAACACAGTTTTCAAACTACCCAACACACTACTGTATACATCGCGATCGCCCGCAGATTCATCGGAGAAAGTAGTTAGGAACCAGATAGACTTCTTCTTCAGGTTCCTTCCCCTATCGGAGGTTGAAAATCATCATCGCTATTTTAACTTTATTAGCCGCACTTCTGAACAATTCTAATGAGCTGCAACCGAACCACTCTCTTAAATTTGTTAGCCAGGATATTTTGCGTCGTCCTGGGTTTCTCTTTCCTTGTATCTTCCCTTGCATAATTAACCTTAGCAATACGTACTTCTCGCCCCTCATTTATGACCCAGATATTGAATCTTTCTAATTTTAACAGTTTTTATGACTTCATATTCTTTCTTCATTCTTTGTAACACCTCTATATTAGTTACTTTTTCAGTCCACGATATTCTGTGGATTCTCCTGTAGCACCACATCTTAAAGGAGTTTAATTTTTTGATTTCAGACTGTCTTATTGTCCACGCTTCCATGCCGTATAATAAAGTAGAAAAAACGTAACAACGTAGCATTCTTGTGCGGATCTCTAGATTAAGGTTACGGTTGCAAAGTACGTTCTTCAATTTTATGAACGTGTTTCTTGCCATTTCTATTCTAGATCTGATTTTTTTTGTTTGATCTCCATCTTCGGTTAGCCACGTTCCTAAATATTTATATGTTATTACTCTTTCGATCGTTGTATTATTGATGATCAGGTTATCTACATTTTGTGGTTTTTTTGAGAATATCATTGATTTCGTTTTCTTGAGATTCATTTGCATTGTATACATGTTGTATTATGTACTGTAGATCTTCCATGTCACTTGCAAATTTGACCGTATCTACCAGATAGACTACATTATGATAAACGAAAGATATTGTAATGCTGTTAAAGCCGTAAAAGCATATCCCGGAGCAGACGTGGCCTCAGATCACAACCCACTTATCGCCAAAATTACACTCACACTTAAAAATATTAAAAGACATCCGAGAACTGCTACAATAGACATAAGCAAGCTTAAAGAACCCATCGTAAAAGAATGTCTTCAACACAAACTGCATACGAACTGTAGAGAACTGAATATAGACACCAATGACATTGACGAGCACTTGGAGCAACTAAAACATTGCATACTAGAACCTTGTAAACATATACTAAAGACTTCCACAAGGAGAAAAGAGGAATGGATGAACGACGAGATACTGAATATGATGGAACAACGGAGACAATATAAGAACAAAGATGACAATAAATACAGGGAGATTAACCACGAGATAAGGAAGATGATAAAGCAGGCAAAAGAAGAACACTTTGAAGAGAAATGCAAAGAGATCGAGGACCTCCAAAAAAGATACGATCAATTTAACCTACATAAGAAAGTCAAAGAATTGGCTGGACTAAGAAAGCAAAATCTCACTGGTGCACTTCTGGATAGACACGAGGTTGCTATAACAGAGACCGATGAGAAAGTACAACGTTGGGCAGAATACATCGATGAACTGTTCGATGATGAAAGAGGTTACCTGGTACACATAGAACTTACTTCAGGAGAAATAGGTCCAGATATTACAAAGGAAGAAATAATACATTATGCGTTAAAAACAATGAAGAAGAGGAACAGCCCAGGACCTGACATGCTTCCTATCGATCTTTTAAAAATTATAGATGAGCAGCATATTGATGTTTTAGTGGTAGTTTTGAACAAAATTTATAGCTCAGGCACATTACCCAAAGAATGGTTGACGTCGACCTTTATTTGCCTCCCTAAAAAGAAAAACGCAAGAGAATGCGGCGACTACTGTACCATTAGTTTGGTGTTTCATGTGCTTGAGTTGCTACTGAAAGTCATCCATAACCGAATATATCATAAACTGGACATAGACATTAATGATACGCAGTTTGGGTTTCGCAAAGGTCTGGGAGCTCGCGAAGCTCTTTTTTTCACTTAACATACTTATACAAAGGTGCCTGGACGTCAATCAAGATATATATGCATGTTTTATTGACTATAATAAAGCATTCGACAAAGTACGACATGAAAAATTAATGCATGTCCTGGAATCAAAGAAGTTGGACTACAATGACCTCAGAATTATATCGAATTCATACTATAAACAACGAGCAAAAGTACATGTGAACGACCAGATGTCAGAGGAAATTGAAATCAGACGTGGAGTGAGACAGGGATGCGTGTTGTCGCCAATTCTTTTTAATGCCTACTCGGAAGAGATTTTGAAAAAAGCTCTTGAGGGTGAAACAGCTGGAATAAAGGTAAATGGAGTTCCCATTAACAATATTAGATATGCGGATGACACTGTCATCTTAGCTGAAAATATTGGGATCTTCAGAGGCTGGTGAACAGAATAGCAGAGTTTGGACAAGAATATGGGCTAACAATGGATGTCAAGTTTATGAGAATATCCAAAACTCAAAGTAATAACGAAAATCTCTTCATAAACGGATCCAATATCAAACGAGTCGACCAATATGCATACCTTGGAACAATGATCAACTCCACAGGAGATTACTTACAGGAAATAAAAATCAGAATAGAAAAGGCTAGAGCAAATTTTAACAAAATGAGAAAAGTGCTCTGCACAAGAGATTTGAAGTTCGAGCTAAGAGTTAGGTTGGCTAGGTGCTAAGTTTTCTCGACTTTGTTTTATGGAATAAAAGCTTGGACCTTGAATGGTGCATCAATGAAAAAACTAGAATCATTCGAGCTGTGGGTGTACAAAAGAATTCTGAAAATATCGTGGACAGAACACGTCACAAACAAAGAGGTTCTGAGAAAGATGAATAAAGAAATGTAAATCGTAAATACCATCAAAACAAGAAAATTGGAATATCTCGGACATATTACACGTCGAGAGAGGTACAGCTTACTCCACTTGATTATGCAGGGAAAGATTCAAGGAAACAGAAGCATAGGGAGACGCAGAATACCGTGGCTGAGCAACCTGAGAGAGTGGTACGGATATACATCAAATGAACTTTTTAGAGCAGCCGTCTCTAAAATACGAATAGCTATGATGATTGCCGACCTCCTCCGCGGAGATGGCACTTAAAGAAGAAGATTGGGTTGTGAAAATTAGGCCCTAAAAACAAAAAAGTTAAGGGAAGTTTTCCATTTTAGTGGGGACTTTCCATTTTTTAATTTAATTTTCTATTTCCAGCAATCGTTTTTTTTTCGTCTATAGCGCCATCTATCCATAATTAGAAAAAAGTCTCGAATAAACGTTACTTATTTTTACGTAAGGAATACAAATCTGCAATAAAAAATGGGGCTCCTATTTAAGATTTTAAAGTTACCCCCACCCCACCTCCGTGTTTTGTGTCATTTGATAGATTTTTCAAAAATATTTAACACGTATTTTTTAGTATTTCGATCTGACGTGCATTTCGAGAAATACTCGCTTTTTTGTGAAATTTTGTGTTTCACCTATTTCCTTACGCCCCGCTCAAATCGTCAGATTTTTGAAACATATACTGTTCTGCTTGTACTTAACTTCTTTCTATCTAATCAGCCCTACACATCCATCCTTGGATATAGTCATCCTCTTCCTTCTTCCATGCCTCTGTATATTGGGTAATTTGCATCCATTTTGAGAGTGTTTTGACCCAGTGTGTTTCTTCAGGTCATCTGAGCATCGCATATTATGTGGCCTTCCCCTTATTCATTTGTGATTCCACGATTCCCAATGTATAATAGTTCATCTTTCATCCTTCTGCCGTAGGGTGTGTCAGGCAAACTTACATTTAAGCTTTGCTACTTGGGTTGAGACATCTTTTACTTTTGTTTTGTTACGGATCCATTCATTTCTTTTGCTGTCTGATAGTTTAATGTTCAGCATTTGTCTTTCAGAAATCCATGGATCCATTGTCATTCAAAGATCCATGGAAAGACAAATGTACTTAACTTACCCTATCTTAACCTAACAATTTCGAGTTTTTCTAAAGATAAATTTTTTTTCGGACCGCCCTTAACGAACTTCCCTGTATTAAGAGTCAGTATATGAAAGGGTACATTAGAGGGTACAAGGTTTCTCCCCATGTGATTTTCTGACGCTCTCGAGTAACTGACAAAATCCCCGCTTGTGCTCCCGTACCATTAGTTTTTTGTTATATTTTTTTCATAAAAATTTTCTCGAAACCTACTGAAGTTGTATGGATTTGGCAACTGAATCGTAGTTTTGAAATCAGTTGAATGAGTTTTTTCTTTTCTATTGTAGAAAAACAATACGTTCGGCAAAGACGGAGTTTTCTCAATGCACTATAAAAACGACGAAAACTTCGGCAGACTTGTAACATGGAACAACAAAAACCAAACAAATTTCTACGAGGGCCATTGCAATGACATCAAAGGGTCAGCGGGAGAGTTTTATCCATTTCACAGACAAAGACAGAAAGTTATATTGTATTCAGCAGAGCTCTGTAAATATGCCGAATTAGAATATGTAGAAGATGTCGTTATTAAAGGAGTTTTGGGTTATAAATATACTGCAGATAACATTTTTGATAACGGTAAGTTTTATATTGTTATCTATTATTAGTCCACCATCTGTTCCATCAATTTTCATATTTTTTTAGTAGAATTCACAATAGTAGAATAGTCACAAAGACTAAACTGGCTTGGTCACTTAGAAAGAATGCCAGATAATCGGTCCATCGCGTTGGGGGTCTTCCTCGGCTTCGCTTGTCTTCGCGTGGTCTCCACTCAAGCAGTTTTTTTGTCCATTTCTGATTTTTCATTTTTGCAACATGTCTCGCCCATCTCCATTTTTGGCTGGTAATACGTTCGATAATGTCTTCTATTCTGGTTCATCTACGAACTTCCTCGTTTCTGACTATGTTTCTTAAGCTTATTCCCATATCCCATATTATATATTCCCTTATCTCCATCTTTCGCTGTGACTCCATTTGTACTTTTGTTATCTGGGCCTGAAAAATAGGCGACGTTGCTAGGAGTTGTTTAAAATGCCCTTTTCCTCTCCAGTGAGTTTCTGGGAGTCCCAGTACCGAAAGATTGTGGTCTGCCATTTCTTTTTTAATTATGTGTAACTTTCCAGGGTTTTGGATCAGTCCCTGGACGTTCCATGTACCAATTCGCTGACATTTTCTGAAATTAAATAAAAATTTGGATTCAGTCGCACAATTTCTGCCAGGTGCCTGGTCCCTCACACCTTGGCAGCCGGTAGCAAATTTCACACCATCCGACCCGGAACCGAGATGGCGCCGAGCGTGAGTCGGGTCGCTACACATTCCATCTTCACTTACCGAAATTGTCATCGTTATGGGAAGAAATTCTCTTGGGAAAATAGTGCAGTGGTTTCCCTTTGCCTTCTGCACCGCTGTATATGTGCCGTTTCTGTGGCTATCATTCTCGCCGCATGGTCAGTTTTGTAACAGCCAGCTGCCACTGTCCAACCTATCACCATGTCTGGCTACCCTCACTTAGTTTAGCCTGCAGACCAATGCAGTTGCCCGGGATGTGGCACGTGGAACCATAAGTGAGAGTTGAGTGCCTTATGAGGACCAGTTATCAAAAACAATCTCCCGTCTACGACGTTTGATGTGGTCGTTCCAATAAAAGGTGCTACCTCTGTAACACACTCATACACCCCATCTCTCATACACCCCATAGCTGGTGTAACTGGTAGTAGTAAAGACGTGATATCTCATAAAAATAGGAAGACTAAGATGGCAGGACATATAGCAAGATCGCAGCAGAACAACTCTCCTAGATGAATGCTCATATCAGAGCCGGTGAGAAGTAAATGAAGAAGTAGACCAAAACTTAGATTAAAGGATGGTGTAGATGAGGATGCTAGCAAAATAGGTGAAGCAAACTGAAAACGGTCGCCAATGGATAGGGCTACCTGGCGGAATAAACTTAAGAAGATTAATGTAAGCCATAGGACTGTAGCACCAAGGATGATGACTTTTTTTTATCTCCTATAGCAACAGATATCACGGACTTTTGTTAACAAAAGTTGATCACCTTTATAGTGAATGCATTTATAGTGAATGCATTATGAGCCTTGTTGCGTATGATCGGGGAGAGGTATTTCATTAAATTGAATAAAGGTATGCGATACCTAAAAAAGAAAAATGCGATACCTGGAGGTCTCCAACCAATTCAAAATACAGGGTGTTTCATTGGGAAACGGAAATACTTTAACGGTGAATAGAGGTCACCGAGCCTGTTCAAGACATACTACATTTTTTGCCCTGTCGACTTTTATAACCGAGTTACAGGGTGTTTTATCGATTTTGCCCATTTCTTTCCTAAGCCATAACTTTACAACCACCCTGTATATTTTTTTGATATTTGGTACACATATGTCTCATTCAAAACCCAAACGACCGACCTACTAACCATAAGAAAATCCAGGTCCAGATTAACAAAAAATTATAAAGTAATTGTGACCTTAAAACAACACCCTGTATATTCAACTTTTGAAAATCTGTTTGCATATTTGAAAAGAGCACAAAAAAGTCAGTTTAACGGTTCGCTTGAATTTTTCGGCCAGACAATTTTATGACTTTAATTTTAAAATTATATTGAATTTTTTATGAACTCTGATATTAAAAAGCAGGTATTATTAACTTTTAGTTATAAATTATTAAAGTTAATGAATAATTACTCATTTTAAAAATAATCAATACTTATTTACCACATTTCAAAGGCCCAATTACTAATGACAAGAAAAATCCAGGACCGGATTAACAAAAAAATATAAAGTAATTGTGAGCTTGAACCAACACCCTGTATATTATAATTTTGAAAATTTGTCTGCGCATTTTAAAAGAGCATAAAAACTGTGATTAAACGTTCATTTTAATTTTTTCGCCGTTGATTTAATTACATCAATTTTTGAAATTATATTGAAATTTTAAAGAACTCTGAGTTTAAAAACCAGATATGTATTATTAACTTTTAATAATATAATGTTAATGAATCAATATTTATTTCAAAAATACTTAATACTTATTTACTACGCTGGCTTCATGGATTCTCTGTATTTGTAGCTGTATGCACATCATAAAAAATTATAATTGCGAGAATTAGGATATTTTAATGATTTAGTAAAGAATTAAAAAAAAACAGCTATATCTAATAAAAAAAAATTGTTTAAACAATTCAACACTTTAACATAAATTCAAAATATTTGAACTAGAAATAACAGTTGCTCAAAATGTTCGACATTTTGCTCGATGCATTTCCTTGCTCGTTTTAAAAGATTTCGAATCGATTTTCTTATTACATTGGAATTGTTCTTAATTTTTCTGGCAGCTTCTTGTGACCTTGACAGAATTAATCAATATGATTTCAAAATTGCCGTAATTAAATTATCTGCGCAAAAATTTGACATGCACCTTTTAACGCAGTTTTTGATGCTCTATTAAAATGCGCAGAAAAATTTTCAAAATTTTAATATACAGGGTGTTGGTTCAAGCTCACAATTACTTTATATTTTTTTGTTAATCCGGACCTGGATTTTTCTTGTCATTAGTAATAGGGTCGTTCCAATGTGGTAAATAATTATTGATTATTTTTAAAATGAGTATTTATTCATTACCTTTAATAATTTATAACTAAAAGTCAGTAATACCTGCTTTTTAATGTCAGAGTTCTTAAAAAAATCAATAAAATACCAGAATTAAAGTCATAAAATTGTCTGGCCGAAAAATTGAAGCGAACCATTAAACTTAGTTTTTGTGCTCTTTTCAAATATGCAAACAGATTTTCAAAATTTGAATATACAGGTTGTTGTTTAAGGTCACAATTACTTATAATTTTTTGTTAATCCGAACCTGGATTGTTCTTATAGTTAGTATGTCGGTCGTTTGGGTTTTGAATGAGACATACGTGTACCAAATATCAAACAAATATACAGGGTGGTTCTAAAGTATTGGCTTAGGAAAGAAATGGGCAAAATCGATAAAACACCCTGTAACTCGGTTATTAAAGTTGGTAGGGCAAAAAATGTAGTATATCTAGAACCGGCTTAATGACCTCTATTCACGATTAAAGTATTTCCGTTTCACAATGAAACACCCTGTATATCACACGAATAAATGGTGAAAATCTATCTTCTTCCTGTTGTGGTACTGTCTCCTTTAGTGGAGGTTAGCTACTACACTGGCAATTCTCTCTCACAAAGATGTTTAATCAAGGGTGGTAAAATTTCTGATATTTTAAAGCCAGGAAATCTGGCGCCTACCGGGACACCGTTTTCCTTTAATCTTCTTCTGAATGATCAGTTGAGCGAGGCGGCATTTTTCTTTTCTCATTATGTCTTCTAGGTACCTTACTTTTTGTATTTTGATGATCTTTAGCAGCTTCCTATCTGTACCTATTCTCCGCAGGAAATTTTCGTTGGTGGTGTGGGTTGTCGAAGATATTTTCAAGATCAATATATCGCTCGTATAATATTTTCAGAAAAATAAAACACAAAATTATAAAATGCAACTTTTTTACTACAATTTATATTAGCGTAATCACTGTCTTTTCTCAAATTTTAAATTAAAGTGGTAAAATAAATTTTCGTTAGTTCAGCAAGTATAAAAAGTATTTCTGCTTCGTTACTCTAACTAACCAGACATCTGTGTGAATTCCAGCAAACTTTATGTAACTAGACGAAATCATCAAGACTAACTCAATTATTTTTCAGGTACTCATCGACCAGAAAATGCCTGCTTCTGCACGGGAGAGTGTATTCCGTCGGGAGTTTTTAACGTCTCTACGTGTAGGGATAACTCCCCGAGTTTTTTATCCTTTCCACATTTTTATCGGGCTGATCCTTATTACACGGACATGATGAGAGGGATGAGGCCCGATAAGGGGAAACATGAATTTTACATAGTTATCGAACCGGTAAGTAAAAGTTTAACTCTGGGGATTAGGCATCTCGGGAGAAGTTGGTAGTAAAATTAATTGTCATTAATCGACTGCTAAACTACCAACAATAAGTGTAAATTAATTAATTTCTTTACATTTTCTGTAACACAATATTAAAAAAAAACAATGTGTATAAATCACATATTATGTTTATTATGCTTCTTCTTCTTCTTCTTGTGCCACTCCTATCGGAGATTGGAAATCATCAAGGCTACCCTGACTTTGTTTACAGCTGACCTAAAAAGTTCATTAGTGGTGCAGCCAAACCACTCTCTCAAATTCCGCATCCACGACATTCTTCTACGGTCTGGATTCCGTTTTCCTTCTATTTTTCCTTGCATTATATTTTGAAGTAATGCGTATTTATGACCTCTCATCAGGTGACCCAAATACTCGAGTTTTCTTCGTTTTATCGTTAATAAAATTTATGGGTCTCTTCCTATCCTTCGTATTACTTCAAGATTTGTGATTCTTTCAACCCAACTTATCTTCAGCATTCGACGGTAGCACCACATCTCGAAACTTTCAATATTTTTTATGTTGTTCTGTTTGAGAGTCCAGGCCTCTACACCGTATAATAGCGTGTTAAATACGTAGCCACTTAGCATTCTTAATCGTAGAGGGATGCTTATATCTCTGTTGCAGAAGAATTTTCTCATCTTTATGAAGGTGGCCCTGGCAATTTCGATACGTCTTTTTATTTAATTGTTTTGGTCTCCAGTTTCGTTTATTAAAGTTCCCAAGTATTTATAACTTGATACTTTTTCAATTTGAATGCCGTTTATACTAATATGTGCTGGTTGTGTCATGATTTTACTGAAGACCATATACTTGGTTCTTTTGATATTAATGTTTATGCCATAATTGTTGCAAGCAATATTTATGTTTGTAAGTAATCGTTGTAATTCTTCTACTGTTCTTGCAACTAGTACAGTGTCGTCTGCGTATCGAATATTATTTACAACCTCTCCATTGATTACGATTCCTTCATTTGCTTGCAAAAGGGCTTCCTGATAGATGCTTTCACTATATACATTAAATAGCAGTGGTGACAAAATGCATCCCTGTCTTACTCCTCTACGTATTTCTATTGCTTTTGATATCTCGTTTTCTATTTTGATGTTAGCTTTCTGATTCCAATATAAGTTGAGAATTATTCGCAGATCTTTATTATCTATGTCTTTTCTTTCAAGAATGTCTCTTAGCCTATCGTGGCGTACTCTGTCAAACGCTTTTTCAAAATCGATAAAACATGCATGTACTTCTTGATTAACGTCTAGGCATCTTTGTGTAAGAACATTCAAACCGAAGAGAGCTTCTCGAGTACCTAGTCCTTTTCTGAACCCCATCTGTGTATTACTAATATCTGACTCCAATTTTTGATAAACTCGGTTGTGGATGATTTTTAGAAATATCTTTAGTAGATGGCTCATTAAAGATATTGTTCGATGTTCTCAACATTCTTTTGCATTGGATTTCTTTGGCAGTGTAACGAATGTAGACAGCAGCCACTCTTGAGGTATAATACCAGTATTGTGTACTGTGTTAAATAAGTGCAATATTATACCTATTGATTCATCATTCAAGAGCTTCAGTAATTCAGTAGGAAACTCATCGGGTCCATTTGCCTTTCCAGTTTTGGAATTTCTAAGTGCCATTTCTACTTCACATTTTAGGATTTCAGGTCCCGTTTCACCATTTACCTTGTCAATGTTATTTCTGTTGTCCTCAAACAATTCTCTTATGTATTCACTCCATCTATTAATTTTTTCTGTTAAGTCTACAATAATATTTCCGTCTTTGTCCTGAAGCAAACTTATTTGATGTCTTCTTTGGGTTCCTGTAAGTTCTTTTACTTTTTTATGTATATTGAATTTGTCATACTTTCTTTCATAGTCTTCCATTTCTACACATTGTTCTTTAATCCATGATTCTTTGGCCTTCTTTATTATTTGCTTTATGTTCTTATCAACCTCTCTGTATTTTTCTGAATTATTCTTCAATTTGCGTCTTTCATCCATTAGTTCTAGTATGTATGGTGTCATCCACACCTTATGTTTCTTTGGAGATTTGGTTAGGTGTTTCTTTCCCGTAGTTCTATTATGCTTCTACGTAACATAAAAAGAATTATCATAGAATATCGGAGAATTATCAGAGGACAAATAAAAGAGATGAAGAAACTAATAAAACCGAAACACACTATTTTGATCTCTATTTGCAAAAGGCTATAAACTACCACCACCTGAAGTGACAACAAAGGGAGAAATAAACATTAAAAAGAGAGAGGTAAAGGAAGCATTAAAGAAATTAAAAATATAGAAAATCACCAGGAGAGGGCATAATATCCAATGAACTCCTAAAGTACGGAGGAGCAGGAAAGATCTGACCATCGACTATTATAATGTAACTTATCCCAAAGATAATAGAACCAAACAGAATATCGCATGATTGGAGATAGAGTATCCTAATACCTATCTTCAAAAAGGAGACAAATCAGACCCGGAAAACTAGAGAGGAAGTGTTTTATTAAATACATCGAAATTAACAACGAAAGTGATAACAAACAAACTGAATGAAATTACAACATTAGCATAAGAACAACAAGGTTTTAGGTCGGGGAGATCATGCACCGGCGCTATATTTATAATGATACAACTGCAAGAGAAATCATTAGAAGAGAAGATCAATTGAATAGAGCAACCAGAGCCGCAGGTTGTCTGAACGCCTCTTTCCACAGAGGTCTGTGTTCATTGTTCCAGGTATGTCTGCATATTGGTGATTTGTCGAAATCCCTGTTTTGTTTTATGTTCATGCTCGTTTACCCTGACGATTAGTGATCGTGCAGTTTCTGCCACGGAGAATTTATTGCATTCATATTGCATATGTACCACATATCAAAAAAATATACAGGGTGGTTTTAAAGTTATGGCTTAGGAAAGAAAGGGGCAAAATCGATAAAACACCCTGTAACTCGGTTATAAAAGTCGGTAGGGCATAAAATGTGGTATATTTAAAACCGGCTCGGTGACCTCTATTCACCGTTAAAGTATTTCCGTTTCCCAATGAAACACCCTGTATGTCTGAATTGCCGATATAAATGAGTCAGATTAAATAAATTATTAGAAGATTTTTTTACTAAGCAACAAAATTTTTGTTTCATTAACATTTTTTGTATTTTGACAAAGGCATCCGATTTGGACGTCAAAACGTTAATAAAATATTTTTTTTAGTAAAATTGTGGCTTATTTCCCATTAAAAATAGTTAGTTACAAAAATGCCACAAGAAAATTGCTTCACAACAACATTAAAATATTGATATTATAAATTTTATTTTATTTTAGATATCGGGAGTCATAATGAATGTCCAGATAGTAATGCAAGTGAATATGTTGCTACAACCAATTCCAAGTATACGGTACGTAAAAATAATTAGTTTAGTCGATGGTCTCGAATACACGCTGTACGCAGACTACGGCGCTGGTAGCCTACGGCGTGGTCACTTCAATACACCTCGTAATTTGTTTTATCGTTACTCTTTTTTACCTATTTTTGGTTGTAAGATAGTTTTTGTCCTTCAAAGTTTATTAAAAGTAATGAACAGTTTTCCTACGGCGTGACGCTGTACGCAGCATACGGCATTTATTGGAGAACACAGCCTTATAGTTTGACTAAGCTAGCTTTCTATATTTTAGTTTCTTCGTGTAGGATATCAGCCCTTAACATTTTGTTATGTTTTAGGGGCCTTTATATTGTATATATTGCCCACTTGTGATATAATCTAAAGGTTGTCCCAGTTTACCATAATTATGATATTAAGACTGCATGATCTGTATTAAAAAAAAAACTTATCGAAGCGCAAACGAAATAAACGTCTGAATTTATTGGTTCGCGCTTCATATTATTTTTATTTAACCTATTTTTTCCAAAACATTTTTTCCTTGAGTCAATTTTATACAGTGTTTCAATTTAAAAAGGTACCATCCTCTATAATTTGGTCCCTGTAGAAAATCTCGAAATATGAAAAACACGTCAAATTTATTTGTGGGTAGGGGGGACATTTTGTAGACCAGGTTTCAACTAAAGTACATACCACTAGCGGGCGCATTAGGATACCTTATGTGAAATGAATCCAGATAGGCCCTCCTACAAGCCATCCTGTAAGGAGAGATATTTGGGAAGCGGGGTCCAGGAAGAACAAGGACATCCTGGTTGAAAAACCTAAGAAGTTGGTTCAACACAGCATTTGTGCAGCTTTTCCACGCTGCTGCAGATAAAACAAACATCGCCATGATGAGCGCGATAATTCGTCAGGGATAGGCACATCGAGAAGAAGAAGCGGGCACAGACACAACCCCCAAAATCTTTAATGAAAGTGGAGTTGAGTGATACTTCATTTTAAAGGTAGTTCAACTATTAACTTTTCAAATATACCACGTACGTTATATTTGGTTTCAGTACTTTTTAAAAAATCAAGTAAAACCCTAAGGATATTAAGTACCTATCAACTTTTGAACTCCAAAATTTTTGTTTAGAGTCTTCTTTTTGCAGTACCGTCTCATATCGGAGGTTGGCTACCATCACAGCAATCTTAACTTTGTTGGCTGCATCTCTGAACAACTGTATTGAACTGCACCCATACCACTCCCTTAAATTTCGCAACCAGGAAATCCTCCTACGTTCCACATTTCTCTTTCCCGAGATTTTTCCTTGGATTATGAGTCTTAGCAGAGAGTACTTTTCTCCTCTCATTATGTGGCCTAGATACTTCAGATTTTTCGTTTGTATGGTTTTTATGACTTCGCATTTCTTTCCCATCTTCAGCAAAACATCTTGATTTGTTACTCTTTATGTCCATGGTATTTTCCACATTTTCCTGTAACACCACATCTCGAATGCCTCAATGTTTTTGATGTTTATCTTTTTCAGTGTCCAAGCTTCCATGCCGTACAGCAGAACGGAGGAAACATAGCACCTTAACATTCTCGTTCGTAAGTTTATATTTATGTCCCGTCTGCATAGGAACTTTTCCATTTTGACAAACGATTGTCTCGCTATCTCAATTCGCCTCTTGATTTCTCTTGTCTGGTCATTAGTATCAGTGAAGCAAACCCCTAAATATTTGTAGGACGTAACTTTTTCAACTGGCTGATTATTTATGGTTAAATTCACATTGGTGTATAGCTTCTTTCTTACAATCATGAATTTAGTCTTTTTGATGTTCAGTTTTAGACCGTACTTATTGGTATGAGTGTTTATGTTTTCCATCAAATAGTGTAAATTTGTTAGGTTATCTGTTACTATTAGCGTGTCATCAGCGTATCGTATATTGTTAGTTAACTCTCCGTTAATGTTCATACCAATTTTTTGCTCTAGGAGCTTCCTGACATATTGTTTCGCTATATATATATATATATATATATATATATATATATATATATATATATATATATATATATATATATATATATAAAAATAAATAAGCAAAATCATTGGCTAATACTCGTAAAGTGAATGTGAATTTAGTTGGAAATATATAAAATGATGAAGGGTCATCATTCCATACATTTCTGTGCAACTATATAAACCGGTGTTTCGGCCTATTTGGGCTTCGTCAGTATAGTGTAGCAAGTTAAAAAAGTTGTTTGTTAACTTGTAAAAGGATTACTACAGGAGCAAGGTTACCAATTTTGGTCAGGTTGTTAGATGATTTTGCTTATTTATTTTTATATTTGTACTCGATTATCCAACATCATTTTATTTAATAATGTTATGGCTTTTCATTTCCTCAGGTAGCTTTACCTCCTTGGCAATGTTAGTTGTAGCCTTGCGACTGCGGGTCTTCTAACAACCTGACCAAAATTGGTAACCTTGCTCCTGTAGTAATCCTTTTACAAGTTAACAAACAACTTTTTTAACTTGCTACACTATACTGACGAAGCCCAAATAGGCCGAAACACCGGTGTATATAGTTGCACAGAAATGTATGGAATGATGACCCTTCATCATTTTATATATTTCCAACTAAATTCACATTCACTTTACGAGTATTAGCCAATGATTTTGCTTATTTATTTTTATATTTGTACTCGATTATCCGATATTGAATAGTAGTGGAGAAAGCACACAACCCTGACGCACACCTCCACGAATTGTTTAGAGTATTGAATGCCAAATTGATTTTTTTTAATAATTGGAATATTTTGGGTATTTTTGGAGTATTTTTGGAAAAATCAAGTAAAACCGTAAAGATATTAAGTGCTGAGTTCAGAATTCCAAAATTTTTTTGTAGTCTTCAGTCCAAAATTTTTGTAAAGGTAATGACAAAATATATAGTGTATGTGGTACTTTTGAGAAGGTAGTTAAACGACCTTTAAAATGAGGTATCACTCAACCGGGTTTTATTAAAGCTTTTGGGGGTTGTGTCCGCCCCCGCTAGAGTTGGAAAGAACAGGTGATGCCGGGATTAGACCCTTATATCAATATAAGTTAAGAGGAAATTCTTTAATAAACATGAAAGTATAGGTCATGATCCTATACTTTCCTACACCATGATACTATGATCCAAGTATATGCTAGAATTGACGAGAAATAACACCGCTACAATGCAATAACACTGCTGAGCTCCACACCCAAAATAATGTCCAAGATCATATTGAACAGACTGAAGCCAGAGTTAGACAAGAATCTAAGAAGCAACCAAGCAGGCTTTCGCCATCTTTGTCATTTGCTACGATAACCTGATCATCAGCAAACTGTACGTTTTATAGAAAAATATTTTAAATATTTTCTACCATTATTCCGACAACTACAACCCGTCCGGTTCAAGACCCCCTGGAAGACCACCTAAAGGACGGAGGGATTGAGGAATAGTTGGCAATCGCCACCCAGGAAATTAACCAGAGGCAGCTTCAAAATTAAACAGATCAAAAGATCTCCAAGAAGTAAAAGAAGAAGACTACCATTATTGTACTATAGAAAATATTCAGTAATCAGAAATAGTTAAGATAAATAACTTTCCTGGTGATGTGATATGGTAGATCCATTTGAGATACTGATTCTTCAAGACACGTTGTTACTGCATTAATTACCATTTAATTTATATTTGTGTCCTGCCGTATTTTCAAAAATTTGTTTATCACATACAGTACAACATACTTTATTATAAGTTTATGTCGTTAAATAAGTTAGTTTTCCCAATTAAGAGGTAGCCAATTTTTATTTTATTGTAAACAAAAACTTTTATTAATACACATCGTTCCAGTTTTGAATCTAGTTTTTTTTCCTATTTTTTACATTTAATTTCGATGAGACTACTGTTTCAATTATATCTTTACAAAAATCTCAAACTGACATGTACCTTACTTGTTATTATTTTTTAAATTAACAATGTACCTAATTCTAATAGTAACCAGCATTTTATATTTAACTTAATCTGCAACTTTACTGTCCTAGGCAGGTACCTATTCCCAACGGTTCACCTTAAAATCTAATAACTATTGTTGCACACTTATGTTTTCGCTAGCTTTACTGCCCGACTTTAAATTTTGACATTTATACATTTATCAGTATCAGACAAGTTCAAGAGGTTTGGTGCGTTTGACCCTGCGGATCAAGTCTTGATTATCTGAAAGTTCTAACACTTCCTGTTTGTATGGTTGGCGAGTCGGTTTTCGTGACTCTTGGTAATCTTCTTTATTTCTTCTTTAATTGTTGCTATGTAAAGTTCCCGATGTAGTTTGAAGGAAATCTTAGTTACTTTCACTAGTACAGCCCAATAACTGTAAACCATACTGGATGGAGCATTTGTTTCTAAACCAATAACTTGGTCTTGATTGTAAGTTGTGAGCTTCTACCCAATTACCAATGTAACTTCTTTTATTTAAGTTTTAGTTCTTCAGTTTTCTTTCCGATATGTTTCTGCCAATTTGCTATCCAAATATAGCCTTAGGTATTTAATTGTTTCCATGTACAGGACGATTTTATGACTTATTCTAACTGGGTAATTTTTTATTTTTTTGTAATTAAAATCGATATTGGTAGAATTCCCTTATTAATTTTTATGCGCCATTTATTATTCCAACTGTTTCTTTTGTTCACTGCATTTTGGAGGTGTTTGGTTGTTCAGTTATAGCAGGCAATAATAGTGAATGTTAGTATTGCAGTGTCGTCTACAAATGTGGCTAGTTTAAAATGTTCTGTAACAGGGATGTCACAGGTAAATAATAAATATAATAAGGGTCACAAAACACCTGCCTGTTGGAGTAATGCTTTGATTGGTCGTTGTTATGAATATTCGCCTTCCTGTTTAACTCTAAAAAATCTATCTTCCATCCTTGTATTAGGATGAGATATTGGATGGGAAGATATCTTTTAGTTTTAGTAACAAGCTTTTGTGCCACACTTTATCAAATGCTTTTGCTATGTCTATGAAAATAGCTGAGCATATTTTGTTCTCTTCTAGAGGCCTCTCTATAATATTTGTTATGCAATGTATTTGGTCTATTTTCGAGTGTTTATTGCAGAAGTACCATACTGATTTTTATTTTGTTACAGAATATATGAAAAAGTACCAAAACTCTACATACCTTTATTCTACTTCACTCAAAACATACCACTAGCAGACGATGTAGCTAGCAGCCTAAGACTGATCCAGAATCTTCCAGAATATAGCAACTATATTTTTTATATCCTACTAGGACTTGGTAGTATGTCCATTCTGTGGGCGTTATGTTCTTGTATATGGTGCTATACAAGCAAACAGACGTTTCACGTCAATGGGAAATCAAAAAAGACTCACGATGAGATACCTCTTCGAGACAAGAAATGACACTTTTTATTTTGTTACTGTATTTTTAAGTTTGTTATAGAAATAAATTTTTTACCAAATTGAAGTTAGTTTCTTTTACCTACCTATAAAGGTACAGTGGAATCTCGATAAGTCGGGTCAATCGGGACCGCGGCCGATCCGGGTTATCGAAAATCCGGGTTAGTCGGAGAATATGGTAAAAATTAATAAAATATGGTATACTTGCAGATCAACTCCATTATAATTGCAAAAACGTGAAGTATATATGCACAGTGCATCTAAATTACGTAAAGTTGTATAGAGTATTGTTCATTTCTTGGTAAAAAACATGTCAATTTCGAGTGTGTCAATTCCGTCTGACGAAATGCAGTCCGGGTTAGCCGGACCTCCGGGTTATCGGAAGCCGACTTATCGGGGTTCCCACTACTACAACTACTACTATCGGTTTACAGCGTTCTCCGACGCCTTCCGACTCCTAACCGCCATTCTTCTCTGTTTAACCATAGACCTGGAGGGATTTCTCTTTCCTCTAGTTATTTTTCAATTCCCTCCCTCCAGCTTCTTCTCGGCCTTCCTCTTTTTCTTCTTCCTTGTGGTCTCCATGCCAAAATCTGTTTAGGGATCCTGTCATCTGGCATTCTCTGTACATGGCCGTACCATACCAGTTGTTTTGTTTTTATGTCATCAATTTTATTGTATGTGTTACTCCCATCATTTCTCGTATTCTCTCGTTCGGTATCCGATCTCTTCTTGATTTGCCTGCTGCTCTTCTCCAGAAGTCAATTTCTGTTACTAGTAACATTTTCTGAGCTCTTTGTTTCAGTGGCCAAACTTCACTGCCATATGTGATTATACTTTTAAGTATGCTATTTTATATGAGCTGTTTGTTCGCTTTAGATATTGTCTGGTCCCACAGAATGCCGTTCATCATGGATATGGCTTTTCTACCCTGTACGTTTCTGTCTTTTATAGCAGTGTCGAGTGTTCCATCTTGAGTTATCTTCATGCCCAAGTACTTGTATTCATCGCAGTGTTTAATTTCTACCCCATCGTCTAATGTAATGGACTGCTTTGTTCCTCCAATACACATGCCTTCAGTTTTCTTAATGTTGACTTCGAGACCCCATTTGTTATATTCTTCTATTGGCTTCCGCGTCATGTAACTTAAGTCGTCATGAGCTTGAGCAATCAGAATTCGGTCATCAGCGAAACATAAAATGTATAGTGTTGTGTCGTCATTGAGAGGGATTCCCATGCCATTGCATTTTCTTTTCCACAGCTTAAATGCTTGTTCCAGATAAATTTTAAAAAGGGTAGGCGAAATACAACAACCCTGCTTCAATCCTTTCGTGACCTTAAATCCCTCAGACATCCTTGATACAGTTTTAATTTTTGCAGTCGTTCCATTATACAGACTTTGGACTGCTTTGATAAGACCATGTTTAATGTTGGTTTGATGTAGGGTTGACCATAGTTTGCTGAAGGGCACACTGTCATATGCTTTTTGTAAGTCTACGTATACCAGGTGAACTTCTTTATTGACGGTTGTTTTTTTCTCAACAACTCGTGTAATAGAGTACAGGTGGTCTACTGTGGACCGCCCAGCTCTAAAGCCAGCTTGCTCCTCTGCTTCGTAATCTCTATAGTCATTTTCTATTTTGTTCTTAATAAGTTTCCCATACATCCTACTTACTGTGCTATTTACCGCAATTCCTCTGTAATTTTCACATTGATCCTTGCTGCCCTTTTTGTGGATTGTTGACATGATAGATAATTTCCATTCTTTTGGTAATTCGGCACTATTTAAGCAATCTTGGAAGAGTTTTCTAAGCTGTTCTTGGAGTTTGTCAGTGCCGGCTTTCACTAATTCTGCAGGGATGTCACCAGGACCAGGGGATTTTCCATTTTTCAGGGATTTTGTTATTTCTTCCATCTCTGATTTACTTATTTGTAATGGTGATGAATTTATATGTATACCGACCGTGTTGTCTTCTATGTTAACAAATTCTGGTCTTTGTTCGGTTAGTAATTTTTTGAAATATTCTTCCCATTTTTCCGTTGTTATTGGTGATGTAACGTCTTTTTTCTTATTAGTTCTCATATTTTTAATTAATCTCCAACTCTCTGTGCTTCTTCTACCTCCTATGTAAGTGTTAATTTTTTGGCAGTTCTTTTCCCATGATTCGTTCTTTTTATGAGTTATCTTCTTTCTTACTTTGGCTTGGGCTTCTTTGTAAATTATTTTATCGTTTTCTGTTTTTGTTGATAAGAATGTTTGGTATTTCCGACGTTTATCTGTCATTTCCTTTTCTACTTCTTCATCCCACCAGTACGGTTTTATTCCTTTATGGTTTTCGTCACATTTCCCCAGTGCTTCTTCTGCTGCCAAATGAATGGACTTTTTGATGTGTTCGTAGTGTTCTTCGGTATTTTCAAAACTACCACTTTCTAATCTTTCGTCTAAACGTTTTTTATACAATAGCTTTACGCTCTCATGGTTTAGACCAGCGGTTCTCAACCTTTTTGAGTGATGTACCACCTACAGTTATTTTTATTATTTTTGGTACCACCTATATTTTTAAATTGTATTATCAATACTTACTAAGTACTACTATTTTAATTTTTTCTGTGTTTTGTGTACCACCGCCAATAATGATATACATCACAGATTGAGAACCTCTGGTTTAGACTGTATAGATTGTACCGTACTTGTTTTATTAACTGATTTGACTCGATGTGCTCTTTTTCTTTTTTATATCTGTTTGGGAGTACCGCTTTAACTTTTAGCAGATGATGATCGGTGCCACATGATGGCCCTCTGGCTGCTCGCACATCTTGTATTTTAATAGTAGTTCTCTGTCTTACAACGCTATAATCTATTAGCGGGGTTCTACTGTACATTATTTCTGTATACATTTTCTCTACCAAACTTGCAGGTTTGGTTAGGTACATGTTAGTGAATTGCATATAATTGATTGGCCCCAAAAACCCCAGAGTAACAAAATTGAACTCATTCCCGCCGATAATTGACGAGTTCTGAATTTTTTTTATTGTCTGTTTGAGATGCACTTTAAGAATGCATTTTTTGTATGCAGTTTTTCAATATTATTTATGGCTCGCGGTCACAAAGTTTCCTGGCGCATTCACGAATCGAATGCAAAAAGAATTATTAAGATCCGTCTTGTCGTTTTATTTTTTCGGAGGTTCGGATATGAATCCGAATTAAGCTTATTGTGTAATTCCTGTCGTTTCCGTCACTTCCTTCAGCCTGGCTCTAATTACCCTCTCCATAATCTTGGTTATCGATGATAATAGGCTGATAAGTCTACAATTTTTAGGAAAAGTGACGTTTTTCGAGCATTTTGTGTATGTAATTACTTGAGCTTTCTTTAATCTACGTATTTGTATTTGTATTTGGGAATCTAAAGATAATTTTAAAAGTAAATATTAAGCAAACCAATTCCATCAGAATTAATGCAATAAATAACATATCAACACCATTATTTTTGCCTTCATCCCTATGCGTGGTTGCCTTCTTTTCTTTTCTGTTCCTCTTTCTTTTTAACTACCCAACATTCAGATCCGTAGATCATGGCTGGTCTTATGTCAATTTTACACAATTTTTCCTTCAGCTTCATTGGAATTTTTCTCTCGCACTCATACTAGATACAGATCTTAGGTACTTAAAACTATTACTTTTCACAATCATTTCACCATCCGAAGTTATCATTTTATTTGCAGTATCTCCATATTAAATGAACATTCCAAATACTTTTTTCTTGTCTTACTAAGTTTGAAACCTTTTTACTCAAGAACTTCTCCAATCTTTTATTTTTGTTAAAAATCACTTTCACTGTTTCCTACTAACACTACATCCTCAGCATACATTAAGCACCAGCAACTGTTAGCCTGCCATTCGCTGGTATCAGATTCAAAACTAATGAGGATAAGTAAGGACTAAGTACCGAGCATTGCTGTAATCCTACTTTCATATGAAATTTATCAGTCTCTCCCACATTTATCACAACATTAATTGTTACACCCTCAACATGTACCTCGCAATATTTATATATTCACATAGAATTCGTTTCTTATTGGGCGTACACTACAACATCTTTCGAGGAACTCTACACTACCATATGCTTTATCATCAACTATAACTAGGCTCTCTCCCTCTCTCTCTCTCTTGCCGTTTCCTCATTATTGTGGATTGGATCGTGATTTCTTCCAATATTCCTAACAATTTTTTCCATTGGTCTCTATTTTCAGCTGCTCTAAGACCTTCACAGAACGAATTTTCAGCTGAATTCTTAATTTGGTCGGACCATCTAGTTGGTGATCGTTCTCTTGATCTTCTCCCCGAACGTTTCCAGAAACAATTAATCTCTCCAAACTATTGTCACCTCTGCGAACCACGTGACCGAAGAATTTCAAAATTCGTTGCATACATATTGTGGACAGCCTTTTTTTTAATTTTGAGTTGGTTTAAAACGTAAACGTTTGTTTTATGAGCTGACGAAGGCATGCGCAGCATTCTTCTCCAGCACCACATCTCAAAGGCTTCAATTTTTTGGAGCTCGTGTGCGCGAAGAGTCCAAGTCTCTGCCCCGGATAGAAATATTGAGAATACAAGGGCATTCATCAGCCTCATCTTGATATGTTGAGAGATATATCTGTCTTTCCAAACTTTAGTTAGGCGACTCATCGCATATTTTTGTTTCTTTTTGGTTTGTGTTTTTTAAATTCTTTATTTAATTCTTCAGTGGGATATGGAGAAGTATTAATTTCCGAAATTATTCTCTTATGTGTTGTTGACTGACCCTTAAATATATAATTAGTTCCATAAATAATACGGGAGGTATTAAATTAGTATCTGTTTTTTGGTTAAGTGAAGTTTCGGCACTAGAATTACTGACTGGATGATCTGGTTCCATTTCTAAGAGTGATGGATTAGACTGGGGGGATTCTTGTGGTTGTTGTTGCATTGGTTGTTGTGGTTGGTGTCGGATATGAGCGGAATCATTTTGTTGATTATGATTTGGACAATTTGCTGCAGTGTGATCTGTTCTCTTACAGATAAAACATGAAGGTTTATCTAAACTTAAAAATATGCGATTCGAAGTTTGTTCATATGAAATTAAGAAAGAAGAACCCTAATAACACAAAACATTCCAGGAATGTTCCTAGAAGGTACTCACAGGACATTGAAAACATTCCTGGAATGTCCCCAAATGCACACGAATGTCCCTGGAAAGTCCCAGGAAAGTGCTCTGTCAGCATTTTAAATATTCTTAGAATGTTCTGTTGGAACATTCCATGAATGTCTACGAATGTTCTTTGGACATTCACAGTATATGTTTTACACTGAATGTCTTGTTGGGACATTCCATGAATGTTGGAACATTCCATGAACGTTCTTTGCACATTCACAGACAATACCTCCTATATCTTTTTTCATGAGGTTTGCAGGAGACGGAAAACATTTTTTAAGGTCACCTCCTGTTTTCATACGTAAGTTCTGACTTGTTTTGTAGTAAATAGATAGTTAAATTTACTGCAAAACAAGTCAAAAAATATATGAAAACAGGAGGTGGCCCAAACAAGTTGTTAGTCTATCTTACAAATCTCATAAAAAAACAGATAGGAGGTATTGTCACATCACTGACGATATGTGGCCATACCAAATAATACATCCTTGATAAATATAAACATTTTTATTGCAAAAAATCTTTTCATACATTTTTTAATGTAATTTACTGATATTGCTATAAAAAAATGTGTCACATTTGCTTTGTAAACCTTTCTTTTGCCTTTCGTAGCCACATATTCGATTTCCTTCCTGTTTTTTTGTAGACCACTTCTCTCAGCTGATTCTAAAAGAAAATAAAATAAATGGTAATTTTTCTATCCTTTACAATTAACAATCAGAAGAAATATTTACAGGTAATAATATGCATTATCATCATCATCTTGGTGCTACAGCCCTTAGAGGGCCTCGACCTTCTCAAGCTTTCTACGCCATTCTGTTCTGTCCCTTATAATATATAATATGTATAAATAATAATAATAAAATAAATAATAAATTAAATAATATTTAAGTAAATAATAAATAATATTTAATAAATAAAAAAATAAAACATTTTGTATTTTGACAACGACGTCCGATGTGGAAGTAGAAACCATAATAAAGTTCTAACAATAAAACACGAAAACGTTTGTTTTCTATACTTCCACAAAATTTATTATAACTAAGTGACTACAGCTGTTTCGGCGGAGTGCCTTTCTCAAGTGATATAGTTTACAATGTGTTTGCCTTTTTAAGTCTTCAACTGAAGAGGTTGAGGAGTGGGGAGCTGTTTGTCTCGAGTTGGTCATTCAGAATTATATCTGTATTTTTCAGTTTATTAATTTCCATAGATTCTAAAAAAGATAGCTTAAGGCCTTTATTTTGAATATGTAGAATTTGAAACTCTTCATTGAAAGAATGATTATGATCTAGAAGGTGAAGTGCGTATGTAGAAGTGTCTGTTTTTCTATTGTTGAATGCCCTTTTGTGTTCTGCTATCCGTTTGTCAAAAGTTCTGCCAGTTTGACCGATGTACGTTTTCGGACAGTCACCACAAGTTAGTTTGTACACACCACTCTGTAGTTGCTTTCTCTTTCGACTTTTATTGTTCTTAATATATTTGCTTAAGTTGTTGTTAGTTCTGAAAGCTGGTGTTATTCCTTTCTTTTTTATGTATCTGGCTATTTTTGTTGTTATCTTGCCAGTATATGTGAGAGAGCAGAAGGTACTGGGTTCTTTCTGTGGTGGTGGATACACTAATTTCAGGGCTTTCTTATGGAGTTTTTGGTTTAAAATTTTGTTAACTGTTTGTTCGTTATAGCCGTTGTTTACTGCTATTTGTTTAATGATGTTTAGTTCTATCTCGAAGTTATTTTTTGTCATGGGAATTTCTGTCAGTCTATGTATCATGCTATGGTAGGCTGCTAATTTGTGTTGTGTAGGATGGGATGATGAATTGTGTATAGTTGTGTCAGTATGGGTAGGTTTATGATATACGGAGAACTCATGTTTGTTGTGTAGTCTGGAAATCGTTACATCTAGAAAGTTTATGGAGTTATTCTGTTCTGTTTCTATTGTAAACTCAATATTATTATGAAGTGAATTAATATATGATAGGAATTGGTCAAGTTGTCTGTTAGTTCCTGTAAAGCATACTAGTATATCATCCACGTATCTCCACCAATATAAGAACTGTTTAAATACGGGATGTTTAGAAATTGTTGTTTCAAGTTGGTTCATAAATATATCTGATAGCAATGGGCTTAGAGGATTACCCATAATAAGTCCTGCACTGTTGTTTGTGTATATTTGATTATTGAATTCAAAATAGTCTTGATTTATGCAAATTTCAAGAAGGTGTAAAATTTCAGATGCAATGATCGGATTTGTACTATTATGGTCTAAAAGATTCTTAACTAAAACAAAAGTTTCTGTAGGAGGAACACTAGGAAAAAGATTTTTTACGTCAAATGAAATTAGTCTGGAGTTGTTGGGCAATTGAAAATGTTGTATTTTATTAACTAGTTCTAGTGTATTTTTTACGGTGAATTTAGGTGAAAATTTAGTGTATTCTGTAATAATATCTGACAGTTTTTTTGAAAGTTTATATGACGGAGCTGTATAAAAAGAAACTATAGGTCTTATTGGGTGGTCAGGTTTGTGTAGTTTAATAAAAGAGTATAATTTAGGAGGTTGTGGGTTCATAATATTAAGGTATTTCTGTTCTGTTGGATTTAGTATTGATTTTGAATTTTCAATGGCTAGTTTAATTTGTTTTCGGTATTTTTCTGTGGGGTCTTTGTTTAGTTTTATACTGTTTTGGTTAGTTAAAAATTCTATTGTTTTGTTATTATAGTCTCGTTTGTCGATAGCAATAGTAGTGTTACCTTTGTCTTCTTTTGTAAATATTATGTCATGTTTTATTGATTTATTTTTAATTGAAACGGCTATTTGGTTTTCTTTGAAACAGGAATTATTAGTTTCACTACATACATCAGTAATAGATTTTGCAATGATGCTTTTTTCTATGTTTTTGGCAGTTTTGTTTAACGCTACTTCACATTCTACACCTAAATATTCTAAATTTTTTTGATTATTATGTTGAGGCAAGTTGTGTTTGAATCCTTTCTCTAAAAGTTCTATTTCACTATTATTGAATTTAGTATCTGTTAAGTTTATAAATCTATTGAAAAAACTATGATTTGAAAAATTTGTTGTATGAGTATTGAGTTTTTTACTATTGCAAATTAGATGTTATTGCAGATTAGATGTTTTCGTGTTTTATTGTTAGATAAAATGAACTTCCATCAAGTAACGGTCGAATCCATCAATTATTCATAATAAAGTTATTTTTTCAAGTAAATTGTGGGTTATTTCCCCATCAAAATAGTTACAATAATTACAAAAGTGCCACAAAGAAATAGCTTTTTCACAAACAAATAAGTATTTTGTTTTATTATATTTATTGTTTTTATTATTTACTTTAACTTAAGATTATAACTTAATTCTTGTTTTCTATTTCTGATGTTTTTATTTATTTACATTCAATATTAACTAATCTGTTTCGTTGTATAATCTACTTCGCAATAATTATGTGATATATTGGACTTAAAATGAATTCAAAAATTTTTTGTAATTGGTCAACAATGTCAACTTAGATCTCTGATGTAGATAATGAAGAGCAACGGTATCTACAGTCGGAAAAATGAAAGAATAGGGCTTTTCATCCATTGTCATTTGTTTCGAGCTTCTGTCATGTGTCACATAATATTAATATATCTACGTCATATGTCTTTGGTTTGTATTATTGTATATACCAATAACGTATGTCGTAGATATATTAATATTATGTGACACATGACAGAAGCTCGAAACAAATGACTGTGAATGAAAAGCCCTATACCCATGAACGATCACATCAATCACTTATTTTGTATTTGCTATCTTTTTCTATAACAAACGTTCATTTGTTTCGAGCTTCTGTCATGTGTCACATAATATTAATATATCTACGTCATACGTTATTGATATAACCAATGATACAAACCAAAGACGTATGCCGTAGATATATTAATATATGCGACATATGACAGAAGCTCGAAACGAATGACAATGAACAAAGCCCTATAGGGCTTTTCATCGATTGTCATTTGTTTCGAGCTTCTGTCATATGTTGTATAATCTGTGTATAATATTAATACAACACGGATTATCCGACATATGACAGAAGCTCGAAACAAATTATTGTAAATGAAAAGCCCTATTCTTTAATTTTTCCAACTGTATATTGTACGGACTGTATTATTAATTGGGTTAATCATATTACCTGTGTGATATAAGCTACTGGAACAGCACAGTCTCTCAAACGAACAGTTTAAAGTGAAGTTCTGTCAATATCTTTATCTAAAAAATGTTTTGAACATACTGCTCTATTAACAAATCTGATCTATACTTCATGCCTTCTTAGCAGGATCTTCTGGAAAACTAAAAATACAAAATATATGCATTACTGAGCATTATTAACAAATTTTAGTTTTAAATAAAAAATATGATTAATGAACTCACAAAATATTATAAAACAGCTTAGAAATTGTTTATTAGTATAGTCGTTTCCCTAGACACAACTGGCTAGTGATTTTAGTAGCTAATTTTTTTGTCGTTGGCCAATTTTGCCAAAATTACTAAGTATTGTTATTATTTTTTTTGCCAATTTTATCAAATTGGCAAAATTATTTACTAAAATCACTAGCCAGTTATGTATGAGACTAAGTTTAGCCATTGATTGATATGTTTAGCGAACCGACTATACTATTCATACTGTGTATTTATTAGTTGGTACTATTATAGTGTGTGGTCTACCATCCTGTTTATAAACGCATACATTAGCAAAAACGAAAAAATTATTTTAATTTTACAAATAATCCTTTTGTTATTATCTCTATTTACTATTTTAGTTAGGAATAAGCAAGTTTGTGGCTTATTCGCAATTATTAAAATAATAAATGGATATTTTCTGAAATAGGGGCATGCCTTTGTTTACATATTTGCATACTAACCTTTGAAACGTTATTCCTGCAGATTTTTTATCTACATTGCTTCTGCTACTCCAACTGATTTTATGCACTATGTTAGTAATACTATTAAAGTTATTATAAAAGTATCCGAATTAAAAAAATATTCTTAAAAAACACAAATAAAAACAAACAACGATCCCCCCTCATCTATGCAACGATCACGCACGGCAAGGTGGCCAAGGCCAAGATGCATGCCAAGATGGCCGAAGCACCGAAGTCCGAAGTGAGGTCGTTGGTCGTTTTTAGTCACGTGATGCCCTCTCTAAGCACCATGCACAAATACATGCGCCGTGAATTTGAAAATGAACGCAAAAGAATAATAATTATAAATGCCTCTCTTCGTTTTTGCACAAATTTCTGTTATAAGTAATGTTATATCTGTTACACGTATTTATTATTTGGCAACTTAAAATATAGGAACATTGGTAGTATGTTCACAGAATGTCTTATGGTAACATTCCAGGAATAATTTAATCAGATGTTCACCGAATGTTCCCTAAATGTCCAGGACATTCAAATATTGATAGAACTTTGGTAGTACATTCCTGGAATGTTGTGTGTTGTTAGGGATTGTTTAAACAAAAGAGTTCCAGCAAAACTAACAGACAGAACAGCAAAAAGCCACTAATTTCCATTTTCTAAATTTTTAGGTTATTATCATGAAATGTGATGACCACGCCACGCCACTACACCCTACATATATAGATTCACGCGCGGCAAATTTGAAAATGGACGTAAATTTAACAGTAAATGGGCTCTCTTAAAATATAGAACATTGGTAGTATGTTCATAGAATGTCTTGTGATAACATTCCACCAATAATTTAATCATATGTTCACCGAATGTTCCTTGAATGTCCAGGACATTCAAACATTAATAGAACTTTGATAGAACATTCCTGGAATGTTTTGTGTTGTTAGGGAAGGAAGCTCTATATCTACAAGTGGTTGAATATAAGTTTGTCTTCTAAAACTGAAGACGTGTTGAAATTCTGGAAGTTGACTACCGATTCTAAGGAAGGTTAAAGGTGACATTAATTTAAGACCTAATCTGGTTAACTCATTCTCTATTAGAATATGTGGAATAGAAGGGCAAACATTTGATAGTAACAGTCTTTCGTTCGGAGTTATCAATTTTCGTGATTTTAGATTTTCTCCTTTAATTGTTATTTCTGTTGGACCGGACATAAATTTTTCCACCAAGGATTCGCTGGAGAGATAAATACATATTCTGTTATTTGATAGTCTTGATGAAAATAAAATATTCCGTGGATGAACAACTTCACCAAGTGCTATTAAGTACTCTTCTATTTTAGTATAAGGTAGCGAATTAAATAAAATTGCTTGGAGCTTTGAAGGAAAGTGAATTGAAGTGTTGTTAAGTACAGCGGAATATGATGTTTTGTTTTGAGGTTGTTGATCGTCAGTCATGTTTGTCGACAAATTTATTTGGTTGGATCTGGTACCAATTATGAACCAGTTGTAGAACCAGTACTGGTTCTGAGAACTGCCCTTTCGGCCATCACTTAACCTTACAAACGGTATGCTTTGTAATATTTTGAATAAATAAAATAATAATAACTCACTGTTTTATTCCGTAGGGTAACTGCACTATATACTATTACTATTACTACTTTTTGCTTATTTTCAAGTTTATTTGGATATAAATTACTATGAAAAAGATGATTTTTCGGGACTGAAATGTAAACACAGTTTGTGTTACCATGTTCAGGACCGGACCTCCATCTTTGTTCCTTATTTATAAACTACTTTACCTTTCTTTATTTTAAAAGTGTTTGAACCACTTCCTCATAGGATGCACCTCATAGGCGGGGGTGCGCTTGAACCCCCTGTCCAGAAAGAAAGTACGTAGCTATACATGTATAGGTACATAGTTCTATATTATATATTGGTTAATAGTAGCGTCATGTAGTAGGTTCCACCCCTCCCCAAAGCATATATCTAGATCCGTCACTGCTTTGTTTTAAAACATTCTTCGTTTTCCTTAACGATAATCTTTGTAATATTTGATACATTCTGTAGACTTGCTTTTAAAACATCCAGTGACGCATGTTTATACCTAATCTTATCTGGCATCGGATGGGTAATTTTTTTTAGTTTTTTTACCTGAAAGGTATTGGATTTCGGTGGTTGGGTTTTTCTGCGTAACGACCTATCATAAAAAAATAATAAACTTATTTATAAAACAAGATCTGAAAGATATGTACAAGTAGATTACACCTATAAGTAAAAATAAAATATAATTGGGAGTTTTACCTGATGGAGTTCTTCAAAGCAAAAGATTTTACTTTAAAGAGTAATTGAGTAACTGACATGGCTGGACACGATAAAGTAAAAGAAAGTAAAATTTAACGTGAAGTAAAACACTCCCTGGTGTAGTTGGTATATTTTAATAACAATTTAAAAATTTTAAAAATCCAAAAGAATTACGTTCAAAATGTTTTCGGACTTATTATCAGTCCATCATCAGTGAACTCCCATTCCTTGCAAATAGCCACAATGCCAAACACTGGTTAAGTTATATGTTCCAACTACATAGTAAAAAGTATAAAATAGTTTGGCTTAAAGTGGATGCCAATGCATTACTTCCAGCAACATGATGCTCTATATCAGCATCATGTTGCTGGAAGTAATCCATTAACATTTTCAAACAAGTTAAATCAAAAAATAAAGTGAAACATAATATGTCGATGTGTAGTATCATGTTACGTACATGTCAATGGTAATAGTAGGAAATGGCTATTATCCCGTGGACGTATTTTATAAAGTTATTTGATTGCAGTGTTTATTCTTTTTTCGATATTGAGGAGATTGATGGACTCAACATTAAACAGCTTGAAAATCATACCGTCAATTACTAGTATAAAGTAAATATAGAGCGATAATAAATAAGTAAAAAAAAACAAAAAGTTAAAGAGTAATGTCGAAAATAAACAAATATTCCAACAAATAAACAAATATTTATATAAATAAAGTTCCCATCCAAAATAAAATAGGTACTTACCGGAAGCACAGTATAAAGAGGGAACCTCTATATACTGTGCCGGAAGTAATAAAATTAAGAGGCTACAGTAGCGATCAACAGGTAGCAACAAACGTGTTCCAAGATTGCGGCTCTAATTTTGAATATTTTGTCGAGATATTTGGCATACATATTCGTAATATAATAAAGAATGGCGGTACAGAGCCCAATTTCAGAAATATGTTAGTACGTGGAAATTACTCTATAACTAAATAAAATATTGAAAAAGGAGCCTGTACCGCCATTAAGAAGAAAAAAAATTAAAGTTTATTCAAATAAACCTTTTTATCCCATGCCTAGGTTTTGTGTAGTCTTGGAACTACTAAAATTTTTTATTTCTAACAAGAAATCGAACATATTTTAACTAAATAACTAATTAGGCAACATAGAGCAATTATCACTATCATTTTGACAAACCTGCGACAGATTTTCTCTAATCTATTCTGTCATCTTCATCGATATCTGTTCAGTGCAATAGTGTGTTAATTTAAGAATTCGTTTTTGTTGTTTCATAGGAAAGTAGTGTTTATTGATAGTTAATTTATTATATATTTGTTGTTGTTGTATAAGTTGTTGGTCTCTTTGAAAAAATAGATTGTTGTTAATTGTGAGTTTTAGTTATATGTAGGTAGGTAAGTATATTTTACGTAAAAATATTTCGAATTCTAATGCGAGTATATTATAAAGTTTTAGGAGGATTTTTTATTCTAAAAATATTATCAATAGTTTAACAAAATGGAAAAAGTAAATCAAACGAAAAATAAAGTGAAACCTTCCAAGAAAAAGTCCATTAAAAACCGTGCCAAAATTATGCGAAAATCGAAATTTGTTTCGCTTCACACCAAAAAATGATTATTTATTATTATTTTATTATTAGATATTTCATGCTAATACCTTTCTAAATACCTATCTTAACATAAAATTTTCACCCATTTTGGTTTATTTTTATAAATATCTATTTATTAATAATAAAATCGTTTTCTATTACTTCCATTTAGCGCGACTATGATATTGTCAAAATATTAATCTTAGATAATGTCAAAGATTACCACTGTTGCCAAAGTTTATGATACTATCTCCCGAAGTTATATTTTGTTGCTACCTGTTGATCGCTACTATTAACTCTTAAGAGAGGACAGTACTTAGTTGTTCTAACAATAATTATTATGTTTGAAAATAAACATTTCAATAGGTAACATATATATGACTAAAAGTTAAATATTTTGAGAAACCAAATAAACAATAAATTCAAATAATAACGAATAAATGCGTTAATGTCACTGTCACTTAAAATCATAAACGTCAAAATTCATAGTAAACAAGGTATCAGCGATATGTCATATTGTTTACAATGTGTTTTTATATTTCTGAGTGTAGGTTCCAGTTCAGTTCCCATCTCTTTATGGCTTTTTAGTCAATTGCGTGTAGATTTTAGAAGATTAATATCTCCGTTGACTTCTATGAAAAACATGTGTGCTAATGTAAGAAATGGCACTAGTTTTTCTCAAAACTAGTGCACCTTCGGCATTAGCTCTTATCATAGCTGGTACTCCTTCGACTCTGTAGAGTTGAACCTTCAGTCCATCCCCGAAAATGGACTAGGATTTGATAGGCTGGGGGTGAAATGTGTAGCTCCTTGCATGGAATAAGAAGGTTTTATGCCCTCTTATTATCCCTACCCGGAACAACATTACCAAAATAATCTAATTATATCTACAATCTTTTATTTTGAATAATCTTATAATGCCTATTGTGTATACAGGGTGTTTCATTAAGAATTGCCCATATAATAACTAGAGACACCTTAGCACCAAATACGAAGATTTAATCTAGAACATTTCAGTAAAAGATTCCTCCTTACCGAGCTACAGAGAGTTTTATTTCGAATATTCTAAAACGATTTTAGCCCATTGTTTTAACACTTGCCAATATTTTTTGTTCAAACTTGACAAACAGTTTACAAATGTTAGGACACTTTAACTAGTGTTAAAAGATGTAGGGGATGCTGTAGGGATATACACTTCCTTTTCACCCTCACAATCTACGCCACTCTCGTAGAAATCATTTCAGCATGTTTTTTTTGATTCTTAGTTATTTTTACGTAAATATTATTCTGTTGTCTCAATGCAATTGAGTTAGTAGTTTTCAAGTTATTTGCATTTAAACGTAATGGATTCAATAAGATTATGTATTTTAAGCACAAATCTTATTGAATGTTATTTAACATATATTTACAAAATTGTAGACAGCTTTTATTACGGCCTACCCTGTATGTCCCCTTAAATAAACCAAGGATGTACCATGTCTACTTAAAATTCTCTGTTCAATTTAAGGTCATTGTAAAAAAACGTTGTTTTGTTAAGGGCAAGGTTTTGTAATGCGATGATTTTAAATCAGGTTTGAGATAGTTGTTGTTCATTTAGTTTTAATCAACATTTTTTACTACGTTGCATTTCCGTAATTTCTTTAATTTATTAAGTACATAAGAATGTTCTGTAATATTGATATGTGTAACATAGAACTCGGTAGTAATAAGAGAACATGTATCGAACAAAATTACACTGGGATAGTAAATATAGTTTGGCTATTTTACATTATTTTTAATTGTTCATCATCACCATCATAAATGGCTTGCCGATCCGTTGTAGATCTTGGTCTACTTTCATAAAAGTCTCCACCCCTGTCGATTCCTGACAACTTCTCTCCATCTTCTGACACTTAGAATCTTTAGGTCTTCTACAACATCATCAATCCATATTCTTCGTGGTCGTCCTCTACTTCTTGTGCCCTCTGGATTCTAAAATGATAATCTCTTTGTGTATTCGTGGTCTGACAACCATGTGTCCAGCCAATCTAAGTCTCTGCACTTACGAATTTCGCAATATCGCACCTCCGCTCAAACAGTGTCATAAGTCAAAAAAGCAAAGTAGCGAGTTTAAAATTTGTTCTAGAATTTTTCTGGGTTTAATTTAAAAACTGTTAAAATTAGTATAATACCTAACTATTTTAGTTAGTTACAAAGGTTTTTGAAGCTCTAGGAAATAGTGTAGGTATTAATTCTGCTAAAAATATTTTTTTTTAATTGTGACACTATATAGAAAAAGTAACAAGAAATTTACGAAATATTATTTATCAAAAGTGGCTCTTGCAGTACCAAATATAATATCATTATTATTATCTGTTTAACAGGCTTATACTTTTTAATGATGTAACTTTAAATACAATTAACAACATTAAACAAAAAATACTTTTATTTTTACTGTTACTTTTCTTCAGCACATTCGCAGATTGTTTTAAATAATCACATATACTGTCTTAACTCGGCAAACGACGCTTTATAAACATCTTAGATGGAAAAATGCCTTGCACAAGTCAATATGTGACACTGTTTATGTTCGGTGCACCATTGATTTTGGTTAATCATATAATGACTCTAGTGTCATCTAACGACAAATACTTAAACTATAAACGTAACACTTTTTGAGATAAAATTTTGTAGATTTAAAACTGTTTGTACAATAAAACCGTATTTTTTAAGTTGTGACACTATTTGAGCGGAGGTGCGATATCTGGATCGGTGTATAACAGATATAGTTCAAAGTTGAATCTTCGACACCATAGCCATTTTCATTTACGTCCCCAAATATCTTTCTATGAATTTTTCTCTCAAAAATACCGAGATGTCTTTCATCATTTTGAGATAAGGTCCACGTTTCAGCACCATATATTTTATCAAAACCAGCCTTATTAAGGTCTTCTATACATACAGTATGGTGCAATTGAAAGGAAAAAACTCGTTATTTCGTAAAGCAGCAGCTTCAAGGAAAAATGTCGAAACAGGTCGATTTTTATTTTCAAATTGTGATATTTTGGCATACATGTCATAACCGTGACACAGAATAAGGAACTTGTTTCCATTTCTGTACTTGTGACGTCTTCCATCTGGCCGTGATGACGCAATCGATGATTTTTCTAAATGAGAGTAGGGGTCGTGTGCTAGATCATTTGAAAGGTTATTCAATTATATATTCAGTGATATAAACATTTACATAATTATTTATACAGTGTGTCAAATACATTTTTTTTAATTATTTATTTTATTTATTTATTATTTTATTTAATTATTTACTTATTTTAATTTAATTATTTGACATAAAAAAAGAAAAATGTATGTAATTTATTTAATTCAAAATACATTTTACTGCTGTCGGAAATAAAAAAATGTTTATTTCACAAGTAACTGTTCGCTTAAATTAAATGTTCAAACTTCCAAGAGGCAGGTGCTGGCGGGATCTGGTTTGAACGTTTAATTTAAGCGAAAAGCAATGTTTATTTGTGAAATAAACATTTTTTTTTATTTCCGACAGGCGTAACATGTATTTTGAATTAAATAAATTACATACATTCTTCTTTTTTTGGCAAATAATTTAATTAAAAATTTTTTTATTGAACACCCTGTATATATAATTAGGTAAATAGAAAGACGTATTGAAAATGGTTATTAATTTTTAATTAGGTAAATGTTTATATTACTGAATAGAGAATTGAATAACCTTTCAAATGCGCTAGCACACGACCCCTATTCTAATTTAAAAGAAGCATTGATTATATCATCACGCTTAGATGGATGATGTCACTAAAATGATATATATGCCAAAATCTCGTAATTTATGTATAAAAAATCGACCTGTTTCGGGATTTTTCCTTAAAGTCGCCGGTTTACAAAATAACAAATTTATTCCTTTCATTTGCACCATACTGTATATTGAGCTTTACTGCACGTTTTATATTTTTATTTTTTAAATGTTTCTGGAGACCGTGAATAGTTCTGTTTGCTATTGCTATGCGTCTTTCTATTTCGTCGCTTGTCGTGTTTGTTGCGTTAACTAGCGATCCAAGATATGTAAATTCTTCGACTTGCTCAAAGGTATCGTTGTTAATTTGAATTATCTGTTTAGAAACCAACATAATATACTTGGTTTTTTCCTCGTTTACCACAAGGTCTAATTCACCCGCGTCCGCAAGCATTGTCCAACATGTTTAGTTGTTATATCAAATAAATCACATATTTACCATGTATAACAAAAATGGAACGACATTTAGAAATCAATGGTTTATCACCAGATTTGTATATGTGGTTAACAAAGGCACTCCTAAATTGTGGCGAAAAGTGACACTAGGTAAGAAATTTATTAAAAACAAGCCACAGAGGTGTACATTTGTACATAAAGAGAATGTACAATTCCTAAAAAACAAGTTAGATATTCTATCGGAACCAAGGCCTCGATTTTTGACCCTTCGCTTCGTTATCGAATGTATTCGTTTCGTATCTGTTTAGTATACGAAGCGAATACATTCGATAGTGAAGAAAAGGGTCAAAAATCAAGGCCCAGGAGCTTTTTAAGACACTGTAAGCATGCTAGAATGTCACAAATTTTAATAGTTAAGAAAAGTATTTGGCAGTGACTAATCAAGTTGACTACACATAGACGTGACCTCACTCGACTATACAAAAAAATAAATATTATGGGCACTGCTAAAGAAATTGGTAGGTAGAGACATTAACAATTGACTGCGGATTACCAAAAACATAATTATTGTTCTACTCTTTTTTATGTGTATGTATACACCGTTCTTAGGCGTCAACGCCCTTCGGTAGGGATCTATGGGGTAGTTTCACCGAGCCGCAAGCCCTTATCTCTTGCCGTACTGCTCCCTAATAGGTCGATCAGATGCCCGCATATTCCAGTCTAAGCGCCAGATTCTTATTTAGAATTTTATACTGACGCGTTAGCCTTTTTGTTTTTCCGATGGCCTGGGCTGGGCTTGAACGCACATACCTCACGGCGAAGTGAAGTGTGGGTCAGCCGCTAGTCGCACTGAGCTATCCGATCGACCTATTCTTTTTTATAATTTGTTTAAAAATTGTTATATATAAGTAGATGTTCAGTAATTTTTTAGATATAGCATACTGGCATCATAATCTATGGATTAAAATGGGTATGAAATCGACATTTTTCGAGAAAACGTTCGAGATAATCATGAGAAAAACTATCTAAACGACATGAAACAAAAAACTAAAACTAGAACAATATGAACCAACTGAAAATAATAATAAAAAACCTAATGCTATAATCAACAGGACATTAACAACAAAGATGAAAACAACAGAGCAATTAAATGGGAAGAAAAACTCATAAAAACACGCAGAAAGAGACAAAGTTAATTTGTGCATATATAATATTGTTTATTTATTGTTAACAAAATTGTTTATTTATCGTTTCCAATATTTGGGTATTATACACAACACATATATTTTGTTTTTGCAAAAAACCTGTAATTATAGTCGAAGAGATGGAGGAAGATTTTGCTCGTGATCGGAAATATGGACAAACTACACGGGGATATGTTGGATTAGTCAATAGTCATGTACATGCCTTTCTCTCACGTGCGGATATCTGAGCGGGCAACGAGGGTAGTTATAAGGGGTAAAAGTCGCTGTTTTTATCGTTTATTTTTTGTGACGCTCGTGATCAATATAATATGTTCCAAAATTTGAGAATAAGTAGATCATGGTCACTATGGGTGGACAGCTCCATGGGGGCAAAGGGGTGGCAGAAAGGGGTTACTATGCAAAGTGTAAGGGGTAAAAGTCGCGTTTTTTGTGACGCTCGTGATTGACATAGTACACCAAAATTTGTGAATAAGTTGGTAATAACGAAAATAAGCAAAATCTCCAGAGGCGGATTGCTCCGTGGGGGACAAAGTGGTGGCGGACAGGGTTTGATACGCAAAATTTTTGGGTGATGCTCATCATCAGGAATAACTCCGCAACTTGCACAGTTGATTTATGTGGATGTGTTGAATCAAAATCCAAAAGGGCGGACAGCTACGTGGGGTCCTTTCTCTTTTTAATAATGTGGCAAATTGAAATTTGGGGGTGAAGCTAGTCATCCAGAATATGTCCACAACTTACACCGTTTGCTCGTCTAAGAGTGCAGAATTAAAATCCAAACTTGCGGAGAGCTAGGTAATTTTTTGACGGTTTTCTTAATGCGCTAATTGAAATTTTAATACACTTAAAATTTAAAAATTTTTTAAGTAGAAATGAACAGAAATACTTTGCAATTGCGCGCGCTTTATTTATTATATTTATTTATTTATTGTATGAACTATGGCTAAAACTACCCTGTTTTGAAGTGTGTTGCATGTAATTAGCTATTTACAGCTCTTTAAAATGTTCCTCAATTTTAAACTTCAATTAAAGTATACATTAAAAATAATTCGCCGTTTTGGTCAAATTAGCCCCATTTTTAAAAAAAGGACCCGACCTAGAAGTTCACAAATTCGAATTTTCATTCTGCACTCTGAGACGAGCAAACTGTGTTAGTTGCGGTCATATTTTAGATGACGAGCGCCACCCCCGAATTTCAATTTAGCCTATGTTTAAGAAAAATGACCCGACCTTCTCTCTTTTGTATTTTGATTCTACACCTACACGTCGAACTAAGCAAGTTCTCGACATATTCTCGATGACGAGCATCACCCGAAAATTACATATTCACCCCTGTCCGCCCTTACTTTGTCCCACACGGAGCTATCAGCCTCTGGAGATTTTGCTTATTTGCATGATTATCTACCCAAATTTTGATGCATCTCAATCACGAGCATCTAAAAAAAAAACCGCGATTTTCACCCCTTATAATTTGCATATTAACCCCTCTCCGCCCCACCTTTGTCCACCATGAAGTTGTCCGCACATAGAGATTTTGCTGAGTTACGTCATGACCTATTTATTCCCAAATTTTGGTGCACGGTCTTAATCACGAGCGTCACAAAAAAAAACAATAAAAATCGCAACTTTTACCCTTTATAACTACCTTCCTCCCCGCTCAGCTCTCTGCACGTGTGGGAAAGTGATGTACACTAGGGTGCATCGAAAAAGGCGGAAAAAAATTTTTTTTTTTGCGATGGAAAACTAATACCTCACAAAAGTTGCCCAATCAACTGTTAAGTATTTTGGTAAAATTTTTTCGAAATTGGAAAAATCTTCTGTCCCCCAAGACATTTAAAATTTTTGAAAAAATGTTAAGAGACGAAAAAATTTTTTATTTCGAAAACGAAAATGTAATAGCTCACAAAAGTTGCCTAACACACTATTTAGTATTTTAGTAAAATTGCGTTGAAATAAAAAAATATTTTCTGCCCCCCACGGCAGCTAAAAATTAAAAAAATACATTTATATTATGCGAATTTCTTTTGTAAGGGAAATGTAATACCCTATGTAGAACTTGAATAAATAAATTTGGTTTAAATTGGAAAATATTTTCTGGTTTCACAAGGCAATTAAAAATTTTACTTAAGAAAAGTATACTAAAACATTCTTTTTATAACAAAATAGCCTAACTTATTCGTCTCCCTGACGTCACCCAAGTTTTTTAATACTAAAGTAAATATTAATTTAAAATAAATATAAATTAAATAAAATAAAATAAATATAAATATTAATTTTAATACAAAATTAAGTATATAAGTATTACAAAAAAATATCTATTCGAAGATGTCTTCCGATTTAGCATTAAAGTGAGGAATATTTTTTCTGGAATCAATTCGAGATTTTATAAATCCATCCCTCGAATACGCTCCACAAACTGCTAGAGAAGCTTGTGTCACAAGCTTGACACATCGTTCTACACATTGTTTGTGGCAGTGATATTTCTCAATCTCAATGATAAAAGGGTCTAAGTTAGGATTCTTAACAAAATCTCGCAGATTGTCATTCGAAAATCTACAGAATATAGGTGGTTCTGTAATGTGATATTCTTGTTAGTTAATTAACTTATAGTAGTCGTTTGAATCAAAATTTTTATAGGAGAAAGTTTGAAGACCCTCACGTTTTTTGATTTGGTCACTGGCAAACTTCTTTTGATGTTCAAGGGGTAGATCATTTGAATGTCGCAGACATACAAACCACTAAAGCGGTTTTTTAAGATGTTCTTCTAACAGCCGTATTACATTACCCTTAACGCCAGTATTTACGACTGTTTCGTCACATGCAATAGCTGTATTTGATACTTTCTGATGTACCAGACAGCGGATACCCATATCCGAAATATTTGCAGCCTGGCTCATGCACAAATGTTATGTGTTCTTCCACAATCGATTGACCATAAAACTTGGTACTTAACTGTTTTTTACTTGAGCTAAAGTTTTGTCTTTGCGTCGGTAACTTTCTTCTTGTACAGTTGTTCTCTCTGATTATATTTGTTTTTGTTTTCCTTATCAATCGAGCTTATCACCATTTTTCTGGGACCTCTTTGATTTAATAAAAATTCGCGCTCATCCAGAGGCACTTTTTGAGATTTGCTACAAAGACAATTAATCAGAGTGTCACATTTGCATGCTGCAAGATCGAAACGTGTAGTTTTACTTTTGTTCTTACAGCATTGAAATTTAATTTTGTAAAATTCACTGTTTTGTCTGTTCCTGAATGGTTTCATAAGTTTTATATATTTGTCATGATAGGCTTTTAAAAGCTGAATACTTCTATGTTAAATTATTGGAATTAAAGCCTTTTTCCATATTTCCTCCAATTTAATTGCAACCTGTTCGGTAATACCAGAAAATTCTGGCTTTTTCTTGCTGAGTTTTTTATCGTCTTGCAACCACAAAACTTCATCGCTTGTTTGTATTTCGGTAAAACATGGTGGTTGCCCAAAGATGGGGCGGTCCATAGCACATCTTGATTTTATTCCCCATGATCCTGGTTTATCTATTTTAAAAATCTTTAATTTACAAACAACAATAATAACAAAGTAAGGCATCGCACCAAACATAAGTGAAAATTACACTCACGGACTCACGAAGCGGGACATTTCAAAGGGGTTGGGGAGACTGAAAAGAACTAATAAAACTTTAAATTTCGTTTAAATTTGTAACTGACAACATTTTAAGTTTTCTTTAATTGATCTTAGATCGAGTTAGCACATATTTTATTCCAAATAATATAAATTGAAATTTTCATAAAAATCAGATGTTTAATAAAATTCAAGGTCGTTGGGGGGCAGAAAGTTCGCTTAGAAAAAAAATTAAAAATCCTAATATGCTGAAAAATAACACTAGCAACTTTTTCACGCTATCAGTTATAACATTTCCAACTTTTATTTTTTCGATGCACCCTAATGTACACGACAACACCGACATATCCCCGTATAGTTTGTTCATATTCCCTATAACGAGTATAAACCGCCTCCAGCTCTTGGACTATTAATTAATAGTCCAAGAATATAATTAATGTTAAAGATATTAGCAAAACTAAGTCGCAAATGAGAAAATTGAACAATTCCTTAGAATGTTATTGTGTCTAATTTTTAATATACACGAAAACTATAAATCTTTAAACTTGCTATTTACAGTTTAATTTGGTAATAATAATTTGTTTTAAAAACATTCTCTACGCAAATGAACATGGTAGGTATAACGCCATTTCAACCTTGAAATTAAAGTATTTTCTGAACAATAATATTTTTTATTGTCTACTGAACTCTTTGTATCACGGCACTTTGTATGACACTAATATGTGAACATTATTTAATAAATCATTGTTAATTTTTGTATTAATTTTTTTTAATTGTATCGGTAATGTCGGACGTCCTATTTTTTATTCCATTTTGTTTGCTTATTAAGCGCAATTTTATTATTAATACTTATCAATGAAATCATTCTTCATGTTCCAAAGGGATATAATTTATTTAATTATTATTTATAATCCAGATTTAGCCATACGGCTTACACTCCCTCTAAGGGAAAATATGACTCATCCCAGATACCTACGGCATCAAAAGGATTGAGCTCTGGTGGGATTCTTTCCGTGTTATCGAGCCCTCTAGGTGACTTGGTATGCAGGTGTAGCTCCCAAAAATTTTCGTACACATCTGGCCGTTGCGAGTAGTACAGCTTTCTGCATGGTCTTATAAAGATGTTCATTTAGACCCTGCTTTTTTTTGCTTTCGATGAGGTTCCTTATAATAATTGATATAACTATTATTTATAAAACTTTTAAAATTAAACAGGGAACAATAATTATTAATAAACTGTGAAGAGGTGTTCTGGATATTAAGACAAATTGACCGGTGGTATAGGAAGATACCATTGTAGCTGTAAAGAACTTAAAATCGGATCACAAGAAGACTCCAAATATATTAACTGAATTGTAAGAATAGTACACACAATTGAAGAGATCTACAAGCCAAGAAAACTATTTTTTTGCTGTGTTAATGGCAGTGGCATAGCCAAAAGGTCAGTCATGTTTACTGATAGATTTATTAACCAATGTTTACATTTATATGCGTGGTACATTGAGAAGAACTAAATGTGCTCAAAGAAGAAAGCTTTTATACCAAATACAGAAGTAGATTATTCAGAACGAAACCAAGTACCTAGAGCTGATAACAAAAAAAAATTAATAGTTTGACAATACTAAACTCAATACAAAATTCTAAAACTAGACAAAGCTAATAGCCAGATTAATACGAAGAAGTAAACTCTCAGGTTCACAACAAAAATTCGACAAGTCTACAGCATTTTCTGCAGTAGGGGGTAGACACATTTCTACGATCCCACTAGATAATCCCGGCAAACTTCAGCCTCTCAGCTTCTCAGCATCAAGCTTTGCTATCAATTCTTTACTGGAAGAAACCATGTACCATCCCTTTATACTTCCAAAATCTAGTTACCTATTTCTTACCACTCAAACCACAATCCACAATTTTCGGTATTAAAGTTACTGGAGAGATACACGTCATTTTTAAACAACTGCTGTTTGTAATGGGTAGTTTTTTTGACAACAGACTCAGTAACACACAGGTTCAAAATAATAAGTAACTATATTCTTGTTCTTTAGATATATATATATATATATATATATATATATATATATATATATATATATATATATATATATAGGGGAGGAAAGTATGCTAAATTTGCAGTTACAGTTTGCGTTATGGGGACCTATTGGGTTGTGAAGAGTAGGTCATCAAAACAAAAAAGTTAAGTTTTCCATAGAATGGGGGACATTCCATTTTCTAATTTAATTTTCCATTTCCAACAATCGTTTTTTCTGATTATAGCGCCATCTATCCATAATTCGAAAAAATGTCTCGAATAAAAGTTAGGTACTTATTTTACGTAAGGAATCAAAACCTGCATTAAAAAATGGGGGCTCATATTTAAGATTTTAAAGTACCCCACATCTGATAGATTTTTGAAAAATATTGAATACGTGTATTTTTCAGTTTTTCGATCTGATGTTAATTTTGCGAAATATCGCGGGGTTCGAATTTAAAATTTTAAATTTACCCTCCACCTCTCTCCGTGGGAGTCGTGTTTGGTATTATTCTATATATTTTTTAAAAATATTGAACACGCATTTTGTAATTTTTCGATAATGATGTTCATTTCGCGAAATATTCGCTTTTTTCTTACGCCCCACTCAAATCGTCAGATTTTTGGAATATACACTGTTTTGCATGTACTTCACTTACCTTATTATCTTAATCTGACGATTTCGGGTTTTTCTAAGGATATATTTTTTCTTTCGGGCCCCTTTAACGTACTCCCCTGTATTAAGAGCCAATATATGGTAAATGTACATTTAAAGCGTACAAGGTAACCTGACGCGCTAGATACCTGCAAAAATCTACCTTAATATTTGCTAAATTTGAAGTAAAACGCGCTTGATATAGATAACATTTTGAAGATCTTTTGTGGTGCGTTTTACTTCAAATTGAGCAAATATGGAAAAATATTTCAAAATTAAACTAGAATTTTATTTGCCATCAAAATGACAATACATTTTTATGCGACGTAATATTCATATCAGCTCTTTTGTAGCTGAAATATTGTGTGCGCCGCCACTCATTTTTGCGACGTTTAACGGTTTTTTATTATCGTGTCAGGAGTTTTTAAATTTTTTTCATAAATGAAATCCATGAACTTGAATGTAATGTTTGTCGATTATACTTTAAGCATTATAAATGGTCGCCTTTGTCGCATTATCGCCCAAATGATCTCGTGGTTACGAGACTAAATTTAGGATATGACAATCCGAGTCATCACAATACTTTTTTTTTTCATTCTGTGTTCGTCGTTCGTAACTAGATTTTTTCTCTTCGGAATAGATTTAAAAAATATATTGGGAGGGCTGGCAAATGAATCCGGATTGATCGACCAAATTTAGCGTCGTAACCACTAAAACTACATAGACTATAGACCATTTCTGCGATAATGGTTAAATGGATTATACATTTGAAGCTCGATAACTTCTAAACAGCCTAACCGATTTTGTCCACTAAACATGAGTTTGAAAGGTATGAACAAGTAGTATCTGACGCATACAGGGTCAGATAATATAACTGAAGATATTATAGGATTTAGTGAGCTTGCAAAAACGTTTTTTCCAATAGGAAATAGATTTGTCATACTTATGAGCCCTATAACTTAAAAATTTAAATTTTTTCAGGTAAGAGGTATTCAACGTTAGATGCGTCTAGAGTCCTTCTACAAACGCTCAGTTATTGGCGCAATTCGTAGGTTGAAGTTTTGGGTAACTGCCGAAAAACCAAAATTTTCAAAGTAAAATTTTTCCAGTTTTTCTGCTATACTGAGACGTGTGTATGTCTGATCCTGACCACTTAGGCAGCATTTGAAAGATAAACTTAACGCTATTGATTTGGTTTATTTGTGGTGTTCTTATCTCTCGTTGAACATATGATACATGCCCCCAAAAATAGGCCGTGTTGTACCTACGCAGTCCTATAAGCTGGCTTATGAGTGGTCAGAAGTCACAAACTATACCGGTTCTGAATCGGCCCTGACCCTCTTTTGCAACACTGAAAAAAAATTTAAATCGATGTAACTTTTCCACACACGTCGGCCTAAATTTTTAGAAATTTTTGGGAGTTTGGGGACGAGAACGAAAAACAGACCCAAAATGGGGATGTCCGTAAAACCCCTTAGACCCACACCCTTAGACCAAAATGGATGGTTGACATATCGATTGGCTGGTCTTTTCCTAAGACGTTAGAATGTGATTTGGACCATTTTTAAATTAAGCCAGGTTGACAGTATCGAAAATTTCGTGTATATATATAGTGTCGCAGGTAGGGGGATGTGCGCCATAACGAGACTTCAGCAGAAAATCTATGGTCTTCCAACTTTCCTAGATAATTTACTGTCTTGCTCTTTGATGTAAAAGATATAGTCGCTAAAGAGAAATAAATTCCAAGGCAATGCCACAATATCAGTAGAAATGCTGTAGTCACTTAGTGACAAAGGATTGCATAATACCATCCATTCTATATGTGTTGCTGTTTGGAGTTCGCAAAAAAGGAACCACTACCAGATGTGAAAATTACCGTACGTTGTCATCAAGAACACAAACCAGTAAAATATTGTTGCAAATAATCAACAACACTTACATTATCAAATACCACAGAAAGAAGCGGCGTTAAGAAAATTCTTTGTAAAACGAATTCTAAATGTCAAAAGACCGAAAAAAATATTTGTAATATTTCTCCTTTATTCTCAGAAAAAATATTTGACAAAAAGAGTATTACACAATAAAAAATCGATTTAAGAAACCCAAATTTGTGGAAAAGAGAAGTCATTAAATTTACCACATTCCTGATATAATATTATGGTGAGAAGTAGAAAAAACTTATAATATACGTTATTGTAACTTATTTGTATAAAAATATTTATGTCTAAAAATACAAAATATCCAATTACTTATTATATTTTTTAATTGCAGTTTTAAATTCATTTAATTTCCTCCATTCTTCGAGATCTGCGTCCTTTAAAAACCGGTAAGTGTTCATAAAAATGCAAATTTTGTTTATCTTGTGCGAATACACACCATCAATTAATAAGGTGGCCCGCTGGAGCTGGATGGCAGTCGCAAAAGGCGTTTCTTATTCATAACTCGTCAAGTGTTTTCCGGGATTAATTATTGTGATAGTGCTTCAAAAGGTTTATTACGTGTAATTTTCAAAAGTAAGTTTATATTATTTTATATCTCTTTGATTTATAAGATCTCGTATTAACTAAATTTCATGTAGATTTCATTGCAATTTGTCTACTTATTTTACAACTGTCCAAGATTCTGCAAGGAAAGGGTATTTAAAATGAATTATTATCAAAAAGAGTTGCTATCAAGAATTAAGTATATAATTTTTCAATCGCACCCGTAGGGTTGTTAGCAACATATTTATATTATTTTCACCCTTTTTACAACATTAAAATGTGAAAACGCTGATTTATCTAAATCTCTATTTGGTCTGGATCCCGCGTACCAAAAAAAGTTTATTAATACCAAGATGAAAATTTGTTAATACCTTAACGGTGTCTAGTTGGACAAACTTTGATGTATGGGAAAACTGAAACAGGGTAAGTTTTAACTGTGGAACGTTTCATCCTAACAAGGTTATGATTGTAAAAACTAGCAGGTTGTGTTAAAGTTTATTCGATATCAGACTTTATATTGTAAAAAAATGTTTGCCCGACAAATAAGTTGGGCATTTTAATTAGTCCGACAAGTAGAATATGTCAAATGACAGGAATTATGTTGGTGATAAATAGCAGTCTGATTTTTGCATGAGAGTTTAATGAAAGGGTAACAAATCAATTGGAAGTTCTGTCTGACAGAATACAGGGGGACGTTTTCGTAGTCTAACGTTCGAAACCTGTAACCTGTTCCACAACTAAAACTTCCCCTGTTTCAGTGTTCCCGTATATCAAAGCTTGTCCGACTAGACACCGTTAAGCTATTAAAGAATTTTCAGCTTGCTAATACTAAACTTTTTTTGGTACGCGGGATCCAGGCCTATATGTTCGTCGGTAAACACAACTCCTCCGTTATTAGGACAGACATTATAATGACAAATCAGTTGTCAAATGGGAGCTTATAACCCAAAGATGATATAATATTAAAAGTGAAGAATTTGACTTCAAGCTTCCGCTTTCAGAGTTGTAACGAAAGTAATGTTTTGAATACACCAAAATAATATACACGATATTTTATTTGACGCGCTTTAGCAAAAGAAAAACAAATAAAAATATACTTCCGGTTTTTATATCACTTCCGGTTTAAAAGTTGTACATGGAAGTGCCACATTATAGTCGTAGAAACAGTACATATTATTACCAATTGACGCGTATTGAAAAGTTGAGGTCGAATATTTAGTCCCGGTTTTGATGTCATTTCCGGTTAACAAGTTATGACCGGAAGTTTGACTCAAAAATGATTCAAAATTAGTGAGATCAATCGACGCAAAGTTACTTCTTCTTCTTCTTTTTGTATAGACATGACTCTGTCTGTTTTTTCAATGTGCCTCTAGTAAGTTGTCGTTCCATCGTTTTTGTGGTCTTCCCACTGATCGTCTTCCTATTGGGGAACCGACTCTCGCTGTCCTGACTACCCTATTTGTTGTCATTCGGCTTATGTGGTCATTCCCTTCTATTCTTCTATTTCTTACGCAGTGATTAATGTTATCCACCTTGCATCTCCGTCGTATATCTGTACTTCTAGCTCTGTCCCATATTACCTTCGATTTTTCGAATGGTTTTCATCTCCGCTGTTTCGAGCAATCTTTTTGTCCTCTCTGTGTTGGGTCGTGTTTCTGTCGCGTATGTCATTATTGGTCTGATGACTGTTTTGTAAATTCTGCCTTTCATTTCTTTTCTGATACTTTTATTTCTTCATATGGTGTAATTCAGGCAACCTGCGGCTCTGTTTGCTCTATTCACTTAATCTTCCACTTCTGTTTCGAGTCTTCCGTAGCTAGATAGTGTGATGCCTAGGTATTTAAACTCCATCACTTGTTCTATTATCTGACCTTCCAGCTCTAATTTACATCTTATGGGATCTGCTGTTATAACCATGCATTTTGTCTTTTTTGAGGAAATGTTAAATGTTAAATTTTCTGGCGATTATGTTGAATTGGTGCAGCATACGTTGTAAATCATCTTCACTTTGAGAGATTAGTATTGCATCGTCCGCATAGCAGATTATTTTAAGTTGTTTTTCTCCCATTTGGTATCCTTTTTTAGTTCTTACTTTTTTTATTATTTCGTCCATGATCAGTTTGAACAATAAAGGACTCAAGAAATCCCCCTGTCTTATCCCATTGCCGGCTTCAATTGGGTCAGTTAGTTCATCTTCCACTTTTACTTTTATTGTGTTTTTCTGGTAGATATTTTCTATCGTTTTAATTATTCCCAGAGGTACCTCTCTCGAGTATAACAAGTGAATAACGTCCTTTAATGTGACCCTTTCAAATTCTTTCTTAAGGTCCACGAAACATAAATATGCCGGTTTGTTGTATTCCCACGATTTCTCTTGAACTTGCCGCATTATAAATATAGCGTCAGTGTATGACCTTCCCGACCTAAAACCTTGTTAGTTGTTCTTCTGCTAATGTTATCATTCCATTCAATTTGTTTGTTATCACTTTTGTTGTTAATTTTAATGTTGTGTTTAATAAGTTAATCCCTCTGTGTAATTCTCCGGGTCTGATTTGTCTCTTTTTTTGAAGAGAGGTATCAGGATGCTTGATCTCCATTCTTGTGGTATTCTGTTTTGTTCCATTATTTTTTGTATTAGTTTTAATAGTTGTTTAGTTAGATCTTATCCTCCGTACTTTAGGACTTCGTTCGATATTCTGTCCTCTCCTGGAGATTTTCTATCTGGAGATTCAAAATTTGTGAGGTCAATTAACACAAAGTTATTTGAAGAGTTAAAATATCGACTTGCGGTTCTGTTTTCAGTCGTTGGGGTGAAAACCTAGGACATCAAAACGAAGTCCAGTTGTTTGTTGTAATAATAATTTATATTTATTTGGGGTGTCCCAAAAGTAGCGGAACGGTAGAATATTTCGCGAAATGAACATCGGATCGAAAAACTGAAAAATACGTGTTCAATAACTTTCAATATTCTATCGAAAGACACCAAATACGACCCACCCACTCCGACCCACTCCACCCCCTGGAGATGGGGTGAGTAGGTGGGTGTTTAGAGTTTAGAGTTTAGAGTTACCCTCCACCCCACCTCCAGGATGTGGACTGCGGGGATCGTATTTGGTGATATTCGAGACGTTTTTGAAAAGTATTAAACATGTGTTTTTTAGTTTTTCATTTGGAATTGTATTTCTTGAGATATTAGACCGCTTCTCTAATAAATTTAGCTATGGTATCAAGATCTTTTTTCCGATTATATCGCCATCTATCCACAATTCGAAAAAATGTCTCAAACAAAAGTTGCTTACTTTTACGAAGGAATCCAAATCT